>NW_022280074.1:1197668-1256863 GCF_004355925.1 Anarrhichthys ocellatus
TGTGTATATGTATATGTATGTGTATACATGTGTGTATACATGTGTGTATATATATGTGTATATATATATATATATATATCCCATGCTATGATGTGCGTAGCGTTATGTTTTTTGGGGGGGATGGTGACTGGCAGCATGTTATTGCAATAGCGGATGGGGGGCGGCGGGGGAACTGAATCTGCGAGTCGCTTTCAGCACGCTGCCTCAGCTCCAGCGTTAACCCAGAGGTAGTCGGAGTGTGCAGGTGCATGACAGCCCAGTGTGTGATAGAAGTCATTGAAGATGGGGGACGGCAGAATGAGTAAGCAGTGTGAACAGCTTTTCTAAAATGGCGTCGGAGGCTGTTCAATGTTGGGAACTGGCATGCCAATAAATTTATGGGCGCCCTACTGTCTGTCTGTCGGAGAATACAATTTCTTCGGTGGGGGGGGGGGTCAACGCACAAAGATGATAGCAGGCTTTGTAACCCCAGACTGGGCTTGCACGTTTGATGTAATACACTTCCCATCAGTTTATATTAATAATAATGTTTATTATTACAATAATAAAAACAGCAACAATAAAACAATATACCTTATTTTTGTATTTTTTGTTAAGTTGGGGGTGAAAAAAAGGTGGAATAATGTTATAAATGTAGAATTGAACCAAAAGTACTTTGCTAATAATGCAACAGAAGAAGCTATATAGACATGCATAATGCATTTTGCATTTGAATTGAATTTTTTAAACCCACACAAAGCAAATCGGTAAATGTCACGTCTCTCCTTTTTGTTCAGCCCAAACCTCATCCGTGCGCTTTCCAGTAGCTATTATATTATGAGCACCCCCCCCCCCTCCTCCTGGACAACATGCCAATGTCAGAGAATATATACATTTGCTAACGTGCAATGTGCCAGTTGCTGGGTTACTGTTGCCTTGAAAGAAAGTACCACGGAGCAGAACATAAGGGAAGCAAAGCGACCATACCTCCCACCCCCCCAGACACACACACACACACACACTCTCTCTCTCTCTCTCTCTCTCTCTCTCTCTCTCTCTCTCTCTTTGACATAATTGAATTCAGTATAAAATAAAAAAAGAAGGTGTCATCGTTTAGGAAACTGCATAATTTTTGCTGTTAATTAAAACTGAGCACTGTTTAGAAATTCATAAACACTAATACCCCATAATTGCAGTTCAAAAGCGAGTGATCACCTCCATTGTTTCCATTGTTTTCTCCTCAGATATGGACGTGTGGAGAGTGTCAAGGTCCTGCCCAAGCGGGGTTCAGAAGGTGGAGTCGCAGCCTTTGTGGATTTTGTGGACATTAAGAGTGCTCAGAAGGCTCATAATGCTATCAACAAGATGGGGGACAGAGACTTGCGCACTGATTACAATGAACCAGGCACAATTCCTACTGCAGCCAGAGGGCTGGACGATAGTCTGTCCTTAGGCTCTCGTGCCCGGGATGTATCAGGGTTCACAAGGGCGGCAGGGGGGACCGTGTATGGGCCCCCCGCGTCGCTCCACAGCAGAGATGGACGCTATGAACGCAGACTAGACGGGTAAGTGGACAAAGTTTCTCTGAAGACGGGGGGAAACCGTGGTTTCTTACACCTTACCGCCAAGCATCTTCCCACCATCTATTCATTTACTTGTTTGGGGTGGAGGTGGGGGGCGTTCTCAGGTAGACCGGGATATATTCCATAAGCGATGAAAGCATGATTATACACAAGTGTATCCTTAAAGCAATAGTTTATTCTGTTGGGGATTATCTTTGTGATCTTAAAACATCTCTGTTTGTGGAAAATATGATGCAAAGATTGGATTTCGTAAAATTTCCCAGGATTATTGGAGATTGCTGGGGGAGGGGCAGGGGGGGAAGAGAGAGAGTGGTCCAGCAGCCATCCCTGGGATTCCCCTAATCTGGAGTTACGCGCCCTGCTCGGTGGATTAATGTCACTCTTTTTCCTCATGTAACAAAACAACCAAGAGCACACATTATATGTAAAAAAACAAAAAACAAAACACCATTGTTTGGATTAGTCTAATTTGGTTTTCGATTATCGTGCACACCTCACGGAGGTGTTCACTTCTCTTGCGGGCTGGAGTCACCTACACAGGATAACCTACACAGGATATTTATCCCTCTCTGTTGGATTAACGCTGGCCACACACCTTAAGGATAAGCTATCATGCTAAAGGTATGGGTTGCTTTCTTGGTTCTTTTGTTTTTTTTTGTTTTATTTGGGATCATATCTAAAATCAGGGCATTACAATTTGAGTGCTGGGAGACCTCTACTGGTGATCTCAACCAAGTACAGACAACATAAACAGTGAGCAAATTACTTTTTTCTTTTTTTTTTTTTTTTTTTCTTGCCTCATTTTTGTGGAGATTATTTTTACCTTTTGACGACTGAGACTTCCAGATTTAATGAGGACCAACACGGACTAAGTTTGGATCGTACAATTCAAAGACGAACGCTGGAAATTGAGACTGAAAAGTAGCAGCTGGAGATAACCTACCTCACGTCTGTGGATTACCGGCTCCTTTCCTGAACGTGGAACTATAATTTAAACATGGATACAAACGCACACAGAATCGGTGAACAAAGCTGCACCAATGAACTGCATTTCCCATCGACTCGGCTTCGGTTTGGACAGCAAAGGAGACAGACAACAGACATGAACACCCATGAGCTTCAGAACTGGTATGAATGTTCTTCCACCCTGGGAATGAATACGGTGCTGCTACGAACAAGAATCTGGATTACCATTAAGAGACATGTTCTGTATTCTTAATCTGTCACGGGCAGATTTCCCTCCCTCTGCGAAAGGAATTTGACGACTTTACTACTGGGCACCGTGTGACCAACATGGAACGCCCAGGACTTCACAAATTGAAGATGCAAGACTTCATTTTTTTCCATCATTGCTGTTGGGGAATCAGTTGCGCTCTACTTTCTGAAGAGGGACTTATGGATATCGTGTATTAATTTCACCGGACTCATTTCCCCCCTGCGTTTGGATGGATATGTGGACTCAAATTGACATTTTCCAGCATACGAAACATCCTTCCCTGGATCCGTACAAGGCCAACTTTGTTTCATCGTTTTAATTAAAACGGACACTCGTCTAAGTACAAGAGGACCCTTGCCCTGAAGATGAGGATTACATTTTCTAATGTCAACGATTTAGCTTTATATTTTTTCCCTCTCCACTCAACATTTTTGCCCATTTTTTCTGCTCACACAGTTCTATCTCCCTAGATTGTATTTGGAATAATAGGTCAAGTTACCACTCTCTCAAAAGGTTGGTATGTCCTGCCCTGTGTATTTTAGCTGTCCTCTCTAACCCCCTAGTTTGAACCCGTCTCTCTCCATTTTCCCCACTAACCGAAGTATCCGGCACATAGACTGCTACTCCTGCCTGTGTGTCTATATGCCGAAATCTTAACCTTACCTTGTATTGTTTTCCTTTTCTCTTCCTCTGACCTGACCCCCACCTTCAGCTCCTGTCCCCCCCGTCCTCCTCAGATAAATAGACCCAGATCCAGCAGTTACTCAAGGTTTAAAAAAGAATATATATAGTATAATATAACACTGGGCTGTGGAAGATTGAATAGATTCAAAGATTTGTCACATACTTGTATTTACAATATGTGCAGTGGAAAGTGGGGGCGGGGCATTACAATAATAATAAGAATAGGAGTAAAACCAAAAGTATTTTAAGAAAGAAGATAAAAGGATACAATTTAAACAAATAAAGAATAGAAATATATTCATGCGGTGTGTACATTTTCTAATGTCTTGAGACAGAATGAAATAACTCTTAAATTAACCTCTTAGATTGCTTCTAATTCAAGCTTTGTCAATGTCAGTTTAGGATTTTTTACTTGTCAGTATCTTATATGGTGAAAATGGTCAGTTGATTAATAAGGAACAAAAGATTTCTTTTGATATAATTGACTAAGTTTTTTTTTTTATCAAGCAAAAATTCCAAACATTTGCACAATTTTCTGCTTTTCTGTGTTGTATATTTTCTAATTAAATATGTCGAGTTGGAAGTCTGGGCTTGTGGTCGGACACAATTTTTTTTTTTTTAAATGTGGCTTTAGGTTCTGGGGGGGAAAAACATGGACAAATGCACTTTATATACTAAATGATTGATTGATTGATTTAATTAAAAATAATAATCATGATATTCATCAATAATGATAATATTCATTAGTTCCAGCACCAGTATCTTTTGTTCCCGCCTCGCAGCTGCAGTTTTAAAATGTCCTCAGCTTTCTTTTCTCTGGGACAAGAGAAGAATATGGATGCGGTATAACCTGTCACAGGGTGCAGATTCAACACTTGATTCTTAAACTCCTGAGAAATATAACAAATTTAAGATTATTTTTTTGTAGAATTTCACTCTTATTTGTGAGTTGGCCACAGTCCTCATCAGGAAATATGCAGATAGAGATTACATCCACCCAAAGTCCCTGACTGGAGTTTAACGTCTCCATGTAGGGTTGGCCAATAACACAATAAGTACCGTGCGATGGTAGAAATTTCCCGATGGTCAGAGATTTCTCTCCATTTATACTGTGCTATCTGTGCCTTCTTTAATTTCTGATTGCATTGGACTGTTGAGGGGAACATTCCAAATCAATAAACAGGACTGATTCATGGCAGTGCTGTCTTCACAGGATGGTTGCTTCAGTTTGATGGATCACCTTAATTCATAGTTTATTCACTGGATTAACCAAAATCCAGTTCTTCCAATTATTTGGTTATTTGATTAATAAACAATTTTTCCATTGAGTTTGCAATACTATATATATATATATATATATATATAGTGATAGAAGTCCAACCAAGGCTCTGTGGTTTGTGGTTTAGCCTCCAAGGACAACAGGGTGCTCCACAGCTGCACTGTTTAACATTGAACTACGTATAAATAGTTTTGGAAATGTTGAATTGATATGCATGCATTGGCCCCCACACGAGTCGCCACATAACATGCCTTTTTAGCATGCTGCTGGAATGCATCCATATAATTATGCTGTTCCCGTAATCCCAAAACAGTTGATGTGTTCAGCATGCACCAGAGCAGACTAATAATCAAACACTGATGGAAAATCTGCCAAAAAAAAAAAAGTCCAACTGAATTATTTTAAGCCCCATGAATAATGTAGAGCCTGTTTTGTGTAAAGTGAAATTGAAGGCTATCTATTGAGCAGTGAGCCTGCGCCACCAAATTAGCATTTTCGGGAGCATCTAGGGGTCAAGGTAATCCATCAATTTCACTGCAGACATCGTTATACCATAGATGTTATTCATGAATCCAGCAGACGGATGATTAAATCAAATGAGATGAAACAGAATTTGCCCCTGACCCGCTGTACTTTATGTATAGTGCAGTGAAATACAGACATAGTGCTAGCTCATCCAACCAATTTATCCTCAACATCCAGTAGACTATGTGCATCCCGTGCACTCTTTTGTTCTCGTGCCCCTTGGCAAAGGCCTTTTTGTTGGAAAGACTTAATGAATGACTTCCATTTATGAGCTAATACATTGAAGTTGTTCTTTGTCTATAGGTTACATTTATGTTAATGTTTTACAGAGTATCCACACAACGTATTGTTAAATTATTGTCACTTACCCTAGTCGTTGGCAGTCGCTGTGGACTTATATGTTTGCACGGTTAAAACAAAAACCTAAATTGTGTTTTTTTTTTTTTTTTTTTTTTTTTTTTACAAAGGGTTCAGCTTAGCGGATAAATTGCAGTCCATCAAAGTCCTCTCAAGGAAAGCCTGTGAATATGAGTAACACATTCTCAGTCAGTTGTAAAGGTCAGGTTGGGCATTTTAAGAAACTCATCTTATGGATCATTTACCAAAATGCCTTTCAGGACATGACAGGGCATCAGAGATGCAGAGGAAGACGCTTGTGCCATATTATCTTCAGAGAAATGGCAGCAGCCTCCTGTTAGCCCCTCATATAACCCACATTAAAGCTCAGACTGGGACCCGTTTCCCCATCAACTGGTCATCTCCCACCCCATCCCAAACAATTTGTAGTATTTCTAGTGAAATATCTTTCAAATATCTTTCAAAGTCGTAGCACAAGAAAAACATAACGCAAGGAAGGCTATAAAATTGATTACAAATGTTTGCTTGAGATTGAAAACAAAAAGCATTGTGGCCTCATTTTCACCACCAAAGGCTGCTGCTGACTTCTCCTTAAGGAGATAAACGGTTTCAGAAGTTTCTTCATGTCTTTGATTTATGCTCACCGTTCTTTGTTGGCATAGACGGTTAAGCAGCATGCAACCCAGCAAGCAAAACATTTGCACAGACGGATCTATTCACAGACGTAATTAAAACATCTCTGATGGTCCAAATCAATCAAAGATCCAAAAGGTTTGGATGCCTTTATAAATAATCAGCAAGGGTAATGTGCAAATCCCATTTAGGGAATTGGCTTGATTACCTTCTTTCTCATCTGATATCATGAGCTTAATTTCTAGTTATGTTGTCTAGTTCTATAATACTTTATTCCTTTGTTTGAAGTTGGAAGTAGACATTGGCAGGACATATTGGGGAATGTTGCCCTCACTACCTTCTAGGACGTTGCAGTCACATAATGCACATATGGGCATTAAAACACTAGTCTAACAAGATGCTGTGCACGTCGGTTGGTTTTACCAACCATGTTTACATAAGTTAGATAATTATTTTCTACTTAGAAAGCTTTGATTTCTATGATTACATAGGAATAGAATATTAACAATTTATTCTTATAGTTGCATAGTAAAAACACGACATCTGGAATTAGTATTTTTGTACGATTTGAAAGTAACTTTTTCAGATTGTTTATGTATATTTAAAATCTCAAATGTACTGCAGGGAAGGTTTTTACCATTTCGACAGTTGAGGTTGACCGTTAACATCCGGTGTCGTCTTGAATCTTAATATTTTTCCATCCTCTTGTTTGGAATGGACAAAAGAATAAATCATAGAGGGTTTGTAAGTGTTGTTGAATCAAACCACAAACCGCCCCGTGTTGGAACATCACGGCTAATTTGCTGATTATAATTTCATCTGAATTCAAACAGTCATAATTGCTGTCCTGTCCTGCTCATTACTGGGAGTTTGGTAATATGACTGCTGTAATGACACAGCAGTCGTATTACCAAATTAAATTCGTGATTGCTTTATTCAGAACGAGGATGTCCGGGTCTGAGCAGAATGTCCTTAATGGCACCTCTTTCTAATATGCGTCTTCGTAAAAGATGATTTGAAGACCTTTTTTTTTTCAGGAGAACAAGTGGTGTTAAATTGTGTAACATTATAACCAAAAGGCTCGTCATGAGTCTCATCCAAAAACCTTCAACAGAAACTCTCAGAGAAATGATCAAATGTCTCAGAAAGTGGCTTTTGTTATAGTTACAAGACCAGAATGACATAGCAATCTATAAAAGCATGAATCTCTCATGTTATTTTTTTATTAAAAGAAATCTTTGTGCAAGTCGTATATCCTGCAATTATACTTTCAAATCTGCAGATTTCCATTCCTTTAAACACTGAATGCATGCCTTTTGCTAAAACAAATCTCTTCCGGCCATCCTATGCTTATTGTATTTTCATTATAGCGTGTGCAGTGTATAGTTATATATCTCTTTGATGCTTGAACTGATAAACCATCGACTTGCATTCAAAGAAAAGCAGTTTCAAACAGTACAAGTGTTGTGTGAACACCTCCAAGCTGATTCGTGAAAGACCCGACAGCCTCTTTGTGGCAGAAGGATCCGATACATTTCATCTCCGAGCCATATGCAGTTCAGACACGCTCGGTTGTCTCAACCAGTTCATCAATTGAATCCCCTTGTAGTTCAGTGTGTAGGCTGGAAAAGATCTCTTTAGATGCTTAGAAACTTCCCTTCTCCAAACACTTAAGTGCCCTGTCTTCCCATGTGTCTAATTAAGTAAAAACCCACCAGAGACACCTGATGATTCTGTTTGCCCAGTGTCTGATGCTAGCGGCTGTCTTGAATGTAACGGTAATGTGATGTTCTGTCTTCCCGGTTTGTTAGGACGGCCGAAAGTCGGGATCGGGCGTACGATCACAGTGCCTATGGACACCACGAGCGTCCCGGTAGCAGTTTTGAACGCCAGCGGCACTATGAAACAGACTATTACCGGGATGCAAGAGAGAGGACTGCAAGTACAGCCGGGAGCGGGTCCGGCGCCGCCAGCGGAAGTGTTCCAGCGGTGTCGTCAGGAGTCAGTGGATCTATCGTCAGCGCTGTCGCTGGCAACGCGGGAACAGGAGGATCGGCAGGGGCCATGCCGGGAGGAAGCGGAGGATCTACATCCAGCGTGGTCGGCTTCTTCCGCTCCCACAGCAGGAGCCCTTGTCGCTTTGAGACACCAGAGCCTCGCTACGAGTCTCGTACCAGGGAACCCTTTACTTTGGCCAGCGTGGTTCACAGGGACCTTTACAGGGAGGACAGGGGTCGGCGCGGGGAGCGCTCGTACCGCCACAGCCGTAGCCGGTCTCCGCACTCGACACACTCGCGAAATCCATCTCCTCAGAGACTGGCGAGTCAGGCTACCCGTCCTCCGCGCTCCCACAGTGGGTCAGGCTCCCACAGCCGCTCCTCCAGTTCAGACTCGGTCAGCAGTACCAGCAGCAGTACGAGTGGAAGGTGAGTGACGTCAAGGTTTCTACCCCTGTGCGTGGCTGTTGTTTACCTTTTTGTGCATCCCAGTCTTAAACAAGTTCTGGACAGAGCACAGAGTACTTTAAGAGAGAAATCTGCGCTCTGAATGCTGCTTCAAATGGTTGTAATTCTTCATTTCAAAGAATCTAACAGTACGTGTTCAAGTACAAATTCTAAAGAGGAGAAATACCGTCTATCTTTTTCTTTGCCCGAGTCTAGGTCACAGTGGTAGCAGGATGGGAAATAAGTTGTTGATGAGACTAAAGTAGGATTAATGTCTCACATTCACTGGTGGTATTAAGTGTCTTTGCTTTTATACGACGATACAAACATTATAAAATATTTCATGGTATGATTTTAATTCAGCGTTCCCAGTTTTCCTCACATTTACCCAAAAACTTCATTGCAAAGCAGGAAAATCATGAAAACAATGTCACTGGTATGCATTTTGTATCACTCGGCAAAATCAACATATAATAGGCTGTCTGTGTCTTTCCTCAAACAAGGCCTGTACTAAGCATGGGCCCGGGGGGGGTTTATCTTTGCTTCATCCCAATTTTTGAAAATAATTTTTCTTTGTCCAATCAACTAATCAAAAAATGACACATCGAAATGACATGTTGACTAATATCTGATCGGTTGGTTTGGCCCTATAAAATATAAAGATGCAGAGATTGGCAGTGCCGTGACGTACAGCCGCTTACCTTCATTAAACCGCCTGAAAACACCAGGCTGCTACAGTATAACAATACCGTTTTTTTACGCACATCAGACTGGTCCGTTATAACTTGATTTTCTGCTTTTTTTTTTTTTTTTTTTTTTTTTTTTTTAATAAGGGAGGCTCATCGTAGCTTTCTTTTTAGCTAAAGTAGCCTTAAGACACAGTGCAGTGCAAACCCTGTTGTGTAGCATTAATTACTAAACTATGTGACCATGTCCGAGGTGAGATACATAGCAATTATTGCTGAAATGGTGTGTTTACGATATAATTATACAAACGCAGTCACCAAATCATTGTCTTTATTTTTCTATCAGCGACTACCTGATGGAAAATAAAGCTCCATCTGTCTTTGTGGGGATGTGTGTTCATGTCGTGATGCTCTGAGGTAAAGCTTTCAGTTCTGCTGAGCTATCGCTGTCTCATTTCACTGTGATTGGCCAGTGGTGTGACTGGGAGAGAGGATTTAGGTGTGGAGTATTTCATCAGAGAAGGGAGAGGAGAGTATTCTGTACGGGTAAATGAAGTGGGTTTTTCCTGTAATCTCTGTGTAATACCATCTTTTAGGACTCGATGCAATATCCCCAACACATGTATATCGGCTGTATTGAACACTGCAACAGAGTTGCAATCAAGCAAAGGCGTGCTTGTGCATTGTATTTCTACCACTGGTTAGCGGGGAGTATCAAGAACACTTTGTAGCTCAACTTCCCTCAATGCAGAGGCTGTGGTTTCTAACATTAACCGTTTCAAGATATCATATCTCCTAAAACCATGTCATGTCTGTTTCCTCAACAGACACTGGATACGTTTTTATTATTTTAAAATAGCTTACACAACAACATGGCCGAACTTCACGTTCATGGTTTACTGTTTTCCAGCATTTGAACTATGCTCCACCCAGCAGGGGACACATATTGCATAGAATTTCCAATTCAAAATTTGTGAACCTTTCAACCATTGTTATGTGTGCAAATTTCTTTATTCCCTTTTTGTATGAGTGAACTTTATACTCGTGAGTCTTTCATATGACAAATCTGCTTTTACAAGGTTGTTGACTGAGTAATTGATTGCTGGTAGGAGTCAGAGCCTGGAAAACGACCTTTGCTGCATGTAACAGCTGTAATGACACACATTTTGGGTTGTTAGGATTCAATCTGAATGCGTTTATTACCGCTGTACTTTGGATTAAGTTGAGCTCTACATGTCTGTCCACACAAACTGTGGACAGACATGTAGAGCTCAACTTAATTTTGTTATGCCAGTGGATCTGGCCTCAGCTGAATTACCATGTTCAATTCAAAACAGAGCTATTTTTGTTTTGCTACATTTGTTCATATTTGTGTCCAGGTTCTTTTGAATGTAATGCTATTTATTAGTTGATTTGGGTTCTTGTTGAGCAGTAAAAAAGGCTGGGATAATCAAATTCAAGTGAGATCTGCAGTTTTAGAAACATAAGAGTGTCTTTCCATGGGATTTACTCCACTACATGAATGCACTTCACCCCCTCGCTCCAGTTGTTTATTTTCTGGATAACCGCATCACCTTTGGACACAAAAAGCAGAGTCGACAGCTCCAAGTGGCGGGTAGCGACACATGTGGTTTCACGAGGTAGTGCTCTGTGGGGAATTTCAGGAGACGGCTGGTATATTTTTTTCCGCTGCCTACCTGTGTGTGTGTGTGTGTGTGTGTGTGTGTGTGTGTGTGTGTGTGAGATGCCCCCCCACCCCTCCTCCGTGAGATCCAGTTGGAACTGGAAATTTCTGGCCAGTGCTGGCTGCCTGCCCACTCCCACAGGCCAGCCTCCGTCAGCAGCACTTCCGGGAGTGTCTGAGCACAGGAGGAGAAAGTGAGAGGGAAACAAACAGCAGAGGGCTTTGAAAGCCGAGACAGGCATGGGAACTGTTCGAGTAAAAAGGTGCCCAAGGCAGCCATGAATTTGACACTGACGTGCAAATCCATCTTTTTATACTGATAACCAGATGATGATGATAAATTGGGGAGAAAGAAGGTGTTTTTCTCCTCTTCAGCTGAGATTTTGAACAGTAGAAAGACGCATTCACAGTGCATTGCATGAGCTATTATGCGAATGCATCACTATATATATTACATTTTGAAACGTGTGCATACTATTGCCTGTTCAATACTATATATAATCTAATCCTCCTTCCTTTACCTCGGATTGAACAAAACAAACACATTTCGTCACCTTTTGAGTCACAAAAATGACATTTTAACTGCTGTTCTTGCTGCAAAAGGATTAATCTATATACAGTATAAATATTATAGCAATTTATGATTTTATTGAGGTAAAAATATCAATAACTTCAACATATATCAATAGTAAGGCAAAGACAACAACCAGTTACAGAAACTGACAGACTGTGAAGCTTGCAACAACATCTTAAGTCCATGTTTCTCTTTTGCTACAGTGATTCCAGCAGTAGTTCAAGTGATGACTCCCCGGCACGTTCAGTGCAATCTGCTGCTGTTCCAGCACCCTCAGCACTTCCTTTATCCTCCCTCGACAAGGATGAACCACGTAAAAGCTTTGGTATCAAGGTCCAAAATCTTCCTGTGCGCTCTACAGGTTAGTCATAAGGTGCTTCTACGGTGCGCAACTACAAATAGCTTTTTCATGCAGAAATAATAGTGATTTGTATTTGTGTTTATCTCTCAAATATTGACACCTTTTTATGAAAAATCAATACTTTAGTATTTAATAACATGTTACTTTTTCAATAAACATTCTTAATAAAACATTTGATTGGTTTACTACAGATACGAGCCTGAAGGATGGTTTGTTCCATGAATTTAAGAAACATGGAAAAGTCACATCTGTACAAATCCACGGCGCTTTAGAGGAGCGCTACGGGCTTGTCTTTTTCCGCCAGCAAGAGGACCAAGAGAAAGCACTCGGAGCATCAAAGGGGAAGCTTTTTTTCGGCATGCAAATTGAGGTCACCATCTGGAATGGCCCCGGTAAGTTCTGATCTTTTAACTATATATTGCAGCAACAAACATGAAACGTCAAAACGCACCAGGTTCGAATGGGCACTTGCTGTATTTTTCAGAGACTGAAAGTGAGAACGAGTTTCGGCCCTTGGACGAGAGGATAGATGAGTTTCATCCAAAGGCCACACGGACATTATTTATTGGAAACCTGGAGAAGTCCACCGCTTACCATGACCTGCTTAACATCTTTCAACGCTTTGGAGAAATAGTGGTAGGTTAATGCTGTGAAGTAGTTGGGAATATCTCTATATAGGCAGTGGTTACCATGCTGCATAGTTTGAGATGACCATGCTTAATGAAAGCCTCTTTCTTTTTTCATTATTGTGCAAAGGACATTGACATTAAGAAGGTGAATGGAGCCCCACAGTATGCCTTTCTACAATACTGCGACATTGCCAGTGTCTGTAAGGCTATAAAGAAGATGGATGGAGAGTACCTTGGTAACAATAGATTGAAGGTGAGATTTATTGCGTTAATTTAATTTTACATTTTGCCTTAACTACCACATTATTGTCTTTCCCAACCATACTAGTATTATTTATGAGCATGATTTATGTAAACTGTTCTTTAAGTTTTTGGATGTTGGATCAAATATTTGCAATCTTTTCATTTTATCCTTCCTTTTTCAGCTGGGCTTTGGAAAGAGTATGCCTACTACGTGTGTTTGGTTGGATGGATTGGCTTCAAACACAACTGAGCAGTTTCTTACTCGTCATTTCTGCCGCTATGGACATGTTGTCAAGGTAAGTCTGTTTTTTACCTTTACAGTTGCCCATTGTTCACTTTCTGGCAACATGGGACTCTATTTTCCTCTGTTTTGCGCAGGTTGTATTTGACAGAATGAAAGGAATGGCCCTTATCCTGTACAACAACATTGAATATGCACAAGCTGCTGTCAAAGACACAAAGGGATGGAAAATTGGGGGCAGTAAAATCAAGGTAAGTGGGGAAAAAAACCGTTGCTCTCAAATTTTGCTCTGTAATGTTTTTGTGTTCTGAATGCCTGACATCTTGTGAAATGCAACTTACTCTTGTTTTTTTTTTTTTCAGGTGGACTTTGCCAATCAGGAAAGTCAGATGGCGTTCTATCGTTCAATGCAGGCATCTGGGCAGGACATTCGAGACTTTTATGACATTCTCTCTGAAAGAAGGTTTGTGTAGTTTCCTTAAGGAATAATAATTTTGCCTTAATACTATCTAGTGTTAAACATTATGGATGCCAAAGTTTGAGGAAATTATATCTTGGTTTTTGGGTTTATTTCTAGGGATGATCGACGACCTCAATATGAGTTTCAAGCAGAAAGACAGTATTACGAAAATGTACGAACACCAGGGACATTTACTGAAGATCCACGTCGCAAATACCCTGCCAGAAGTCGGGAGTTCTATACAGAATGGGACCCATATCAGGGAGATTACTATGATCCACAATACTTTGAAGACCCCCGTGAATATCGAGAATACAGAGCTGACCCTTATGAGCAGGACATTCGCAAATACAGCTATTTGCAACGAGAACGTGAACGAGAGAGGGAGCGCTTTGAAACGGATCGTGGACGTGATCACGGGCGGAGGACCATTGAGCGTAGCCAAAGCCCGCCTCACGTTGCCTCTCGTCGTCCTGCCAGCCCTACCGCATCTCCTTCGCTCTCTGAGAGGATACCAAGTGATTCGGATCGTCGTATTTGTTGCCGATCTTCTGAAAGAAGTGGTAGCTGCAGTTCAATCTCCCCACCCAGATTTGAAAAACTTGAAAAGGCACGCACTGAAAGGTATAATAAAACTGACAAACTTGAGATAGATCGAGTCTTTGAAGTTGAAAGAGGGAATTTGGTTGAAAAAGAGAAGCGGGCCGGACGTAAAGATCGAGGGGACAAAGACAAAAGTGAGAAGCAGAGGCTTAAGAAGCTAAAAGTTGCGTCACCCATTATCCAAGCATGTGAGACGGAACCTGAACTTGAACGAGATGCTAGCCCTGAGTCAGTCCTTCGAAGTAAAAGCAGTAAAATTCCAAAGGAAGGCTCGAGCAAAGGAAGGTTAGATCTTCTGCCTTGTGTTGTGCAATTAACACGTGTTAAAGAAAAAGAAGGAAAATTGATTGGTCAATCTGTCCAAGAAAAACCAATACCGAGGGGTGGGAGTGACAGTCCTAGATTGGCATCACCTTCAGCTGACCAAAGGAGTCCTCCATTCTGCTCAGAACCATCAAAAACTGATATCTCTAAGCATGTAAAGGTGCCCAGAGACAAAAATATGCACAGTTTAGTGGAGGTTATTGACAAGGATGCTAAAGTCAAATCCAAAAAACATGGGAAATCTGATATGGGATTTGACAGTTGTATTTCTGTAGATATTGACCGTCTGGCTGCAAGGAAAAGGCGTTTTGAAGACTCTGGGAAAACTGATAAACAGAAGAGAACTAGCGAGGAGGATGTTGGTAAAGCTGGACTTCACAAACCATGGAACAATGCTAAAGAGACAGACTTGGATAAAAATCTTTTGATAAAAGGGGTGCATAAAAAGGAGCACCACAAGGATAAATGTGTCCGAATGGTTTCAGTTAACAGTCCTAAAGATGGACGAGACTGTGAAATCAACTCTGTAGGCTTTTCTCTGGAGCAGCAGTCACGGCTAGGGGAGCTGCCTGAAGATTCTACAGATCAGTTGGACTCTCCCTACCTTAAAATGGATTTCGCAGGATCAAAAAGTGAAAACAGCTCCAGTCTCACAAAGATGTTAGATGATGACAGCTTTAATTTGGATGAATTAAAAGAACAAAAACAGGTTTTGTCTGAAAACGAACAAGGGAGAGGGAAATGCAGGGACTCAAATGACGGAGATGAACACAATGTGCACATTGAGCAAAACATTTGCACCAAACAAATTGAACAGAGTAGATGGCTCCGACCTGACCATGGCAATCTTGATAAATTAGTCAAGTTTGAAAACCCAGCAAGTATTGAGACTCATGACTTCGGAAAGGATTATATCATGCATGATGTTCCAAAATCAATTCAGGATATGGTCAATGATGAATGGTCTTCCAGTAAAAGAAAGAAAGTAGAGAATTTTGGCTTTGAAATAGTGACTGCAAAAAGACAGCACAACTTTCCAAGTTCCCAAAAGTTGAATGAAGACATTTATCAGAGTATAACATCCTCAATAGGACATGGTCACTTTTCTGCAAATGAGGAAGATGACACTGCCCAGATTTCTGTGTCAGTTATAAACAAAGACAGAAAATCTCCAACAACAGATGAGAAATTTTCACACACGGAGTCATTGAAAAACAGTTTGGGACTGACACATTTTCACTCTTCTGACACTGAGCTCCCAAAGCTTAAGACAACCTTGCTTGGCTGTGATGAGGAATTGATGCACTGCTGGGAAAGAAGGATAAAGTCTGATTCACTTAGAATGGATATGACTTTCCCCAGTGATATTGCAAAATGTGAAACCATCCACAAACGCCTTGGCCAAGATTTGGAACCTGGAGAAGTGCAGTCTGATTCAGATGAGGACGGAGAAAACAAACACATCTCTCCCAAGTCCAATAGTTCCTTGTCTTTTATCCTTAATGAACGTGATGAGAGGATGACGGACCTGAAGCTTTCAGGCTCATTGGAAAAGAATAAGTTTTATTCTTTTGCATTAGACAAAACTATAACTCCTGATACCAAAGCACTTCTTGAAAGAGCTAAGACACTGTATTCCTCCAGGGAAGATAATTGGTCCTTTCTCCCCTCACGTTTTCCAATCTCCCACAGCTGTTCAGATAAGGACAAGGTAGAGCTAGCACCTCGACCTATTCCTTCTTGGTATATGAAAAAAAAAAAGATTCGTACTGACTCTGTTGAAAAGCTGCATGATAAAAAGGAGGAACTTAAGCCACAGGACCAAGAACGACAAGACCTGTTTGCCTCTCGCTTCCTGCACAGCTCAATCTTTGAACAGGACTCCCGCCGTTTGCAGCATCTTGAACGTAAAGACCAAGATTCAGAAACTGGAGTTGGTAGGCCTTTTGCTAAGCCAGGTGCTACTGAGGCACAGCCTGAATCTGGAGTGGGTGACATGCCACAAGAGCCCATAGTGCTTTTCCATAGTCGGTTTTTGGAGCTTCAACAACAAAAGGACAAAGACCATTCTCCACCTGATTCTGAGAATGATTCGGTAGTAGTAGAGATTAAAAGGGATGAAGGACAGAATAGTGACAATGTGCTGTCTGATAAGGAATCTGAGCCAGTATTGAAGGTTGATCACAAATCAGCTAGCCCCCCATTAACCATGTTAGTTTCTCCATTTGCTTTTTCGCCGAAAGAAATGTCTTCACCAGAAAAAGAATTTTTAACTCCATCCTCAGATCAACCTGTTTCATTTGTCAAAGAAGAAAAGGAAGAGCCAGTTTCTGAGGTATCTCCATCGCATTCTTTTCCTATGGAAGACTTCAAACCAGGTGCTCCTAAGCTCACCATAACCTCTCCAGTTGTGCTTTTGGGGCCAGAAAATGAAATGGAAACAAAAGCAGAGTTGATAGAACCCAAAACAAAAATTGGAGATCGTTTGGCAGTGGAACATAATCCTCTTGTGGAAGATAAGCCCCCCATTCCTGGTGCTTCCCTAAGGGGTTTAGAGAGGGAGACTGCAGAATTCACTTACTCTGACTATCCAAAGATTGAAGAAAAAACGGTAATTATTAAGACGGAACCTAAAATAGAAAATCAGGAAACAAAACACTCTGAGGAATCTCAGACAACTGAGACAGATAGTGAGGCATGTATGCCAGAGCTAAAGGCTGAAATAAAACCATTACCAAATCGCAGACAACCCAAGAGTAAAAGGGCAAAACCACTGTCAGTATTGCGTACTTCTCAACCTTCTCAAATTGTTGCCACTGAGAAACCTGCAACACGAAAGAGTGAACGGATTGACAGAGAGAAACTCAAAAGGGCCTCATCTCCTCGGGCAGAAGTACCAAAAGTGTCTGAGTCCAAAGCCACATCCAAGTCACCAATCCATGCATCAGATTCAGAGCAGAACCTTGAGTCTAGTTTGATCCATGGCAGAACACGCCGCAGGAATGTAAGATCGGTCTATGCCACACTACATGAAGACGACCAAGCTGGTAAAGAGGTGATTGAGTCAGCACGCACCATGCGCAAACGTGTTGCCGATAAAGAACCAATACAGCAAGATGTTCCAATTCCACAAACCAATACAAGGCGAGGACGCCCACCTAAAAGAGGTGTCAAACGAGGTGACGATGCATCGCCAGTTAAGGGGGATCAGCAGAAAATGATGGAAGAAGGCACAGAGGTCAAAGACACCTCCACTACTGTAGAGGTTGTGAAAGCCTCTGAGGGATGGCGTTCACCCCGCACCCAGAAAGTGCAACAAACGCAACTGACATCACCTGCTCCAGTTACCAAGAAAGGAGGTAGAATAGACAAACAGTCTGGTACCATTACAGTGCTAGCTGAACAAGCTGATCTGGCAAGTCTTGATGAGTCTGAACTTAATCCTAAAGCTGATTCTGAATTGTTTGTGAAGTTATCAGAAAAGGTGGAAAACGAAAGCTCACAAGTGCACAGAAAGGAAAAAGAGTTAAAAGATTCTGGTGGAAGGAAATCTACTGATGGGGATATTGAAAAGGTAGACACCACCTCCTCTGAGAGTAGACAACAGCCTGAAAAGAATGTTAAAATGAAAACACCAAGGCTGAAAAGAAATACCAAGCAGGTCACTGAAGATAAATCGCACAGCTTAAAAAATCTAGAGATCCGTGTAAGCGTTGATGATGTAAAAGGTTTACTACGTTCAGGGGATGATGAGCTTGATTCATTTGAAGCGCCCACCATTACACAATCCAAGATAGTAGTAAAAGAGAATGAGGAAACAAAGATCATAGACTTTCCAAAAGAATCAAAAGAACTTGACACACAGGATGAAGAAGACACCCTATCCGAGCCTGAACTCCCTTCTGATCCGGCAGCTCTCTTAGCACGGCAGATGGAACTAGAGCAGGCAGTTGAAAATATTGCCAAACTTACTGTTGATCAACTTCCTCGACCATTTAAGGAACCACCTTCAGAGCAACCTACCACATTGCCTCCTGTCATAGTGGAGCCAGAAGCTGAGGTTGAGGAGAAGCGAGCTAATCCTGCAAGTGAAACTGAACTTGCAGCCGCTATTGATTCCATTACAGCTGAAGAAACATGTGCAGATGCAGAAAGTTTCACAGCTCCTCCTACTTACACTGGTCTTATCCCTACCCCAGAATCATTGACATCTTCCTCCTCCAATGAGATTATGGATCCGGAAACACACATGGTAATCAACAATATTCTTGCTGCAGACTCAGATGATGGTCCTGTGACACCTGCCCCAAAGGGGCTAATGGCAGAGCCTAAGGCAGCTGAGGATGCCCCTCTACTTGAAACACCCAAGAAAACAGGCCGAGTTAGAGCCAAAACCCTGAAGAAGTCGAGAAGTCGCAAAGGTGCAGCTAATAAGAAAGGGAATACTTCTGAAGAGGTTTCACAACCAGAGCCCTCCCCAGTCAAGTTACCAGAGTCTATCCCAGAAGACCCAGAAACCAACAATTCAAAAGCAGCCACTGTTACAGCTGGGGCTACTACAGCAGCTTCTGTGGTCACTGCCATTGCAACTTGTAGACGTGATGTTACAAGTGCTATAACTGTAGACACGCCCAAAGAGGCAGAACAGCCTGAAGTTGAACAGCCTGTACCCAAAGAATCTGCCTTTCATTCAGGTACAAGCAACATATCAAGTAGTAAAAAGCGTCCCCAAGCAGAGGAGCCATCTACCCCTACTCTTGCCCCTGCCCGCCCAAAACCTGTATCTCACTTCAGTGTACCTCTGCTGCGACCTGCCAAAATTCCACTTTCGCCAGACTGGCCTCCTAGAACTGAAGAAAGTAGAATCTGTGTTGCTCCTTCGTGTCAAGTTACAGTGGTAACTCCTTCTCCATCAGCATCAATTGCACTTGCAACCCCTTCAACAAATCCCCCAATGCCTCCTGATACAAAGGCCTCGGATATTGACCCTAGTTCTAGTACCTTAAGAAAAATCCTAATGGAACCTAAATATGTTTCTGCTTCAAACAGCAATTCTATACCTACCACTATGGTGACCTCTGTACTGTCAGATCCTTCACTGATGTCAGAGAATGAAAATCCCTCTGATATTTTGGGTTCAAGACAGTTACACCCTGAAGAGAGAGCACCTTTATCTCCCCAGCCCATACACCACAAACCCTTTCCACTGACAGAGTCCCAACAGAACTGTGGAGAGAAGATCCAGCATACAGTTATTTCTCCTGCTACCTCAGTAATAAGTCGAATTCCAATGCCTTATGATACAGAGGAAACTCCACGAATTTCTCTAAGCAACCGCAGCATTGGCCTGTCTATTCCCAAGCAAAAATTTAGATCAAACTCTAATGAGAATAATCGCTACCATGGCATGGATATTGTAGAAGATGCGACTAGAGCGCGCTCTGTTGTTGAGACCACTCCCTACAGTACAGGCACCAGTTCTGGCCTAAGGGTCAATACATCAGAGGGTGTTGTTGTTTTGAGTTATTCTGGTCAGAAAACCGATGGACCTCATAGGATGAGAGCCAAAATTAGTCAAATCCCTCAAGCGAGTGCTGGTGATATAGAATTTCAGCAATCTGTCTCCAAATCTTCAATAAAGCAAGACCCACTCATCACATCATCCCAGTCCCCTACCCCAAAAGTAACCCCAACTTCCACATCTTATGGGCACACAGGGGTTCTCTTGACAGGCCATTCTTATAACTCTCAACCTGTCATATCCAGTATGAAGCAGGAGGGTATTGGGTGTGACAAATCTGATGCCCCGTATCACACAGCGTCCCAGGGTGGCGTTGTAAAGATGTACCAACAGCCAGTTAGTTCTCCTCAAGTCTTGATGTACAACCAAGCTGTGATTCAGCAGCAGCATGGCAAGAGAGGACTGGGGTCTGAACCTCTACCCAAAAAGATGGACATTGGGAAAGCTGTTCAGCAGTCTAACCTTAGCCCAGTCATGAGTCCACACCACCCATCACTATCTGGAACCCGCATGAGCCCCAGCCCTAGCATACCAACTGATCGGTCAGCTCTACACCTAAAGCAAGAACCCCATTCCCCACGAACAGCCGTTCACTCCCCTTCACACTTTGTCAAAGCCTGTCCCCCAAGCAGTTCTCCTCGAGGCACTTCTGTCGTTCTAGGTCACGGCATACCACCAATTTCCACATATCATTCTAGTATGCATCACCCGCACCTGGAACAGTCCTCCGTTATAATTCAACCTCACAGTGTCACTCAGGCAATGGCTCATGAAGCCAGAATGAACACCTCACCAATGTCTGCGATAACTTATGGCAGGCGAGGTGACTCCCTGTCTTCTTCCCACCCAGGGCCTCCACAGCGCTCAAACACGCCTCAGCCTAATGTCATCCGAGATTTGGTACTGCAGTCCCATTCAAGTCCCAAGGGTTCAGTAGCGGGTAGCGGTGGCAGCAGTGTAAGTGAAGAAGACCCCAGACACTTTAACCAAGCCCTTAGTAGACCGTCTGTGCCCCAGCTCCAATCAGATGTAATGATGATTCACAGTGATCACCGAGGACTCCACCCAAATATACGCATGGACCAGTACAGAGACATGCACCAGCGCATCCTCATGCACCAGCAACTGGGAGAGCAGGTCGCTGTTGAGGCAAGACAGTCACGCACCTCAGAGACTGGAACGTCTTCAAGCAATATCTCTGGGCCTTCAAAGAGTCCTATAGTGGGAAAGACCATTGACCTTTCTGCAAAAGAATCTCTCAAACAACTAGAAGGAAAGATGATACATCCCCCCTGCAACGAAAGTAGAATCAGGGGAGTCCATGCATCTTCTCCTGTCCTGGTGTCTCCTCACTCACATGGGGTTCAGCTGATGCATCCAGGAGGTGCGGGCTCCTTTCCAGTATATCGTGACATGCGAGGCTTTCCGTCCCAGTTTCCAGGACATCCTTCATCGGGACACAACCTGGCTAACCAAGGCATTACATCTTCACAGGTCACTTGATATGCTTTTGTTATTTACATTTTGCAAATATTTCAGCATTTTATAATAATTGTATTTCATAGATCATATTCATATGCACTTACAAAATATGCATTACTCTTTTTATTTGGTATGTCCCCAATCAGGTTCTCCCGGAGCCTGAGCTGGGTCACAGGGGTAAAATGTCTCAGTCACATGTGGGAGGAAGTGGTTCCAAACCTGAGAGTTCCCATCTCCGCCTTGCTACCTCTACGGACCTCTCGCACATTTCCCGAATATCGCGGGATTCAGTTTCCCCCTCATACCAGTCTCCCATGACGTCCCCTATGAGTCTTACTCATAAGCCAGATCTATCTCTACAGAAAGGCCCTACAGCCTTCCTGCCAACACCTATGCCAGCAGTACCCCCATCAAGTTCTCTAAATCTACGGCCTGATGCTAACTTGGAACATTCGGGACATCGTTCCGTTGACATGGTGCAGCTTATGACGGTAGGAAGACAGATTGACCAGCAATGTCATCATATATGGAATATGTTTTCAAGACTATACCGAAGAGGAAATAGGTTTAAAACCCATTTTCTGTTTTTGTTGTACAGAAATATCCTATTGTATGGCAAGGCCTGTTGGCACTGAAGAACGACCAGGCTGCCGTCCAGTTGCACTTTGTTTCTGGCAACACCATCTTGGCCCAGCGCTCCCTGCCGCCCACAGAGGGAGGTCCTCTACTACGTATTGTCCAGAGGATGAGGCTTGAGGCTTCCCAATTGGACAGTGTGGCACGCAGAATGACTGTGAGTATTTTTAGTTTTTACTCCCTCTGAAATGTTGGGTGCTAAATTTTGGATGAATTTATTTAACAAGATTGATTAAATAGAGATGTATTGCAAATTCATGGATTTTCCGCCAATAACCTGATTAACACCCTGTGGGATGTGCTTTTATGTTTACATTTATGAAAAAGGCTTATCATTCATGGCAGGTGGACAATGACTACTGTTTGCTACTGGCTCTACCCTGTGGTCGAGACCAAGAAGATGTCCTTGGGCAAACTCAAGCCTTGAAAAGTGGCTTCATCACCTACCTGCAAGCCAAACAGGCAGCTGGCATTATCAATGTGCCCAACCCTGGCTCTAATCAGGTCTGTAGTCATCGAAACTTTTTCTACTTTACCTCTCTTTTTAAATTGTGCCTGTGTTTCAAACTCCTCAAGGTCATGTCTCATCTTGTTATTTTAATTTTTTGATTCGCAGCCAGCTTATGTGGTGCAGATTTTCCCGCCGTGCGAATTCTCGGAGAGCCACCTTTCGCGCCTCGCCCCGGACCTTCTCAACAGCATCTCCAGCATTTCCCCTCACCTCATGATTGTCATTGCCTCTGTTTAATTACCTTCATTTTTGCTGAACAAAGCCAACACCAGCCCCTATGGAATTGTCCAGTTTTGTAAACTGGAATTGCCTCATATTTTTATGAGTTTGACTTTAAATCGAATTTAATTTAGCATGCACTCACCAATTCTCCACCAAGTCCTTAAGTCCCTCAATGACATCGAATTCCAAAAACTATACCTCTACAGAGAAGGATCTGAAGGGTCGAACAGGATTTTCGATGATCATTTCTGGTTTATCATTTCATTTTTGCCATTTTTGGAGGTGTTGTGCAGCCTTTCCTAATTCATAGCACCTATAAAGCTATGGATTGAGGCCTTCCTGTGGGATATTTTTTACCTTCATAAAAGTGATTGTGATAATTTTTTTAAAGACAAACAATATGGGAAGTCATTGCACTATGTTAAGGAAAAAATTGTGAACTCTGTACAGATTTGAGTATAAAAGGATACATGTTATGGAATTACACTAGTGATCAGCCATGCTTGTGCAAGATGAAAGAAAATCATTGCCTGGAAAATGATCACGGATCATTTCAGCCTGATCAATCATACTGCTTTTGCTCCTTCACCATCAGCCAACTTCTACACCATTTCCGGACTCGACTCTCCATCCCGAAGTGTTCCCTACCCCAGGAACTCGAGAGGGGACGTTTAGAGTTGTACAGTTGCACTCAATGCCTCAACAGGGGACAATATAAAGAATATTTTATTTGTTTATTTTTGTTTGCATCTTCTTTAAGCCTAAGGGTATTGTGGACAATTGTGAAACTGTACATATTATAAATATTTAAAGACTGAAGCAATGTGGAGAGACCAAGTGAATTATTTTACAAGACTGATCATCAAACGTTTAATTTTGTTTTCTTTCTATTTTTTTCCCTTTGGGCAGGGGCAAGAATGGGAATGGTGGGAAGGATCTGTACATGATCCAGTAGTGATATTCAAGAAAAAATATTTTTAAAAATTGATTCTGTGCCAAAATGTCTTTTGCAAACGCTCTGCACACGCAATGTATCTAAAACAAAAATTGATCAGAACCTATTTTCATATGTGACTTTGTATTTTGCCACTCTGACGGTAGACTTGATTCCTTTTTTTTGGTATTGTTCATCAACCAACTCTGTTATTACAGTGCTTTTACATTATGAAGTTGTATCCTCATTTTGAAGGAACCATTGTATTGTAGGGGTTGCATTTCTGTTCTATTCCTGTTCTCCGTCTCCCTGATATGGTCCTTTACTGCCCCCTCCTGTCTGAAAATCATCCTCTCACATATTAAGAACTGAATCCCGAGGTCATATAAGCCATGACTTCATAACAGATGTGCTATAGCATGCTTTATTTTCAAATCTTAAAGGGTAAACAGAAATCATAAGTAAAGAATGTGACTTAAACTTGATATCATGCCGCTATTGGATGTGTTGATCATCTGTTTCCATCCCTCCCCTTAACTGTTGAGCCAAGCTGTAAATACTAATGTCCTTAATCTGTGCTCTTGTGTATTTTTCCCCCTTCATAATTGTCTGTCTTCAGGGTCTTTATGTTTGTTTTGTGCAACAAAACAAAGCAGTCTGAAAGAGACGGGAGATGAGGTGAAACCGATGCTGAAAGTAAAACCGTGCTTGTCAGTTTTGTGTTGTAAATATTTCTATGACTGCAAGCTGAATACTCTCATGGTTATGTTGAAGGCACTTATAATTTTTGATAAACAAATGAGATGAAAATACAAAAAAAAAAAAATCTTAAAACGGTGATTAGTATGAAAACTGTCTTTTGATCAATCTTCATTTTGAGTGTATTTTGCTGTTCCTCCATGAGGACATTTTAAACTGTAAAATAAATGGTTGTTTAACTTACTTATGAAGATCATGAAATGGTCTGTCACTCTTGGTTTGTGTTTTTGTGACTTGAAACTGAAGTTATCTTGAAGCACTGACTGGTAAAGAAAGATTTATCCAGAATCTTGATTGTGGTTAGATTGTCTAAGAAAGAAGACTTGCATCGCTGTAATCTCAAATCTTAAAGTTAATCTGTTCATTGTCTGCAAGCCTCAAGTTTTGCAACAGTTTAAATTAAAAAAAGAAATATCATTGCTCATCAGAATCAGTGCTGCAGTCCATTTGGCAGGCAGAAGATGTCAGTATTTGCCTAACTACATCGCTGCGACACAAGTCAATTGTCATGTCAATTCACCGTGAATATGATTTGTTCTTTGAAATGTGGGCTCTGCCTTCATCTTGATACGACTGCTTATTCCCTGGAGCTCAGTATCTTCAAATGTGATCGTGTCAAAGGTAAATGTGCACCCTTTGAAGCAAAGAACCTTTCCTTAGACTTTAAAAATAACTACGCAGGTAAAACGATAGTCTTTGATTGACTTTGTAGACTTTGTTATTTTTTTTGCATTCAGCAAGACATTGTTTTAATTCTGGTCTGCTACAGGGGGAGTTGTGGAGGATCTTTTATGGCTAAACATGTCTGTGTTGGTCAGGGAATACCCTACTTAAAGTATTACGATGCATGGGTTTGCTGTCTCATGCGTATTGAATGCATACTCAATTCACTCTTAACTCTTATATTCAATAATAACAGAATTAACATTAAAAATCTGTATATTACATCTACATATTAGAGTAACAGGTGTGCAGAAAGGAAAATATGAGCATTCAGGATCAAGCGCTGTCAATATTTATTAAATGCCAAAACTTGAACGTCAGTGACACATAATAAAAATGTTGTTGCTGCACATCTTTTTAGCGGTATTCAAATGGCTATGAAGCAAGATGAATGAGCACCATGGCTATCAACGCTGCAGTTATGGACTCAACCCTGAGGCAAACAGCTCCTTGGTTTCGGGAATTTAAAAAACCATGGCTTAAACATGAGGGTTTCCGGCTGCACCAGTCAAATTCAAGAGTAGACTAGCCGACAGATTCCCCAGCGGGAGGCCTTTGGGGATTTAGTGGTGATTGGAATTCTATTTGGAAACATTTGGTGGTTAAGGCTGCAGGATCTTTCCCTCTTTGTATTCCTCAGAGTGATTCATTTCATTCAAATGCAAGCAGCCTGTGGGAGACACCAACTTTACTGTATTTAGTTTAAGGTAAACATCTCAATATTAGTCATCAAAAGACATTTATGGAACAAAACTACTGCATGTAATGGATTACGTTATTTTCTATCTTCATCCCAGAAGGCTGATTCAGTTGGTCAGGACTTCCCATTAAAACAGGATGACACTGAGGAATACCAGCTGCAAAAGCATAAGATGGTGTTTGAGCAACCAAAGGAGGGTAAAGAGGGCCATAACCGGGCTTCGCTCATTTTCTCTCCCCTGTCATTAAGCCTACAGTAGAAAGAAAGAAGTGTGACCACCAGAAGAGGTGAGGCACAAGTGATTTATAGTGCCCCGACAGGCCAAGACATGGAATTTTAATTGACGCCCTGTTCGCAGCGTGAGAAGAAGCAGATCAGATTGGGACAGTGAAAAGGCGAGACAAGGAAGACTTGTGAAATTCAAGATGATTTCCTGCACGTTGTTCTCCCTCCTTCTCCAGATTCGTAGTTCTTCTAAGATTAGAGGCTCTGCCTTTGAGCGATGAAGCGAAATCGAGGGGGAGTCCTGTGCCGTTCTCCTTAAAGTAGACATCATTCATACTTCTGAGCTCCTTTTTGAATTCCTTGCCACAAGAAGGCATTTCGAAAGCCCAATTTTAGCTAGAACATGTAAAGAATGTTGAAAATTCAGAGGTTGGTTTTTCAGACGCTGATAAGTGCTTGTTTTCTTGTTAGTGCCCTTTCGGCATTGAGCTCCCTGCATTCCATGCTGGTGTTTGGACAATATGTCCTTACATGCGAGCAAAGAATAAACCTGGTAAAAGGGATACTTTGAATAAAAATACTGCTTACTTTGATTACATTGCTGCATATGTCAGAGCGTTGGAATGAAGTTGTCCATGCTGCATCGACATAGTCATGGCGAGCGCTGGAAAGTCTTTGTAGACAAGCACATGCACATGCATGCTTTTGTCGAGGTATTTGCCAGTTATCAAACCGTTAATAAGGAAGCTTACACAAAGAGTGGCTGAGAGTAACACAAAGGAAGCTCAACAGGTTTTAAAATGAACTTCTGCTCAACAAATGGTTGCCATGCTGCTTTTCTTGCCAGAAACCTATGACAGCCTTAACCTTCATAACCAGAGGCACCAGTAATATCACCATATAAAAAGTCCTGAGGTGCTTCAGCAGCCTTTTTTTCCCACAGAGTTGTGAGCTTGAAGCCTGAAGCCTGACACGTGGTTGCAGTTGAAGATTTACTACTTGGAATATATTTTGGCTCACCTCTGCCAACAACTGCACGGGAGAACTTTGATACAGCAGTGTTGTGATTTGTTCCAGGTATTAGACATTTGGAAGCTTTTGTATTTGTGTGGACTACGTGGACACTGACTCCCTCATGTGATACTGAAATAGGTGCTTCTTTCAGCCTATAGTACAGCACATATACAACATGGTTTACTGCTCCTGTTGCATGTTATCACTGCTAGTATGATCTATTTTACTTCTATAGACCAGAAGATTGATACCCAATTTGTCTCTGCGTCTTCAGCTGTCCAACAGGTTAGCATAACATTTGTGTATGCTAATTGTTTGTGCTTTGCATTGTCTTAAAGGGACAACGTGTAGGGATGGTTACTTTATTCAAAAGACACCACTAAACCTGAATGGTTGAAGGAATTGGCAAAATGAACAATATTCAACAAAAAGGAACAACTTTGAAAAGCACAAAGGTTTTTGTTAGCTTAGCTTATTGTGCTGCAGATTTATAATATGTCTTTTAAAAGAAAGTAATTAATTTTGTTTCATAAGGTTCTGATAGAAACAAAAGATTGAATAACAACTTTGAATTACAAAAGGGTTTGTCACTCATTAAGTTCTCCAGACAATATTCAGAGCATTAATATAGCAGCAAACAACTATTAGCAATGTAAAGATATTGAGGAATTATGTCTACCTGAGCAGAGAATGAAGTTGCCTTTAGTGCGTGCTATGAGCGTGCCCCACTGGTTCCCCCTCGGGTATACACTCTTAGCTCTGTCATTCCATATCTTGTTGTTTTTATTGCTAGCTCCATTAGCTTCTCCCAATCTCGTATTTAGCACCAAATACAAATGTCACATCCATGCTAGCAGCTGTTCCATTCCGTTAGCTTGTTTAATTCCGAAAAAATCTCTCATTAAAAGTTTCTGCTATCAGTTTTTCTGAAATAAAAAAGTGTAAAAGGGATTTACTATCCGTATTCTAACAAAAATGAGTATCTGCCACAGCACCTGCTATTAGAATTTGAACCCTTTGTGGTTCTAGTAAAGTTAAACCACAATTAAATTGCCATTCAAATGTCAACTTTCCAACTTTTTAGCTGTCTGTTTTGTTTTCATTATTTGGCCTTCTATAGCTTGCCTCGTGGCTAGCCTCAGTCTGGGAAGCTGGAGGCATTTAACCCACAACCATCGTGGGCTTGTGGGAAATAATTATTTCTTTTCAGTCATTGCAAAAGGTTAAACGTGTTATGATTTTGAAAATTCTGGACCAGAACCCAGAAATTCTGGTTTCCCTAAAGCTCTCCAGCCTACTGTATGCTAAGCTTTTAGCAGTAAGCATGGATATTCCATAAAGAACACTTTATTTTGTGGGGTCTGTGAGATGATTTCGATGGTGGTCCCTCTTCACATATTAGGCAAGGCCAAACTCCTAAAATGTCGTCGTCCCTTCTTTGGGAAGACAACATTTTAGGAGTTTGGTTTGGAGTTAGGGAGATGTTGTGTCCACTGGCGCCAGCAGTCAAAAGGACAACACGAGTCCTAATGTCAAAAGAGGAAACTCACACAAAGTAGACATGGCTGATTTGCACGTTAGCACGATAAGGTACTGTAATACAGAATGTGGTATTTGTTTATTGTGGTAACGTGAGTGTTTGCTAATGGCAAACGAAAATGATTTGAGTATGTTTGAGAGATAAAAAATTGCCTGGAGCCAGAGTGTAAATGCTTTCGTACGAGAGCTTTAATGTATGAGGCGCTCTCAGTAAAATTCCCAATGATTCAGGAATTTATAAACACTCCTCAATGCACGACATTCCATTCATCTTGTGACCCTGTAAATAAGTTGTCATGCAAACAACAGGACACATAGCTGACTTATAATACCTGTCCACGTAAAGTGAGAATGCTTCTCAAGGCTGAATATATAAGGTCAGCGTCAGACAAACACCACTGAATGAAATGCAATGACCCATTAGATCAAGTGACTGATGGGGTCACAGTACACGTTAGGTGTGGACAGGCAATGCTACAGCAATATGACCTCACCCTGGTGACTCAAGCGTCATAAACACAACAACTTCCTCTGAAATCATGGCTTAGTGTCCTATAGTTGCAATCTTATATATGCGATGCAATGCGTGAGCTTTCATATTCTATTTCTCACTTGCTTCCTCTCGTGTCCTTTTTGTGTTCCCGTTAGACAGATATAATATGTAAATGTGTCTTATACAGGTTTTTTATCTGTTCTGCATATTTATGCATGTAAATACATTATTTACTATTCAAATTGTTTCAAGTGTGCTAATATGCCAACAGCTTGTTGTGGTCTCTTGTAGACTTGAGTGCTTTGATGGAAAATTCCATGGCTAAAACAGAAACTGGGCGCACCCAAAGTGTTTGTGTGCGCACATAATTATGAGAAGCATGCTAGGTTACAAGTTGATGGATGTTTAGAATGGAAATTATATTGGGGGTTTTTCCATTGACTTTCAGTCTGTTTAAAACTTGTCTGATTGTCTGAATTCACGTGTCTCTTGTCCCGTCTTGTTGCTTCTTTTGAGCAATGTCACGGCCTTCCCAGATCGCAGCATTAACATTGCCCTCTCTTGTACTTAAACTTAACTTATGTTTACATTCAGTGCTACTCAGCAAACACATTGTGTGTATCATTGAGGTGGAAAAAAAAAGGAGTTTAAAGCATTCCTTCCTCATAAACATTTGCGAAGACAATTTTTCTCAAAATGTTTGAAACATGCGATCTTAATGATCATGTTGGCTTTTTATGTGCATTGCCACTATCAGTGGAATTGCATGAAACCTTAACAGAACCAGCACACCTGTAGTATGTTAAATCAGCATTTTGTTAGTATAAGCACTATAATGGAACGCTATGGTCCATATATTACAGTAGGACTTTGAACGTTTCTTGTTCCATTCCCTCTTTCCCGGAGCGGCAGGGTTTGGGTCATGATCTGGCTCCGGGGAGATGCGAAGTTGATTTGTGGTTCTTTCACTTTTTAGGGATAATAAAAGACAGACTTGTTAGTTGTCCTCGTTCTTTTCACCCTCCATCTATTCTGGATTCAACCACTCTCCGCCTCCAGAAACCAATCTGTCAGTCAGTGTGAATAAGTGTGAGAGACTTCACATTGTACCTCGGGTTGCTCGGCTGGCAAAACTGGAAACAGGTCACTTGAGGTGGGCGTAGGTTAGAAAACAGTGTGCTTGGGCCTGACTCATTCTGAAATAGGTTTCCAGAGGTAGGGTGGGGGAGTACAAAGAGCTATTATGCCAGTCAGGATGTGTTGATTGTTCAGCGTGCTCTGCCTGCACAGCGCTCAGACAAAATGATGCAGTTGGAAATTTTTTAAGACTGGAAAATGCGAAAGTGGAATTAAGGAAGAGATAATGCACAAAGGAAGGCATTTAACAAGAACAATCTGGATTCCTCTGGCATGCTCTTTTCCATCGTGTGTTTGTGTTCGTTGGACAGCTAATTGTTCCGTCTCTGCTTTGCCGGTTTTTGAATCTTCTCTGTTAAGCATCCAGGGCACTAACAAACTAGCTGTTTACAAGAATATCAGTGCCACCCTCAAACCTCAACCATGTTATGATTTATGGAAATCTGTGGCCTCACCAGAGATTTTAGGCAGTTACCAAAGTCTAGTTTCACATAGATTTATGTCTTGGTGAGAGACTCTGTGGCCTTTTAAGTTGTGAACTAGAACACTGTGCCTCTGACAATAGTAATAGTTGGACATTTTGCAATCTTAGAGAAAGTTGGTTAAACTTATTTGTATTTCACAGACTCAATTTATGTCCCTCTCATAAAATCACTTTTATATTTCCACGTCAAGAGTATGTATTACTGAGCACAGACCAACCACCAATTTTCCATTTTAATCTACATTTTCAGGTGAATACACACTGTTTTTTGTTGCTTAAAGTGACCAGAAAAGAGCCGCGTAAACAAAGAAACACTACAGTGCGCTTTCAATTTATAAAGCAGACCATTTTGTCAGTAGTTGGGAATCTTTGTTGTCATAAAAGCCAGCACCAGGGGGTAACTTTGAAAAGTTTAAACGTCATTAAAAAGCCCCTCTCTGATGTGTTCTGCAAAACAGGGGGGGACATGAGAGGTTAAAGGTGCTCAATATGGAATTCAGAGCATATCTATTGCGTCCACACGGCTCTCAACATGGAAACGGCTCTGATACGGGGAAAGCATTTTATGAAATCAGACAAAGAATTTGCACACTAGTATTTTTCATTTAGTTTGAAACTGCCATGATCTTAAATTGATGGGTTTTGCAATGTCAAATTTTCAATTGAGTGGGTTTGGCCTCAAAATAATGATTTCAACCATGTCAGCATTATCCATTTTTGATTTATTTAAAAGTTCAAAATACTTTAAAGATTGAGTTTAACATTTAAATGAAACATATATCCGGGTTTATTTATGCCCGCAAAAGTTCTGTCAGCTATGATACTGACAGAAAGTCCCCCTGCAACTAAACACTGGTTTGTCCTGAAACAATGTCACCAGCATAATGATGTCTCTGTCAGTGGCCACGATTTTGAATACAGTCTGTTTGTATTTCAAAATGTTAATCTATAATAGTGCATTGTCAAGGAGTGTATATTATTTGACCATCATTCATGTCGGGTATATGGTTATGTTTTTTTTGAAATTCTAATTTAAAAAAAATGTTTGAAAAAATGTTGAAATGTTGAAATTTAAAAAATGTTGAAATTTTAGGTTAACCTGATAAAGTAAATGACATGATCAAACTATCATTGAAATCATGGGTGGAATAGGAAAATTGTCAACTATGTTACCTTTCAGCTAAGTTACTCATAGTAGAGCCAACTCATTAGTAATATAGTCAATGTGGCACTACTGGGATCACTGGGAAAATATCCTTTCCCTTAAAATAACAAAAAAGTTGTTAACGTTTAAACTTTGCAATAGTGGATAAACTGCGCTGGAATAATCTAATTTAAACCACTGATTGTTTTTTGAGAAAGCACATCATTTGTTAACTTTTTTGTTCGTGGTAAATGTACTTCATTTCTCTCTCTGTGTGCATAGCTTTCCCCAGACAGAGGGGAGCAGATCATACCTGACCCCCAAATTACATCTGGGCCATTTAAAGCTGCCTCCACCATGGGAGCTGCCTTAAGGTGCAGTCCCACTAATGGTTAGCAGATGCTGGCTCTACAATAGCTCTCGCTATTGAAACCCGTTTTAAAAGTTCTCATTTCGCTCTTGAAATATAATGTAAGTAGCGTTTCATGTTTTTCACATGAAGTTAGAGTTCAATAGTTTTTACTGAACTGACTCGTGCTTTAGTCGTCATGGGTTCTGCTTTCTATACTCGCTTTAGCTCGAATGATGCATTCAATACGAAGCAGTTCCAAAGAAAACTGTCGGATCATGAGTGATGGATTAGTACTCAGGACACAGTTTTGGGAATGACATGTTGCTGCTGATATTATCATATGTCACTCTTCAATGCTTTGATCACCGAAAATGCATTTCCATTAAGCTTCATTGGTGGCAGAAATCTCACAGATGGATATCTCAAAACCTCAGCAGAAAAAAACAGAATCTGCATGGCTACACCCCATATGGGTGTGTGAGGGAATATGTTTTTTGTGATATGAGTGAACTAAATCTTTTTTTAAAAAGTCCCCCGAGAGACCTATCGAACAATCAGTGATGCTAGTCAGTGTTTTTAGCCAAGCTAGCAGCGTTTGTACAGACCGCTGTGATCACGAGAGGATGATCCCAATGATTACTGATGATCCCCTGACATTTTTATTCACTGCCATCATGAGGCTTACTTTTTTGTTATTTAGTGAATTGTCTTCACAGCTATTTGATGGATTACCATGACATTTGGTACAGATTTACCTTGTACACAGACGATACATCTTACTAATTTAGGTGATCCCCTGACTTTTTCTTCAGCTCCACCAGCAGGTCAACAAACTATAGGTTACGCAGAGAAATCAGGTTACGCGGGTGATCGAAACTGTCTGTAAACTCTGTTACAGGCCCACTTGGTGATTTTAAAACAGTTGGTAGGACTGGTCAAATCCCAAAAGGGTTGTGTGCAGGTCGGAGTTACAGAGAACAACAAGAACCACCTAAAAAATTCACAGTCATTACGAAGCTAATTTTCTGTTAAATTCCCATCCCACGCACACGTCATCAGCCTCACAGGTGCAGAAAAAGACTTGCGGTGGTATTTGGTGTTTGTTGAAAGAGACCAACAAGAAAGAACAGGCTCTAGGCGAAGCAGCCCTTGACAGGGAGTCATCGAAGTGAGCCGCCATTCCACAAACAGCTGTGATGCGTGTCACTCCGCTGAACCACCTCCACCACAATCACCAGCACCAGCAGCTCCCTCGGCGCTCATGCCTCCAGTATGGCAAAGAAGCAAGCAGGTACAGGAATGCACATGCCCGTACTGTACGTGCTCACACATGTATGCACACATGCAAGCATGCGCGCACGCCCCGCAGTCCCACACTTGGATCTATGGATGTAACAGCTGCAGGCAGGCTGTCTAAACACTGCGATGTGACAGCCTCATTCTGACAGCGCTGCAAGTGAAAGTGGACAGAATGTGTGTTCGTATTAATTGTGCAATCTGGAAGGTCATTGCAGGTGTGTTTATGGTGCCAAAAGGTTAAAAGACGGCAGTTGCATGGCACCACCGGAATTCTTCTGTGAACAATGCAATAAAGTGTTACCAACTCATATCCTGACAATTTAGAGCTACCCACACAATGACTCGGCTTTTTCTTTTTCATTCAGACTATTTTGTCATTCTCATTGGCACGCCAAGGTGTGGGTACTTTTGAATATTACGCTATTATTCAAGGTTTACCATAGGAATTTTTACTTGCAAAGTAGAAACTTAAACAACACATAATAGGCTCAACAACTCAGTGGAACCAAGGATACTATTACAGTAACTACTGGAGGCATTTACTTAATCTTGCGGATGCTGCAACAATATGTAAATGTAAGTGTAGTTATGTTGAGGACTAATGTACATTTCTTAATGATGTAATTTTTATGCTGTCATACTGCTTTGTTGACACAAGGTCACATGGTGCTGACAAGCTGTGATTTACTGTAATTGTATTGGCTGAATCACAAATGCAATGCATGCAAACATCGAAAAGATATTGGGAATCTTGCAGAAGGATCGCGATGCAATGGGTGCAGCTGCCTTTCACAAAATTAAATTAACTAATCCATCAATTTATCCCTTACTTACCATTATTGTTTTTAATAATTAAAGAAAACTAAAAGAAACAAATACTTAGATAATTAAAAAGGGCTGGATTCCAAGACGTTTCCTTTGGCTACGAAACTAGTTTTCTTTGTTGAGTTGTATGATTATTCTTGCTTTCACATTACACATAAGAATGGATCAATACATTTAATCCATTGTTAACATAAAAATATTGACCTGTGAGGCTTTTCATTTATAACACTGCTTTGCATTTCATGATCACATGTTCATCAAATGTCGTCGATTAGATGTGTTACGTAGCAATAAATTGAAATGCTAAGTAAAAGTCATACTTTTTTTTTTTTTTTTTTCACCATAAGTATCAGTGCCTTCAATTTCATTAACACTTATGTGTTAACAATTATGTTAAAACAGCATGCACAAGAAGGAGATTGAGCTCCTAAAATACACACCCAGCCTGTGAGGACACACACACACACACACACACACACACAGCTGTCCCAGCACTTTCTTTGGGATGACAGCACTTTGTTACTTGGAGTCAGAGTTAGACATGCCTCTCATGCCTACCTCTGCAAACCACAAACCACTGCGGGGAGGTGGCCTATTACCAACAGGACAGGTGCTGACTTCACTGTGGCTGTGTGAGTGCAGCCCGAAAACCTCTCGCATATAGAACCAAGCAGTGCCGACAGCTACAACTGTGAGATAATGAATATATAATAATCAAGAGAGTGTGACCAACAATGTCAGCCGTGACAGAGATTTGCGAGTCATGCACGACTTCGTGGGATTGCAAAGTAAGTAAATGATGCATTCAAAAATGCATGAATCATCCTCGACACATCAACTGAAGTCTGTGTTGTTTAATTTTTAATACCATTACTAGCTGCCCATCTGTTCCAATGACAAAAGAGCAGCCTAAGTCTTTGAGCAATATATTTAAAGTTATTGTAAGGCAGGTTTCACAAGTTGATATTCTGTGTGAGCTCAGCAAACGTTATGCTGTGTGAACATATATGTAATTGGTTTAATATGTCAAAGTCTTGTCAGAGGTGACAGTCCTCTGTTTGCTTTCAAATTGAGTCGTGCAACTTAGGAATCTGACCAAGTAGGATCAACAGTGAACCATGAAAGCTGTTCCCTGTTGTCAATCACTTGTTGCTAATTGCTAGTGGCAGGGAGGGTGGAGGGAGGAGGGGAACGGAAACTACATGTATTTATCTTACAGTTGATCTTTAAACTTACCTACCACAGCTTCAACATCTGCGGAGCCTTTTTAGACAAGTTAACTGCAGATTATACTTAGTCAGCTGGACTGAGAGTAGCAATTTTAGATTTAGTCATTGAGCTGTTAGAGGGTCCGTGATTTGCACCATGCAGCTGAGCCTTCGCTCAAACAGACTGTGTTTCATTGGTAGTCTAAGTGTTCGCTGCTAACTTTGTATGTATACTCTATTCTTATTTCTTTTATTTGTAATTTCTGTTTTTCTATTTTTCTGTACTGATTTCTGTGCTGCTTCTCCTGAATTTCCCTCTGGGTATCAATGAAGACTTATCTCAACTATGAACTTGTGTTATTTTGTATATGATGCGACGGAGAGGGGGTGAGATGGAGGACGAGAATGAAGGCTCTCAAATAACCAGCCGATTTGCAATCCAACCCTCACTCACGGTTATGAGCTTTGGGTAATGACAGAAAGAATGTTGTATTGGTTACAACCGGCCAAAATGTGTTCCCTTTGCAGGGCGAGGACCTCAGAGATCCCGAGGGAGCTTTGGAATCGACCTTCTTTCTGTCAATAGAAACCATTTTAGGTGATTAAACCTGGAGGAGACCAGAACCAGAACATGGCTAGAGGGATGTCCCACCTTAAGATCCATTATATGAGGAACTGGAGGACATGGCTGGGACATGCATGGTGTGGGGAACCATGTTGGAATGGAATTCAAATGGGGCCTGAAATAGAGGCCTGTGGAATGCCACAAAAGAAAAAGATGTGACTCGAATTGTCATGGGAGATAAATAATACTTTGAGATCTATTGTATTGAATGCTAAATTATTTTAAAATAAATAAGCTGCAACTAAAGGGGGACTGGCTGGCATGGCTGTAGACCTTTAGTCTTGTTTAGTTGTGTTGAGCAACAGAACAGAATAGAGGCCCCAGATGCAAGAAAATCAAGGCGAATAAACACTTGAATGTAAAAGCTCATTTTCACATACTCCTTGTCTAAGCACATCTCTCCATTTCCTCCCTCTTTGCATCCCATCAGATACCAGTGATCCTGGTAGGGTCATCTGGAACTGAATCAACAGGTGGCTTTCAATAGAGGCACTCAGCAGCCCAGGGTCCCTCCTCCTCAGCCCCTCCAGGAATCCACTTCGACTTTATTCTGAGCTCTGCCTCCTTTTGCTCTTTCGTCTGCGCTTCCTTAAACGTCCACAATGGCCTTTAGGCTGGCAGTTACACGATATGGAAGGAGGAGAGGAAGGAGGCGCCCGAAGGAGCAGGTCATTCTACTTGGGTGAGCACATGGGAACATCTGCCACTCCAATGTGACCCGTGTCTCCAATAAAAAAAAAACACCGGAGGCGTCGTCTGAGAATATGAGCATGTTCCAGCTCAGGGCATCGGAATGCTGAGATAATGTTGTGATAAGGAGTTGAATGAATGGTACGATACATCTATTCTGCTTTTTTTTCCTCCTGCAGGGTGGATCGGTACTTTCCAAGGACAGTTCACATGGAGGAGGAGGAGGAGGGAAGGAAGAGCTGGTTTGATTTTGAATAAATATGGACATAGGGAGGGCCCATGTGAATATTATAATTGTATGTAGATACACTGATAAAGCCATTGGATAATGGATAATGGAAAAATCTGTGGGTAACAGTAAACTTTTGTTTTTTTGTGTGCAGAAGTGTGAGGAAACCTTTGGTTGCTCAGTATAGTTTTCAGGATGAACAACCAACGAGTCTAGTGTCAAGTCCTAAAACCCAGAACAAACTGAATTAAATAAACGTTTTAAGCCAAAGTTACTTGAATGAAGATGTGATACTGTCTGAAATACGTCTTTGGTTAAGATATGCTCCGGATATCTTTTTGTTTCCTTCTGTCAGACAAACCATTAATCATTGCATTGAATATTTAAGTTGCTTTTAAGTATCACTTAACTAAAGTGGGTTAAAGAATTAAAGGCTGACACTATACAGTCAGTGACACTGCACAGAAAACATGTGCTTTTACAGCTTTTGAGTTTGAGTGGCTTTGGGCTGCATGGTGTCATGAGCAAAGTTAACTCTGATTAACTTGATTTTATCACAGGTTAGCATTGCTTCAGCATTTTACGTAATATACTTATATTTTAAAACTTGTAAAAGTAGAGTTGCTTAGTCAAAATTAACTCATAGAAAATGGATAAAACGCATTCAAAATCCCACTGGAGATAAATACTGCAGGCTGGTCTGATCCAGTATTTGTACCCATGAAAAATGAGGTGTAGCTTCTAGTAGATATCATACCGACACGTTGAATACTTAAGGTGGCTGTGCGCAACAATGTCTGAGCTATAGCATATTTTGTCTTGGCCTACAATAATTCTCACAAAGCAATCATATTTCTATTAAAAGGGAAACTCAAACCAATTTTACTCATCAGTAAAGTTGAGCTTGCTAGTCATGAGTAGTAGCCTAGGAGCCTATAGCTATATTATGTCATCATCTGTGGCTCTGGAGGAGCTCTGCCAAGTCAAAAAGGAAGTGACAAATCCAGTATTGTCATTTAATTTGGAGGAGTTTTTAGTCCGAAGCTGCGCTCATGACGGCAAATTCGTAAGACTGGGAAATGGTTTGTAGTCACATTACACAAAAAAAAGAGCCTAAATATTGAATTATGTTTAGATGAAACTACCATCATTTTCCATTAACCGTAGATATCTCATTAGATTTATAAGTAAGACGCTACCGTGTGTAAATTTTCTTTTTTGTAATTATGGTCTGCGTGATGTGACACGGGCCGCACGGTGGTGTAGTGGCTAGCACTGTCACCTCACAGCAAGAGGGACCTGGGTCTGTGTCTGTGTGGAGTTTGCATGTTCTCCCTGTGGAAGCGTGGATTCTCTTCGGGTTCATCCGGCTTCCTCCCACAGTCCAAAGACATAATGCAGCTTAGGTAGATTGATGACTCTTAAATTGCCCGTAGGTGTGGATGTGAGCGTGAATGGTTGTCTGTCTCTGTGTGTCAGCCCTGCCATATTCTGGTGACCTGTCCAGGATGTACCCTCCCTGCCTTCACCAATGTCAGCTGGGATCGGCTCCAGGACCCCAGCGACCCTGAACAGGATGAGCGGATACAGATAATTGATGGATGGATGGGTGATGTGACATGAACTCGCCAATAACTACGACATAATGGATGCATTATGGGAATGTAGGATGCAGCTTTCTTTGGAGCTTGCCTGATACTATAAGTCAGGATATCTCTGCATGTGCTGCTTTGATTTTGACCGTTCATTTCTTAAGCAGTCTCTTGTATCTCCCCTAACTTTACTGAAATACAAAATCACCTTCAACCTGATTTTGTGAGTTGGTAGTTTAACAAATGTAATAATATTAGATATATTTTTTAACAGAGTAAAGGAATCCTGTCTCCTACAATGTGGCAAGTGTGTAGAAGAAAAGATAAACTAACGTTAAAATTCCTCTTTTAAAAATGGTAAAGGGGTCCACAAAGTCTTATCTTTAACGGAAACTTTTTTAAGTGTTAACGTGACTGACAAAACATATACAGCTCTGAAAAGACAAACAAAACATGAAAACCATGTAAGGCATCACGGGCTCAACTTTGCAAGTACGGGAGATTAATCGCAGCATCAGCTACCGCCGAATGTTTCAGCAGTGGTCTCTTTATCTGTCTGAAATACAAATGACCGCACTGCAGCCAACCACACATGGTTGGTTTACATTACAACTCAACACGTAGGTCACACATGCCCTCGAGCTTCCCACCCTCTCACCTCAATACACACACCAGGGGCCACAAAGCATTTGCTCATTACCACATACACACATTTCTATGCATAATATATACAATTTTCCAGATGTCTCCCTTGTATGTTGATTCGCACAAATCCAGCTGCCATGTCTGTGGCTTCTAAGTTGATGTAAAGTATTAGCACTGTTTCCGGCTGTTCTAAGGGAGCATAAATGAAAACTCAGTGATCTATATCCTTCCTTGAACTGTGAACTGTTCATGCTGAACGTAGCTTCCACAGGTAATTTGCAATTCCTCCGCACAAACCTTATGTACCCTCTTAATCCCCCCCTCCCACCGTCACCCTTATCAGGTAGCAGTACATCTGACAAGGCACATGGAACTACTTTCTCATGCCAGTGCCCAAACATAGCTGGATCAACAGGTTCAGGTGTTTTTTTGTTTGTTTTTTCGGGGGGGGGGGGGTATTTGCAGGAGATGGAAGCACCAGGCTATGTAGGTAATCAGACTAACAGATGAGCCAATATCCTGTTCTCACATGGCTGTATGCTGGCCCACACTTGTTGCACTTGTGTTTGTGTGTGGGGAACAAAGGCCCTGCTGTTGGCCCATCCACCACTGCTGCTGTAGTTGCCTTACACCTGTGCTTACCCCCCCAAACACACACACATAACCCCAACCTACCCACCACCACCCCCGCCCTCAACCACCACACGCTCCCAATCCACTTCAGTTCTCAGTTTACATCCTGCATTAGCTTTTAATGCTGCCCTACAAAGGACAATGCATATTCAACAGGCTTACCAGGACAGATAATGCACATGTGGCCCCTAAGGCACATATTATGTTTTCATATAAAATAAATGGAAATGAGACCATATCAAAGGTTTCTTCATTCCCTGCTCAACCCCCCTGTCATGACCTCAACCCTTAACTGAGAAGCAGAGCTCCCCTTCCACTCCTGCTCATGAGGACGAGGTGCGAGAAGTGAGAGGAAGAAGGGAATGTGAGGACGGCTGTGGAGGCGAGAGTGGACGGGTGAGTGGTTGGATTTTTAGGGATTCAAAAGCTCACAGAGAGCCGTGGCGTTCATCTGCAGTCAGAAGGGGGCCTTTGTGAAACCGGAGCCCCCAGAAGGCATGGGGGTGGGAGATGGAGGGAGGGTGCAGTGGTCTGGGACACAGCAGAAGCACGCCTCTTTTCCCGCAGTGTCGGCGTCACAGGTGTGCGAACGACAATGCATGTGTGTGTTTGGGAGAGAGACCCATGTCCAATCAATGACACACTGTATTGTAATCCTCTATTGTGGGCACAAGGCTGGTGCTCAAAGGTAAACACCATTGGGAATAAACTCTTAGGAACCAGGTCCCTCTGGCTAGAGCACTGCGTTCAGTGATGTACACAGGATAGGAAGGGGGGGGGGGGGGTTTCGAAGCCAGATGTAAAGCACAGCATCTCCTCTTGTCGCCTCCATAGCCGTTGCTCAACACTTTGCCATTGTAACACTGGGCAACAAACACTGAAAGTAAATCAGATAAAGCTTGACAGTGAATTCCACTGTGCACCAGTTGCTAGGTAAAGGACTTTTCTTTATTCTCCATATTCATACTGGACTCCCACACTCCCACTCCCACATACCCTCCTGGGACTGAAAAAAGAGATTAAACTTTGTTTTGTTCATAACTTGATGACTGTCTATCTACAGGGTTGGCGGGGTGCAACATTTTTGGGATACTTCCCATAAATTATGACGGGCTATCAGTAGGCCAGCTGTACTCTTGAATTCTGCATTCATGGTTGCTATTATGCTGATATGAATACATCTCTCTCCGCTTGTCACAATGATTCTACCTCTGTATATGGGGATGCTCAGAACAAAGGGGCGTCAAATAAAGCAGCTCCTGCTCCTTTTCCCTCCTATTCAACGGGGCGAACTATTCTAAATCAATATCTCTCATGCAAATTATTCTGTGGCCCTGCAGGCTGCTTTACAGCCAGGTAGGCAAGACTGTAACCAAGGCCATGGTGCCTTCAAGTGCCTTCAAGTAAAACTCTACTTCGATCCGATTGAAGGAGAGTGAATGAGGAGTTGGTACTTCCAAGTTATTTGAAGATGGTTATTTTGATGATCGATGAATCAGTCAATTACTTTTTGGAATAAACAATGAATAGTTAATTCTATAGAACGTCACAAGATGGCAAAAAATACATAGATCACATAATAGTTTCCCAAATCCCAAGAAGACGTCTATATATTGCTCGTGTTCATTTATATTGATTTGAAAATGAGAGAAAAGCAACAAATCCTCCCGTTTATGAAGCTTGAACCAGTAAATGTTTGACAGTTTTGCTTGATAAATTCCTGAACAGTGAATTTTCTATTGATCGAGTAATTCACTCGTGGTTTCAACATAGTGCAAATTATATTCACACATGTACTGTAGGATCCACAAATATTCACAGAACTATTTATTTATTAAGGTCATCTATGGTCATAATGCTGAATCAGGTCTCCATAGCTGTATCATAGGAAAGATAAGCACATTTTATATAGTGTGAACCCACATAGTAATTTGTTGATTCAATCAATACAATAAGGAACAAAGAACAAGACAATTACCCAACTTTCTCTTTATTTTTGTTCCTTATTTTCTTTTCGTTTCTGCTCAACAGACATGCATGGGGCTGTACCTCAAATTTAAACGTTTACAGCTTGTAGCCTACACGTGCGTTTGTGCGAAAAAATTGCAAAAATCTCCGACAGTCCTTGAAAGTTGCAAAACTTCCTCATGCGCCACTATCCGCTCTCTAGCTCCTCTACCCCCGCCCCTGAACACGCCCACACACACGCGCATGTACGAATACATACACACACATGCACACGCACACACGCACATTCCAGCAGGCGGAGTCTGTGACGTTCTCCTGGTTTGTGAATGAGCTGCACAGAGTAGTGTTCACTTCACCTCTCAGAGTCCCAGCCAAGCTCAGGAGCGGAGCGAAAGGAGAGAGGAAGGAACAAGTTTACCAAATGGATTTCTTCACTGGAGTCAGACCTTTATTGTTTTCATATGTACTAATTAACGGCATACTAATAACTTTACAGACTAAAGAAGGTGAGTGTCTTTAAAAAAAAAAAAAAAGAAGTCTCAATAATTGACGAGGCTAAATCTTTTGAGAGTTTATTGAAGTGAAGCGCGTGCTCCATGCGGGGAACCTCCTTTTAAGAAACTTTAAAACCAGGAAACCCACTTTCTTAATCCGGTGACAGTCTTGTAGTCTCTCAAAGTCGTATTCAAAGAAAAATCTTGAAGTTCATAAAAATGTATTTCGTTGAAGTTTAATATTGAATCACTCAGCTGAAAGTATGCCTGCATGTGCGCTGCTCTAAACTCTGTCAGCAGGTGAATTCTGGCAATTTGTTTCTGAAAATATTTATTTCCTTTTGTATCAGCCGTTTAGGTAGTGTGTGTGTGTGTGTGTGTGCAGTGTTTATTTTACACCCATTAATTTGACATTCAGCCTAGTAGAAGCATAACCTTTATTTAGAAAAAGGTGTTTGTTTTGTGAAATTAGACTTTTAATTACATCTGGTCAGCTTTTGAGTTAATATGCAGGTCATTTAAAATCACTTTCATTTGTAAATGTTCCAACTTCTGTGTAAGAAATAAAGTAGGATTGATTGACCATTAATTCTAAGTCAAAATGAGCATGAGCTCAAAGGTTTATTTCCATGTACTGACTGTGTTCTCATGTCTCCACAGAGGTGCTTTTGGATATGAAGGCAACGGGAGGTGAACTGGGCTGGTTGACATGGCCCTTAGATCAGGGAGACAAGCTTGGGGTGAGTACCGTTCAGACCTCTCCTGCAGCTCCCACATTTCCACTTGGAATTTGCCTTAGGGCAAAAAACTGCATGGTGAAAATGCACAGGAAAGGGCCCGGCCAAACTGAGATCCTCAAGGGCAGAAATATTTGACCATTTGTGTGTGGTTAGCCTTGTGCCTGTGTGTACATGTCAGGTAGTTGTACAATGTGGAAGCTAAGTCTAATTGTTGCTTGAGTATGGATATTGGAGTTGTAGGATCCTATCAGGAGCTGCCTGCAGAGTGTGTCTGGGCTACACCAAAACTGAGGCAGACAGAATAGCTGCTAGCGCTGAACTAGGAATACTTGTGGTTTCAGGGCTTCAGCTCCAGAATTGTATGGTAGAGAGCAATTAACTTTAACAGTTTGCAGCATGTGGTACCTCTTCTTGGGGGGGAGGGGTTTTAGATGGGGCCAATCAGTCAGAGCTACCTTTTCCTCAAACCAGGGTAAAATGTCTACATTTTGGAGATGTGTCTAGATAATTGCTACATTATTGCACCCAAATGCTGCTGTTTGTCTCTTTACACAGGAGGAATGTGTGCCTTCTTCCAAATTGTGGTTTCAAAGTAATTAACCAAGCAAGCTCATGCAAATTCACTATAAATAGCCTCATTTCATGTGCCATGACTCAAAGGCATGTGCAGACTTGCTGTTCAGTGGCTCAACCAACTGGAGGTTTGACTGCTTAAATAATCCTTTTGACATTTAACTTTCACTTTTTGCACTAATGTGCATCAAGTGCTGTACTTTCTTGAGGTTGGTTGGAAACATTTTGTATTGTGCACAGTTTTCTCATGTAACTACATTCACTTATGACAATTATCATTTCAAGTTTTAAAAGGCCCCTCATAAAATAATGTTCACCAGCTGTTTAATAGAGGTGTTGGTGTAAATGCGGAACCACACACTCCGCTAACAAAGCACATTCCTTTAATTAATAGCACGGTGGCTACATGCAGAGAGCAAACCACAGGCTCTGCCCCCGTGAGGGCCAGTTGTTCCTCTAGAGCTAAGCTTACGTTAAAACATGTTGTCACTATTTTTTTCAAAAATATTTGTGGCAGCATTTGGTATTAAAGCTGCAACGATGTGTGGGGAACATGCCAATAGTAGCGACAGAATGTGAAAGACCGAATTGGAAATAATTTGGTATCTTTGCAATGCCATAAATGCTTTCTCACACACAGTCCTTGAGGTTTTTCTGCATTGTTATGCTGTAAAGGCCCATAAAGTGGAGTTCTCCATGTTGCAGGAATATATTTTGGCAGTGAAGGATAGTTCAGCGGGAGTAATTGGCAACATGTAGAGCCGTGGGTTCCCAGGTTCAGATTACTATGGTTTAATGTGAAATGGTATGGTTCCCCCTACCTTGGGGCTCCCAGGGGTCAGTGTTCGTACCTCTAACCATGTTGGTTTGTGTGGTTTTGTTTCAGTGGGAGCTCATCCAGAGGACCTTGAACGGCTCTCAGCTCTATACCTACTCGGTCTGCAATGTCGGGGAACGTGAACAGGACAACTGGCTGCGCACCACCTTCATCCAGCGGCAGCCGTCGGCTTCGCGGGTTTTTGTCGAGCTCCAGTTCATCGTACGTGATTGCAACTCCTTCGATGGCACCTCGCTGACCTGCAAGGAAACCTTCAACCTCTTCACGTCCGAGTCTGACGCGGACGTGGGTACCACCTTCCGCAAGGGCCAGTTTAAGAAAGTGGCCACCATAGCGCCCGACGAGATCACCGGCAAAAACGCAATGCACATCAACACTGAGACGCGAGTGGTGGAGAACCTGTCTCGGAAAGGCTTCTACTTGGCTTTTCAAGACATCGGCGCCTGCGTCGCTCTTGTCTCCACCAGGGTCTACTACAAAACTTGCCCAGACACAGTGAAGAGCCTTGCGTCGTTCCCGGAGACCGTGGCCGGTGGTGAAAACCAGGCGCTGAGGGAAGTGAGCGGGGTGTGCGTGGACAACGCCATCAGCGAGAAGATGCCTCGCATCTACTGCACCGTGGATGGGGAGTGGGTGGTGCCAGTTGGACAGTGCCAGTGCAAACCGGGCTATGAAGAAGTCGAAGATGCGTGTCAAGGTAAGGGCGTGCAGTTGAATCTTTGGTATTTGTAAAGGTCTTTCTGCCCCCAGGCACCCCCGATGACGCACCATATCAGCTCCCATGAGAGAGTTTTAAAACGACCGTTAGTCATTTATCTTCATTTTAATTGCCGTATGTTGCAAAATGAGCCTGTGTGGTATGCTGCGGATATTCATCATACGTGTTATTATCATTGTTCAGTGGAATTCTCCCCATGGCTAACAAGGCTACTCTGCAATGGAAGGAATGCTTAGAGCTACTTGTGCATGTCCCAGCATCGTCCCTGACCTTGAGCCGATACCTATGAAATTAGCGACTGTGCGCTTTTGAGTTTCAGCTATGAGTCTTAAAATCCTAAGAAAGTGTTTGTACAAGCCTCGATCATGTGCTTGTGCTATGAAGTGATACACCCCTTGTGTCATCAAGGCTAACATTGGCCAGTGAGAAATGCTTTCAGTTCTGAAGGAGCTCACATTCAGGTTACACCTACAGTTTAACTCTTTACCATTTAGTTCTGAAAAAAAATTCTCTTAAACTCACAAGACATTGCGTAAAAATCTTATCTGTTGTGTTGTGGTCTTTGAAACCACACATTTTAAAAGGGTTTAAGTCGTGCTCAAACGCTTCACCTTTCTCAACACTTCACACACTTCATAATAACTTACAGCCTGTTGCATCAGGTGATTTCCTGCCCCCTCATTATTGTCGGTTCTCTTATCTCGACATGGGTGTGCTCCGTAGTCCAACCATGACACTGTCCCTTGACTTTGTTGCCATGGCGCCGCTGTATTTCAAGTCCTGCAAATAAGGCTTTTATTGTTGTGGCAAAGGCCGTCGGAGTGACAGAAAGTGATCAAAGAAGCCGGAAGGCTACTGTACTGTGATGGATTAGCATCTTCAAGGCTGGGGGGCGGCTCGGGGGTCGGGGGGTGCGGACACAGGAGGAAGCCTCTGAGCCTCACTGACTTTGTTCATCTCAAGCATCACAGAAAACAGGGGCCCTCCTCACCACATCCGTCTCCCCCTCGTGAATCCACTGAGCCCCAGCTTTGGGGTGTATTGTGTGACTCCAGCAGTGTATGTCAACATACAACACAGGCCGGCATGCAAGGGCATGTTGGAGTTTGTTCCATGTCAGAACACCTAAAGACTCCCATCAGCCCCAAGTACTCATTCTCCCCCTCCTTTTCTTTTTTTTTTTTTCTTTTTTTTTTTCTGGAAGTTTCTTTTATACACACACACACGTAATATGCCTAATCACACTCTGGAACACACACTTTGGACTGCAGTTGTAAATCCACATGCAGCCTGTTTATAATAGATTCCCTCCCATTGGCTACAGAGCGATAAAAGTGATGAAGTTTTCTGTCAGTACATCATTTTCAGCTGCGGGAAAGTGCTGGGTAAGATGATTGGGGAGGAGGAGAGGCAGGAAGGAGTGAAAGAAAAGCCATACAAAAGCGACAGAGGATTTGCTTAGCGGAGGGGTGTGATTTTTAAAACGGAGAGAGGTGAGGAATGGAATGCAAAGGTATGAGAACAATGAAGCGCAGTGTTTTCCCCGTGAGGCAGGAGGAGCCCGCCTCCTCTCCCCCTTGGTTGGTACATTCCTGATCAGTTTGCTGAGAAGGAGCCTCCGAACATTACTCCAGACCTGTGGAATTCCCAGGGGGGGGGAAGAGCAACTCCGGGTCAAGCCCTCACATAAAAATGACTAAACAAAGAAAACCCCCCCAAAACTACCGAGATGAAGTCAAATGAGAAGCCGGAGACACACGAGGGCAGTTGTAGATGAGGGTGGAAATGAATCACAGGGTTGCAGAGCTAGGGCCAAGATGAATGGTTCGTAGGGCTTTAAGTGGAATCTCATACAGACACACAGTTAATCATTCTCCCAACTTCTTTCCTGTGCTGCCTGCTGTTCGGGGGGAAAACCGCAAAACTTCATTTGTGGCGTTTTTTTTTTTTTTTTTTCTTCCTTGGGTTGAAGTTTCCATGTTCAGTGATGTGTTCACTCAGTTTTATGACTCCTCGGCCCCGCGGGATCTGTTTAAAGTAGCAATCTGTGACTTGATCTGGTTTTTGTCCGCGTCTCCTCATCAGCGCTTACCGCAATGTTGTTTTTGGCTTAGAGATCCCTGGTCCGTCAAACTGTGTTTCTAGGATCCCCCCCCTCCCCCCTTAAACTCCAGTTGAGGTCTCTGCAGGTGGTGTTCGGCGCTCTTCTCTTGGTGGCAGTCATTGCTCGTGTGACCTACAGCATCAGTCTTGCGGACAAACGAACTGTAAAGATAAAAAGGCATCACTTCCTGTGCTGCAGAAACCTACCACAGTGTTTAGAGTAAGAAATGTAAGGGCTTTCATGAACTGGTTCTAGATCATATCGGTCAACAGTAGAGAGGCATTTGTTTTTTATGGAAGCATTAGAGACTTCTATAAACAAATATTTATTTTGGCTCTCAAAATACATGAACGTCAATTATGAAATAGAGTAAGCCCAGTGAAAGCTGCTCTCAAGATTTGTGTTTACTGCCAAAATCCACACAAGACTGATGAAGACTGTCTTTAAGTTTTCTCTAAAATGTGTTATTCTTTTTCCCTGCCCTTTATATTCTAATAACATCCAACAATAATAAAAATATTTCTCTGGTGAAACAAGTACTGAAATCTTTAACAAGTAATGAGTATTTGTAAATGTTCCTTAAGGAAAAGTCCTGCATTCAAATTGACAAAGTGAAAAGCTTAGTTAGTTATTTAAGTTTTCTATGACTGACTCTTGTTTGTAAAAATAAATTCGGTAAATGACAATAAAACATAACATGGTGGAAATGGCTTTTCAAGTGGTGTAATCTATTTAATTTGGCACCTGTTTTACACCACAATGTCGTGCATTCAAAATAAACATTCTTTTTTTTATTCTGGAAAACAATCGTAACTCTTTATGCAACTAAGCGGTTGGCTTTTAAATCGACAGCAGCGCTGTGACTCACTGTTGACACTGACACAGTTTTCCTCCGCTGCCTATCACCCCCTTCCTTACCCATAATCCTCCCTGGCACAATAGAGCTGCATACCGTGTGTCAACCCCACAAAGGACCACGGGCTGCCTTGGCTGGTCCTCAGGAGTGTGTTGAACCGCCTAGGTCCACACCTCATCAGCTGCTCGAAAGCCTCGACAAATAGGACTTAATCCCACGTCATGGTTCTAATGCCAGGAGACACAATGTCACATATTTGGACTGCTGAGGGCAGTTTTGGTGAAAAATGGCGCCTCAGTGGAACAACTACCATAACTGTCTTCTGAGTTCCAGTAAAGTTATTATTCCTCTCGCCAGAGAGGTTCCAGTAAGCCATTTTCTCGCTGCCCCTCCTTTCCTCTCGGTCCGTGTCTCCAAACTCATCCCCAGCTGATGTAACCAACGGTTGGTGACTAAGTTGTAGTTGTGTGACTTGCACGCTGTGGTGAGTGATTTGTATGGGTAGTAATTGACTTGGGTGTGTTTGTGCTTTTTACATGAAGTAACTACAGGTTCTGCATGCTTTCTTGCCTTTGTGCAATCCCTTTTTGCTATCCTCTATACCTCTCTCCCCACTTCCTGGCGGCCCCTGGAGAGCCTTTCTATTTTTGCATCAATTTTCTGCCTCTAGTCTTCTATTTATTTGATAGATTCTTATCTCAACACTCGATTCCCGTCACAATTGTACAGTTCTTAATGCACGTTTCTCAGACGTACACTGCTGCACAAGCTGTCCCAAGTATAACAAACTGACAAAAGTTTTTCCTTTTGTGTGTTGTGTTCTTGTTGTCCGTGAAAGCACAGAGCCACTGTTGTTTTTGGCTGGCGTGCAGGTCATGAATATGACACCAATAGAGTTTAAACATCCCGTTTCACACGGCCCTGATGGGACTATTTAGACTGTGTACGGTTCTCGTCTTTCTCACTGGTAAATACATTTCTCCGAGACTGACTCGTAAAGATAAATAGGGGCTAAGTTTGAACAATGCTGCCAATCGCAGCGTTTTTAGTGGAAACGGAGAGAAAACAACAACCGGCCTTGTTCTCATCGTGGTTAGGGCATAAACATTTAGTGGAGGTGAAATGTAAACTTTAGCTGTCAGCTTCTGTTTTTGTTGGTGAACTTTATGACGGGGTTTGAGATTTGGACGCAGATTGTTCCCTTGGAAATACATGCTGGAGATCCAGTGTTTCAATGCCAATAGTCTTTAAATCGGCTCGTACCTGGAACCAACCAGTTCATCATAATCGCCCCCAAACCTTTTAAGACCAAAAAGTCTTGTGCAATTTCAGCTTATCTGACGAACGGAAACATAGCACCACACCTCAGGATCTCAGGGATTTGATTTAGCTGGCTTACGACGGATTACACATCAATCATCTCCTGCTGCAGAATAAAGTCTACATTGAAATGTTCTGCTCTACTGAATCCCCTCGTCTTTTACCCCTGTAGCCAGTCTCTGAAATAAAAAAAGTCGTAAGTCACCGACTTATCGGACACCGCTGCTCCTTTAGATGCACAGGCTGGATATAACCTCTTTTTCTTCCCCTGTTCTAGAAAGCAGCCGTGATTACTTTGAATTAGGGGATTCCTCAGATCTTGTGCCAAGGTGTAACGTCTGCCTAGCGGGCTGAACTTGAGGGAGTTGGTTGGATAATGGGGGGGGGGGGGCTCTGAAGGCACTTTCAAGTGGTGTCATGCACCGTCTTGTTTGGCCGCGTTTGGAGTGAACAGAATACTGGCAATTACTGTGAACGAGATGACAAGAAATCTAGCAAAGAGATCTGGTGGGCCCAATGGTTCTTTAATGTGGATTAGAGCTAATGGCACTGTTGTGGTGTAAGTGGGATCAGTCTGTGGGTTGAGCCTTTGAGGTGTCAGACTGTGTAAAACACACTCAATATCAACTGTACGATCAGATATGTTACTTCTGCACTACTAGCCTGAACACTGACTGAATCGTTTAGCGTGAACAACGGATAGTAGTAACAAAAGTAGTTTAAAGCTGCAGTACTTGACTTATTTAATTTTCTAACTTTGACTACACATCTCAGATATTACCACCTGGAAAAGTTGACATGGCGAACTAGTTATCAAACGGTAATGTTAGCTCATTTACACATGTAGCAGATGCACGGCAACATACGCAGTAACTTGGAGTTTTGTTTCTGGTCACCAGATGAAACACAAGTCCAATATTCTCTCTTCTTCCTGGTTTGGCCTCTAACATCTGGGTCTCCTGCTTGCTATGTTCACATCTGTTCAACTAGCTGCTAACAGTGTTGATGAGAACAGAGTTTGCATACTGGAATACCAAGACAATGCATGAAAGGAGGCTAAACATTTTCTGAACTGCCAATATTTTTTTAATTGATCTCTTCAAGCGACACCTTTTACATTTCACATAGTTATATCTATTGCAAAATATAAACATAAATATTGATTGGTGCAGCTTTAACCTGGGGTTGGTTACTTCAAATATCAATAAAAACCAATTAAATGTGTTTAAATTCAGTCTCCTAAATTTAGTTTGTGAATGTCTCATTAGTGAAATAACTGAACCTCAGCAATTGTTGGCTTTTTAGTGTGTGTGTGTGTGTGTGTGTGTGTGTGTGTGTGTTGGTTGCGGTGGGGAAGTTGGGACATATTTCCTCTTGGTGACATTCCTGAGCCTGGGGGCTGTTGGTGTGTGTATGCGTGTGTTGTGATGGGGTTGTCCAGAGCAATGTGAAGCACATTGTATTGTACGGCTGGTGTGTGAGGTCAGCACTTTCCTTCCCCCATGTCTGTCAGTCAGTCAGTCATTCCCCCCCAGCGCCACCCACCAGCTACCGCCCCACCCATCACCGCTAACAGGACGAGCCCGCAGCGGAAACCGGAGGTCATCTAATCCCTCGGTGACTCCCCGACCCGTTGGCTCAGGGCTTTCCATTGTCGCTCCTCTCCGAGCGGCCTCGCTCAGCCACTTTCCATTTTGTTGTACTGCCTGATAAGTCATTTTGTTTATTGGTGCATTTGGTCCCATTTTGGCCTCTATCCCCTAACCAGGAAGCAGACGGTTGTCTGCATCCAGTGCGTGACCTGTTGGCTCTGCGTGCTCTAGTAAAATGGTGTTGTTTGCCACCTGGCTGTCTGGATTTCACCAGCAACATGGAGAAATGTGGCCAAATGACCATGACCGCGGTGCAACTGAGGGCTCTGTGACTCACGTCAGCCAGGATTGGTGTTTTTAAAAGTGTCTCCTCTATTTTAAACCATTTTTAGTATGTTTTGTGCCTTCTTGACTCCACTTTTCACTCCCTGTATTTCCTCCTCCTGTTGCCGGGCCGGGCTGGACAGAGGGAGTGAGAGGAGAAAGGGGATCAGGGAATTTATTGTGTTTGTTAACAACCCCAGATGAAAGCCTGAGTGCAATTGTAAAACAGATGTAATGCCCTTACAGCTGCTCCATTGGTCAGCTAATCCTTTTGACTAATGTCCCCCCACCCCCCTTCCACGTGCACACACTTCCATCAGCTCCTACACCTTTACTGCCCCTTGCTCCCCCCCTCCCTTCCTCTACCTCAGTGACCCCCTGGCTCATGTTACCCGCTCACCTCCCCCATCAGAGACCCTATTGTTTCACCAGAACCCGACTCCCCCAAAAGGCTAATGACATGTTGTCACCCTGCATACAAACAAAATTACATGACATATTGCAAATTACGGGTCTGACCAACTCGGGAACAAAAATGGGGGGGATGGGGAGGAGAAGTTTAGTAGATGAGGGCACAGACAAAGTGAGAACCTCCTAGCCTCCAGATGCCCTGATAAAGATCTAGATATTGTATTTGTTTCTTAAGGATTTATTTTTCCAGGATGTTTATTTTGATCACTGGCTGTACTTTAACCTCCCTCCTCATGAGTCAAGCCTCCGGCTGCTGCTGCAACTCCTTCTCCCTCCTCCTCCTCCACCTCACGGCGAACATGTGTTTGTTTTACTTGGCCACTGACTCCCTGTAAGCCATGCACAGTTTAACTCACAACTACCCTGAGGCAGACATGACCTTTCTGCCTTTTTAAAAAGCCCAGTGTCGGACTCGATTGTGGACCCCCCCCCCCCACCACTTACTCTTCCAGTCCTGAGGGCCATTTCTGTTGTCAAGCCCCCACGTTACCCATTCATCCATCTATCCGACCATGCATTCATCACTGTCGCCAATCTCATCCATCTTAACTTCTGCCCACAAACCGGGAGGGGGGCCCTTAGGGGGCTCCCACTCCAGAGCCACTCAGGCTCCCAGAATGTAACAGGCCCCTGCACTCACTCCCAATAAACAAACACAGAGCCACTCAAGGTGCACGGGGGCCTTTCAAATGACAAACCGTTCCTTGCTCTTTAGCAAATAGGGAGGGGAAAAAAATCCAGTTTGAGTTTGTCAGATGTTTCAAGTCAGAAGAGGCTGAGAGACTTTTGTTTATGATAGGGAAAGTACATCCCAGGAGCCCCCCCCCACCCCCCCCCCCCCTTAGTTCAGTGCTTGGTGCCCACGTTCATGTCGGGTCAACACATTTTAGCTTCCTTTTCGGTCATTATTCTGTCTCAGGACTCTGGTAGTCTCCGCTCTGGGTCTTCATTTGGTCACGCTTCCCTGTGTTTCCATGCTTTGATTGGCTGCGTTAGGAAGGAAGGCTGCATCAGCCTCACACTTCCTGCTTCCTGTTGTGTCCAGCAACAATTCAAAGCCCTTCCTCCTCCACTGTGGAATCGAGAAGTTTCCTCTCGCCTGACTTTTGCTCTTTTGTCGAAGAATCCTCTCGTTGGATACCTCCAGCAGAGCGTCATCTAGTTACTGTCTTTGTGACTCATTATATCGAAGGAACAGAAACTCATTCACCTTCATAACGGAGAACTGGGCGGAAACTGAAGCTGCTCTGCTACAGGCCTCCTGTTGGGTGGTGTGCACTGGAATGCATCTTGATTATAGAGGCGGCTCACAGTGTAAGGCCATCATCTCCGCAGACCTGACCACGATGCATTGCAGCCTGCACTGTAGCGCCAAAAAGAGGCTAGTCCTCCTCTATTCAGTTGCCATGTGGCATTTAGGCTATTCTCATCGTGTGTGTGTGTGTGTGTGTGTGTGTGTGTGTGTGTGTGTGTGTGTGTGTGTGTGTGTGTGTGTGTGTGTGTGTTTTTTCTTTCAGCACTTGAATGGCATGGCATTCTCCTTGCCTGCTGGTCAGTGGTGAATAGCAATGTTAATGGGTTAGCTGGGAGCCTTTTTAGTGAGGACTGGGAGGAGAGAAAGGAGGGGAGGAAGGAATTTGGGGATTACGAGGAGGAGAGGTAGGGCTATGAATCGGGGTTTGAGGCAGCAGCTGTTCCCCCTTCTCAATGGAAGAGTTCGCCCTGGCCTGTCTCTTTTCTTTCTTCCCTCTTTTCTTCAGTCCTCGGCAGGATACAGTGTTCCTCTCTGTCTTTCTCGAACCTTCTGTTCCTTCCTAGCACCTCACTCCGGCCTCGCCCAACCTCCGCCTCATTCACGTTAATGAGTAGCAGTGGCTGTTTAGTGAAACAGCTGGCCAAGACGGAGAGGAGATGCAGTCTTGAAGGGGGAGGATTGAGTCACATGCATGCCTACTATACAAACTTACAAATTATTCTTATGGCGAGTACGGTTCCTGACACCATTGTTGTCATGCTCCTAAGCTAATGCAGACCTCTTCACAGCAGCGCCAAGTGCTGTGATAGAATAAGCTGAATGGCGTCGAAGAGAAACTCATGGTCAATCGAGTAAATCCCCTTGATATCATGTAAATGGAGCCGTGTGCTTTCCGTCTTGCGTGTGGTCACTTGCGGCTTCCAAATTAACTTCATTCAAGTGAGCCGCAGTGAAAGGCGGCCATAGGCCGTGACGGTATCTCCGAGTGAATCTGATATCGTCTTTGTCCTTGGTTCTGCTTTTCAATTCAATCCTACTGGAATCTGACATTGAAACTGTGTTTTTGCCTCAGTCTCTGGCATGAACTTCAATCTCCCACATGCGCTTAATTTCATGTCCTCTTTCTAACTTGTCTGATCTCCATCTTGCCATACTCTTCCTCATTCCCAACCCTTTGTGTCTTTTCTCTCTTGCATCTTTCGCCTTCTGTTCTATCTTGGCTCTCATTTGCATTGTCAACATCTCATGACATCTGTCATGGGCTATTTAAACACTGCAGGCAAAAGAGTTAGAAGTGTGTGTGTGTGTGTGTGTGTGTGTGTGTGTGTGTGTGTGTGTGTGGCTTAACTGCCTGTGCAGAGGGACATGAACAGGTGACAGGCAGTGGACATAATCCCTCTTCTGATGTCAGATTTAGCCATGTGTCCACGGGTGTGCTTTGCATACATGTATGTGTGTTTTGTGCATACATATGGGTGTGGGTGGATGTGTGCAGTGCATACACAAATTGTGTGTGTGTGTGTGTCTATGAATGTGTGATGGTGCGAGCACATGAGCAGCAGCCGGTGGAATGCTCTTGCAGAGTTAAAGAGGGGGCCGTCTCATTTTCACTCTCCTTTATGGCGCGCTCTCTAAAATTTCACACCGTATTAAGTTCGTATTTCACCACCGCTATGCACAGCTGGAACCTCTACCTGGATTTCTTTATTCTGAGTTGGACATGTGAAATTTGGTATCATCATATCGAGGCGATACCGTATCAAATGCCGGTCTGCATGTGGGTCTATGAAAGAAAAAAGAAAAGAAACATAAATTACCATTGAGTGCAAACGAATGGATGCTCTGCTTTTGGCTGCTTCACTTCCATTTCTTACTTTCCTGATTTCTCTTGTCTTTATTTCACAACACTGAAGACTGACTTACTGCTGTGGAATGTGGGATGACTGGTTGTTTGTTGTGTGAGAGAGATGGTAAGAAAGCGGTAACGGAGGGGGGGTTGGTGGTTAAAAAAGTCAAGAGTAGGAGTGCCGACTAGGCAGGGAGTCTGCGTTTTATTGTTTTCAGGGTTGGGTTCATGTGAGCAGCAACTTCGCTGGAATGGACAGTGTTTTAATGAGTAGAGTGCAGAGCTTCGCCTCTGTTTTCCCTCCCATATATCTGTGACTTGTCCAAATCTCACCTTTAGCCTCGACATAAGAACGTGTCCACTCAGCCTTGTCGTGTTGCTCGTGAGGTGAAGAGTTCACACAGCGTTACTGATCTTCCAAAGGGGCTTGAATGATCTGGACCAACTGGTTCTGCTCTGTGTGGTATGAGATGTTGCCTGAAGTCAACGTTGTCCTCGTTCACCTGCTCATGCAAATGTGTTTTTTGTTTGCAGAATGTCAGCCGGGCTTCTTCAAAGCCGCAGCATCCGGTGACAAGTGTGAGCTCTGTCCTGCCAACACCCAGGGACTGGATTCTGGGGCTTTGTTTTGCCCCTGTATGGATGGCTTTTACAGGGCCCCAACTGACCCCGCTAGTGGACCCTGCTCAGGTAACGAGTCCCCTTGATCCCTAATGAGAACCATGCAATGAGAGCATTTGGAAATTTTAGCTGCCAATGAGCTTCCAAGTGATTTAATTTCCACTTGTGACTTTAGTTTTAACCCAACAGAATGTGCAGGGATTAAACATTATTTATGGGGTTTGAATAAAGAATCGGAACCCTGAATTTTCGGACATCCTATAAAATTCAAAACGGCACTTGTTTTTTAGACCTTCTGATTTTACTGTCATGTCAGAGAGGAATCCCCACACTTTTGCTTCTATTAAATATCCCCTATCCTTTCCCAATCCTTGTTCAGGCCTCCCCTCTGCCCCACGAGACCTGGTGGCCACCACCACCCAGCTCTCCACGGGAAAACTCCTCCTCTCCTGGAGCCCGCCTGAGGACACTGGGGGTCGAACCGACATCACCTACAACGTCGAATGCCAGCGTTGCGAGGGCAGTGTCTGCCAGCTCTGCGGAGAGAAAATCCGCTACGAGCCAGCCAGCACAGGCCTGACCCAACCCAAGGTTTCAGTGAGCGAGTTGGACGCACATCTCAACTATACCTTCACCGTGGAGGCACATAGCGGCGTGTCGCCGTTCGGCAATCAGGCGATGCCACGATCTAATAGACCACCGTCCACCAGCGCTCTGACTACATCGCTGCATTACACAGGTGAGTGCTGCTGATGAGAGGGGGGTGGTGTGATGATATTGGTGCTACAATAATGACCGATGCTATCGCTGAGGCAGTGACAGCTCTGCAAGTCGAATCACACTGCCGGAGTGAGAGGAAATTAAGTAAACTAGTTGATCTAGGTTTGAGATTCCAACTGCCGAACTGCAGATCAATCAGTCTTTAACGGACGAGTTCCTCCCCCATGTTAATTTCCTTCCTCGCATCTATTCATCAACATCCTTTACCTTTTAAAAAAGTCACACTGTTGTGGTGTGGTCCTTGCTTGTGAGCTTGCTTATCAGGAGGGATATTTTTGGTACGTTGGGAGGTTTTCGCATCCCAAAGTTTCTGAAATATCTCTCTACCCTCTGTCCTCAGACCCCCCCAGGATTACCACGATGCGACTGGTTGAGAGGACCTCCGCCAGCTTGTCCCTTTCCTGGGATGTATCCCCCCGAACACGGGTCCAACCACGGCCCATCCGCTATGAACTTACCTACCGCAAGAAGGTGCTTCACTCTTGTTTGTTCTCCTGAAATTTGTTTAAATTAACAGTATTATTCTACATTCACCACTGTACAAGTTTAAAGGTGCTTCTAAGATAAATTAAATGACATTTTAAGACCGGCGCTCCTGATCTGATTATCAGCATGAGTCCAGCGTAAATGTTATGTTACAGGATAGAGGACTTGCCATCATAAATGTCAGAATTCATCCCTCTAACATGAATGCTAAAATTGAATCTGTTCTCCATTTTCAACATTAGCTGAATTTCTCCCCCATCTCCCCTGGACAGGATGATAACCTGGACGTGACTACCTACATCGTGCTCATACTGGAGAAGAACTTTGTGCACATCAGCGATCTGGCCCCTGGCACGGCTTACCTGTTCAGGGTGCAGGCCCTCAGCAGCGACGGCAGCCCTGGAGGCTCCAGCATCGAGGAACAATTTGAGACCTTGCACGAAGGTACAGAGGGGAACAATCAAGAAAAAAAGTTTCACAGGTTTCATTCAAGAATGGGATGTCTCTAATGTCTATCTTTTTTTTTTTTTTTGCCTATTCCAGAACGCCTCGCTCAAAATAACACGGCAGTCATCTTCGGCGCAGCAGTCGTGGGAGCGGCCATGTTGTTCATAGTGATCCTGTTCCTGTTCCTACGCAGACGGTCAGCAACCGCCCCTCTGCTGCTCTCCTCGTCTTTCTATCCTGTTAATCAGTCCTCCTTCACTGGCTTCCTCTCTCATTCTTCTGCTTTTCCTTTGTGGGGCCTCCATGTGGCCTTTGCATTCACTCTCTCCTCACCTCTCTCTTTCTTTCCTCCTTTAGCCAACTTTCTCTTGCTCTTTATCTGGATCTGTGTCCCAGCACTCACTGGGGAAGAATTTGCGTTGAATGTGCCTTGTCATTGCTCAATGGTTATACTCTAGTCTAGTGAGTGTTGGGGGGCCTTTGAAAGGGAATTGGTCCGGGGTGGTATATTGTTGGTGATAAGAGGCGCTTGGTTCCTTCTTTACGCAGGCACTTTGTAAAGGTGACCTGGGCCTGTACTGTAGCAGACTGTAGCCCGTCTGTCCACCTCCCTCCCGCCTGCTTGTCTGTCTTTCAGTCTTGAAATCGGCTTGGCAAACACAGTCTGCCGTCAGCCTTTATCAAAGGGCCGCCTCTGTGTGAATGGACGCATTGCGCCAGTGTCTGGATCCTTTTGAAAGCCTTAGAACTTCTTGAAAAATGGTTACAAAGGTTGCTATGTGCTATTGATATTAAATCAGGCAGATGATGTAAAGACACATTTGTTCTTTGAAAGTGGGATATTAATTTGCAGATGGTTTTTATTAAATCTTTTTATTCAGGAAAAGAAACTCTCACTCCAGACAAGGCCCAGAGGACACCTATTTCTCCAGTTCAGGTAGACAAAACAAATCTCTCATCTCTTTATGTCACCCTATTCAATGGGTTTAATACATTTATTAACCTATAACAATGTCTTGTTTTCTTCTCGCAGAGCAATTGAAGCCTCTGAAGACCTACGTGGATCCACACACATACGAGGACCCTAACATAGCCGTCCTGAAGTTTGCCACTGAAATCCACCCCAGCCATATAACCAAACAGAAAGTCATTGGAGCGGGTGAGTGACAACCCCGTTGAGACAATCTGCTCGGGCTTACCTCCGAGATGTTGAAAGATTTGTCCAATCCCCAAATTCGCTGTTTATATTGTGCATTTTCCACAGCTCAGCAGGCTGACTGACAGAGGTTACTTTAGTGAGATTATCAGCTATCTGGCTGAGCTCTCGCACAACAAGTTGAGACATTTTATTGTGAGGCAACTCTTGGCTGTGAGATCTATGTGTTTTGGCTCCAGTTGACATGTACAATTACACAAAGAAACTGTTGCAGGAACAGTATTTTGGAAGGATATCGGAGCACCTTCCCGGGCCCTGCCCACATCTTAAATTCTTAAAACGTTTATTCAAGTGTGACCACCTTTACCCTTTGAACCAACAGTCTTTTTTTCCACTTGCACCCCCTCCTAAGTTCCCACGACTGTGACCCCCCCCCCCCCCCCCCCCCCCCCCCCCCCCCCCCCCACACGCCCCCCCCC
>NW_022280074.1:1256963-1362465 GCF_004355925.1 Anarrhichthys ocellatus
CCCCCCCCCCCCCCCGACCCCCCCCCCCCCCCCCCCCCCCCCCCCCCATTCTCCTCATGTGACAGCTGATTCCCATGCTTCCACACCACAGGCCATCCACCAATTATACAACATAGGCTCTCTCTCAACACCCAGCCAACAACACACCTCTGTGAGAGAGCCTCAGGCGAAACGGCCACAGAGACTTCCTTATTTTCATTCTGTTGCACAGCGAACCCCTGCAGCTAGAAACCTGAGCAGAAGTATCAAACGCCCCTCCACCTGATATCCCTTTCCTAAATCAATCGTTCCATTGATGTTTGTTTCCTGCAGGGGAGTTCGGTGAGGTGTACCGTGGCAATCTGAAGATGCCGGGGAGGAAAGAGGTGGCGGTGGCTATCAAGACGCTGAAGCCGGGTTACACAGAGAAGCAGAGGCAGGATTTTCTGAGCGAGGCCTCCATCATGGGCCAGTTCTCCCACCAAAACATAATTCGCTTGGAGGGGGTGGTGACCAAATGTAAGGATTTCTGTGAGTTTTGTTGCTTTTTACACCCGTTTTTGGCCCAGTTATTTTATGTATTTGGTTAAGGATAGTGCACATTAATAAAACATTCCTGTAAATGCGCCAGCATTATCCAAGTTCAGGGACATAATGTGTTCTTTTTTTCTGCGTGTGTGTGCGTGCAGTCAAACATCCCATGATCGTGACTGAATACATGGAGAACGGAGCACTGGACAGGTATCTTAAGGTAAGTCTATCACTTTACTTTTGTGACGATACTCTGGAAAATGTTTCTGGTCACAAAACTAAATTAATCCGTGTTCACTTTCTGCCATCAGGACCACGATGGCGAGTTTCCCTCCTTCCAGCTGGTGGGCATGATGCACGGCATCGCCGCGGGCATGAAGTACCTCTCTGACATGAGCTACGTCCACCGCGACCTAGCCGCCCGCAACATCCTCGTGAACAACAACCTGGAGTGTAAAGTGTCAGACTTCGGCCTATCCAGGGTGCTGGAGGACGATCCCGAGGGGACGTACACCACAAGCGTAAGTAGACATGGAACTTCCTGTTAGCTTCAAGCAAAAAAGATCCACCTCAGTCATGTCATTACAAGGTACAGCGTGGTATCTAAGCGCAGCAACGTTGGCTTTTAGAAGAGTCCTCTTGTTTTGTGTTCTTCTGTCTCTAACTTGTTCTTTCCTGAACAGGGAGGTAAGATCCCAATTCGCTGGACGGCTCCAGAGGCAATAGCATACAGAAAGTTCACCTCAGCCAGCGATGTGTGGAGTTTTGGCATCGTCATGTGGGAGGTCATGGCCTTCGGCGAGAGGCCCTACTGGGACATGAGTAACCATGAGGTAAGTGTTTACAGCAAGTTTACAGATTGCACTTTTCTCTGAGGTTTTGCTGTTAGAGCCAACATTTATGTAAAGAAAAAAAGAAGCCTACCAGGGAGAGGAGATTTAATCTCATTTAAAATCTTTTTGCAGGTGATGAAGGCTATCAACGAGGCGTTTAGGCTGCCGGCTCCGATGGACTGTCCCTCAGCTGTTTATCAGCTGATGCTGCAGTGCTGGCTCCAGGATCGCTCCAAGAGGCCGCGCTTTGGAGACATCGTCAACCTGCTGGACAAGTTGCTGCGGAGCCCAGACTCCCTGAAGACTATCGCAGATTTTGACCCACGGTAAGATTTAGTTGCATACAAGACCAGGGGCTTGAAACACACATTTGTCTAGTGCTGACCCTTCAGCAGCTGCCACTATCAGCAACCAGTTCTTGGAAACCACCTTACAACCAAAGGTTTTTCCCAATGCTTCTTTTTTTAAAGATAATTTCGAGTCTCACTTCTGTTAGCTCCTTTTGTACTCTTTCAGTTTCCCTTCTGGTTGGTTCTGGTATGTCCATTTGTCCAAGAAGCGGAACCGTTCTCAACTTTAGAAAGAGCTATTCGCCTAAAAAGAAACATTATTATTTTTTTTAAACATGACCAGTATTTGATCATTAGGCCTCTGCATAAGAGGGACATGGTCTGAGTTTATGTAAAAAGGCTATTAACAACTCTGACAGGAAAAATGAAAATAAAGAAAATATTGTCTTTTTAAGAAAGTTGATAGTAGAGATAAAGACAGGAAACGGGGGGGATAGAGAGAGGGGAACAACATGCAGGCTGGAACCAAACCAGGGACCTTGTCGTAATCTGGTGTCATCTCTTTCACAACCCGGTCTCGTCTCCCTCCTGAATTGAACATTGTCTTGGACTTCTCCCGACTTGACCTGGACCTGCTTAAAAACAGCAGCTCCCCGTTTACTTCAAGTTCAAAATGGGCTGATTATTTGGGGAAGAGAGGCAATAGCTTTAAGATGTTCTACTTAAACCATTAAAAGGACAGACTGACACCATGCCTCCAGGCTAATGACAGAAACATGTTTACACTCCTGCCAGGGAATAACAAAAGCACCATTGTATGCGATTGTGTGTGTGTGTGTGTATATGAATGCATATTTTCCCTTTTGTGAGGGAGCAGTAAGAAAGGACAAAAGGCTGTCAAGCTCATGTTTTAATTGGCTCTCGCCCTCACTGCTCCAACTGGTTTTCATCACCAACTGGTTTCTTGCAGTCGTCCACCATCGGCCTTCGTTGTGGGAAAGCCTGTTGATCACTATCATTTAGATCTACTTTCCTTTGCTTGCAGTGTATCCATCCGCCTGCCCAGCACCAGCGGCTCGGACGGTTCCCCCTTCAGGTCGGTGTCCGAGTGGCTGGAGTCCATCAAGATGAGTCAGTACAGTGAGAACTTCAACTGCGCTGGGGTTGTCACCATGGACCAGGTCCTGCAGATGAAGAATGAGTGAGTGGGACATGATTTCAGATTTGGTGATGCCACATAATGCGTTTTGATCTATTGATTTTATTTGGTTCAGTGTGTTTTTGGCAAAGAAGAGGAACATTTTGCTGTCTAATTATGGCATAAATTCTAACCAACAAAGATGTTTTTCCTCCCACGATGAAGTCTGTTATGCACCCCCCCCCCCCTGGTAGTTTAGGTATTTGTATTTCTAAAAGTAGTTGCTTTTATATAGCCTGCATAATAGCTTGCGCACAATATAATCTCCAACCTCAGTTACAACTTGAGAAATGTTTTAGATGGAAAAAGTAATGGAGGGAAGGAGAAGGAGTGGGCTCATTTGTGGTGGGCTGGTGGCAGTGGCTTGTGGTCTCTGCAGTCCTTATTCTTCTTTCCTCTCTCCATTCTCTCTCTCGTCCCTCCCTTCACTGTAGGCAGCTCTGGGCAGCACTTTTGCTAGAGCCCCGAAAACCACCAGTTTTGCCTGTTTAGGGCAAAGGCCTTTTGTGGCTTCTTCAACATTAAAGGAGGGGTGGAAGAGGAGAGTAGCCTGTGTTAAGGAACTGAAATAGATGGATGAGATTTAAAGGCCCTGACATTTATACTTCTAGAAAGATTGAAGAGGTGCACTTGGAATGTACCCTCTGAACTTATCACAGGGTAGTGTAAGCTACAGATATGTAGGAGCGCTATGGGGGTAATTTAATGAAACAGACTCACCCATAGTGAAGCACATAATATATGGTTGTTTTGAAGCAATAATGAGGCCCAGAGCTTTTCCTAACCGCATGACCAGCCAACAGGACCCCCTCCCCCACTTCCCTCTGCCGTAGTGTAAGTGTGTCAGCAGGTCTTGCTCCTGATTTGGGGAGATGGGCAGACTGTAAAGCAGACGACAAACCCTTTTGAAGTATTTGTCATACAGAATGGTGTGATTTCAAGGCCCCATGTTTCCATCTCGGGGCATCTGGTAACACTCTTGGAAAACCAGCGGTTATTTACGACCCACCCTCTGCTTGCCAGACGAGTGATTCATGGTCAACAGGGAGAATCCTCGTTAAGTAATTAAGGCTGTAATTAGGGCTTTGACTTTGGGCTGCCGCGTTTCGGAGCTCTTGCAGGTTTACATCATGTGCTCATGAAGAGCGAAGCCCCCAGTCATTACCCTTTTAATGTCGGAGATAAATTGAAACCTCGGCAGATTGCTAACTTGGAACACACCCCCACCTTTCCGTGCTGGTTCAGCGATCGATCTCTGCACAGGATTGGCGTGGAGGCTGGCACTCTAGCACGTTGGATGAGTTAGTGATTACTACAAGGCTCAAGAGGCAGGAAGGATGTGTGTGAAAAGTGTTGGAACAAGTCCAACGTTTAAATCCATGTGCTGCTCCTCTTATATTCTGTCACGTCTCCTTTCTTTTACAGGGATATTAAAAACATCGGCGTGAGGCTGCCTGGCCATTTGAAAAGAATCGCCTACAGCATCTTGGGTTTAAAGGACCAGACCAGCACCCTGAGTGTCTTCGCAGTGTGATCGTGACAACGAAGGGAATTGAATGTGGGCTCTGAAGTAGGCAGCCCTTTGAACTCTGAGCTGGAGCGAAACTGCAGGCACGGCGTTGAATCGGCAGGACCAAGAGACATGTGCCATCCATTGGGGGCCGACTGAATCAGACTGACTTGCTGTACATTTTTGATTTCTTCATCTTATCCACACGGGAATTGAGCAAATATACAACAATAGATGTATCAAGTAGACTCTGTATATTTAGATCTCTATTTTTACTATCTTCATCTTCTGTACAGTTACAATTCATTCCTCCCCCGTTTATTTTATTTTTTTCTCATTTCGCATTCCTGCTTCAAGAAAATCAACAATCAAGTCAGTTCTGGGAACGGCTTCAACTTTACAAAATTGCACCCTGTTGCATCCAGTATCAAACAAACAAATGCAGTAAGTGTGACAGTGTGGGTGCGGTGGAGCCCAGCCCTCACTTACGTGGAGGTTAGCGCTGATGTCGCGGCGTCTCCCTTTTTTAAATGGCACTTTGGTCCATTTCCAGACCAATGAGGATGGAGGGTCGATGGCTTGAGCTGGCCCAAAGTTAAAGAGACGGTCTATAAACAAACACAGACGGACCTGGTGTTGCTACTGGCCTTCTGCTGGATCTGTGCAGAAATTAAGCTATAATCATGTAAGTGATGTTGTATGAAAAATAAAAGGATATATATCAGGTACTCTGTGTACAGATTACCAAAAAACTTTGGGGTGACAATTTATAATGTAGCACTTGGATCTAGAATTTCATTGTCTTGGTTTGTCTCGGAATTGCATGGAAAAGGACGATTACACACAAAATCCCGAACAAAATGAAATTGTATCGCAGTGGTAAATTGTGTGAATTGAATAAGTTTCAATTAGAAAGCTATCCATCTGTTCATAGCGTGCCGGTAATGAAGAGGAAGAGGGAGAGGGGGAAGTTTGCCAAAAAATGCAAATTCCTCCGTTTAAAAAACAAAACAAAAAAAAAAAAAGATTTAATGAGTCTTGTTGTGCCTGAGATGATTTCATACTTAATAATAGTTTGGTTTGCAATTTCAATGTGTCATTTATTTTTGTAGAAGCTATATTGATACATGTTGACAGGACGAAACTATATTCTTTAAAAATGTAGTGCCTGGCTCGTGCCACACATTCAAAGACATTTTAAAGTGCCTGTTTGTGGGACATTAGCGGGAGTTTGCTTCTGTTTTTAATGAAGCAGCTTGCCGCTGTAGTGGGACGTGTATAGTGGACAGTTTCCCCAGTGCTCTTAATTGATGACTGCAAATCATTGTTACTGATGTACACCTTCCTTTACTTGAATTTTTACTGTATTTTCAAATGCATCTATGATTCTCTTGTAGTGGATAGATCCATCTTTGGAAAAGGGATGTTATTACTCTGGTTTACAGGTTGCAATTACCTTTTGTACATTTTCTATGATCTCACTTATTACCAAACTGATTATTTTTCTAAGTTCTCATCACTTTCCAAAGTGATGTCTCCTCCCTTTGCTGCCTTTCCAAACTTTTTGAGAGTTCCTCCATCGGAAAGCAAACTCCTTCCTTTTTCCCTGTTTTATACTGTATTTAATAGTCTATTTATTTTTATTACTTTTATTTATTTATGCTGAGAAACACTGAGCTGGGATTATAATTGAAGGTTGTGCTCTCATTCTCAATACAAATAAAATTCACTGCATTTGTGGAGCAATGAAGTCTTGCGTTTAATTCAGCAAAGCCTGCTGTATGATTGATGCAAGACAGAGCAGAGGAACGCTTTATTTATTTTAGGCGGTGCCCGGATGTTTCTACTTCCACCTGGATATCCTCATGATGCCGCTGGATGGTTTAATTCCAGTGTTTGAACCTGGAATAAACATGCATGTGCTTCATTACCTGCAGGGGGGAACTGGGGTCCAGCAGTGGTGGGATGTGTCTAAGTACATTTAATCAATAGTGTACTTTAGTACAAATATGAGATACTAGAACTGTATGCTTCTACTTCACTACATCTACACCCTGTGCTCCTACTTCTTAAACTAAATAAATTAAACTACCTAGCAGGATAGTATATGTAGTTTAAGTGTTAAGATTAGCACAACCATAAAGTTCTGCACCAGTAAAATGCAACATGCACATTAATGCAGCAGTCATTTTAATCCAGAAACATCATTTCTAATAGTAAAACACTGACAGACAATTTACTGCAGGATGAGTACTTTTTGTACTATTAGTATGTGTTGCTGATTAATACTTACATCATTTCCTTTCAGTAAGGTTCTGAATGCAGGACTTTGACTTGTAGTCACATTGTACTATCGAGCTTTCTACACTACTGATGTCCAGACAAGAACCCACACACATTGTACACAACACACATCAGCACTCCTGTCAGCAATTAAAGTTTTTTTTTATTTTAGATTAATATTTTGTAATCAAATCAACCAGATATTAAAGCAAGACGCATGAGATAAAAGCAAGCTTGAAAAATCTGATGTTTGTATTAATTTAACAGAGACCGTGATCTTTCTTGGGTAATGACCAAGATGACTCCACATTTTCTTTTCCCATGAACTCCTCTGTTGTGGATGGAAACGATTCTGTCTTACTGCCTAGAAATATACAGTGTAACGGCCCTTTACATTGGGATTCTGGGTAGGAAGATATGGCCAAGAAATGTGATATATTTGGAGATGCAGTTACCAGACATGATTATGGCATCATTCACCTCACTACATAGCATGTCTTTAATACAATACTTTCGTATTTTTTATTTGCTCATAATCTTTGCATGAATTTATCAAAACATTTGTATAATTAATAGTTTAACGTGTAGAATTGCACTTGCAATAATGAATATTTCACGTTCAATAGATAGAATAGGTTACCAATAATGAATAGGTGTTTTTTCACAGCAGACATTTGACGTTATCGTCAAAACTAAGCAAATACGACCAAAATTGTATCAGCAGTCAGTCTGATCCCTAAACTTAACCACAGAGAACTAATAAATACATTTGGTGTAACGCCCGCTTCTCTCACTACCTATATTTACATATTTTTCTCCCAAAACTAAACCAGAGGTCAGAGGTCAGACAATTCATTAGGGAACTTCCAATGTCTGGAATGGAATGCTTCACAGCAGCGGGCAAGAAGGCGAGCATACAAATATCAGCGGCAAATGCTGCATCAGATGGCGAGACTCACACCTGCTAACGACAAAACATGCTAATAGAATGCAATAAAATGGAAATGTTCAGGCATGAGAATTCAAGTCCAGACATGCCCCCTGCTGACTTTGTGCTTCACCTTGACAGATCCACTTTGCCTTATCTCACTCACTCACTCTGACCTTGCAGTGGCATGGAAGTCCCTGGCGCCTCGCATTTTGAAAATTATCGGCTTCGGCTGATTGATGCAAGCGACAAAGCCGTAAATGCATTCCTAAGATAAGAGCCGCGCGCTAGAAAGACGAGTGTCAATACTTAGGTGCTGAATTAAACCGCGGCTCAACAGAGAAGCAGCGCGAGAACAAGCCCAATGCAGGCTGGCCATGGGAACCTGAATCTGACACTTATGAGTCCTTGTCCTTGACTTACAGTTGGACGTGTGTTCTTGCTTCTGTTAAGCCAATAGGATGCCTAGAAATAGTCCTGGCTTTGTGTGGCGACTGTAAACTGAGAAAGTCTTCCACCACTTTCCGTCTCCAGTGTTTCACAGCGCGGTGTTTTTTTTCTTCTTTTTTTTCTCTCCCCCTCTTCCATCCTCCACGGAAAAAGAGGAGCGGAGCCACGACGTACAGCTGCTGACTGTACTGTTTGGTTTTATGCAAATCCACGTCTGAGTGCGTCCAAACTGACTGCTGGTGCAGCTTGGTTTATGTCCCTGTCGTCAGCTGTAATGTGATTATCCTCGCTCTGCGGGGGTTGAATGTGTGGAAGTTTGTGTCTTGTCATTAGGACTGTAAATGACAGGGATGCATGGAGACACAGAGAAATGGCGAGGGTGGGGGTGGATGGGGGTTAGCTGGAGATTTGAGCCCTACCAGGGCTTTACTGCAGGCCACAATAGCATGTGTGGTGATTGTGTTGAAGGCTTGGCGTCCAGGGCCAGGCCTCCCCCCGTGGACTGTTGTGCGTGGGGGCCGCGGCTTTTGCTTTCAGAGCTTTTCTCCTCCTTCTTTGTGGCTTGTTAGATGTCTTTGTTCAGAGGGGGAAGGTCAATTTGAAAAGACTTAAGGAAGGAGAGAAAACACTCCCATGGCACTGTTCATGTATGACCTCTCCCTATACCGCCACCCTTCCATTTGTATTTCAATTTTTATTTTTTGTTCTTATGTTTTCCTGGAAGCTCGCATGTGTCACGCGGGGATTCGAAAACCGGCCACGCTTAGGAATTTACATCCACGCTAATTTTAGCGATGGGTTCCTGACCAGAAAACACATCCTCCAATTTCTGTCTATATTGGGCTTCCTGCGTCTTTCCGCTGCAGTTTCTCTCACCAGCCCTCCAGGGCTTTTGCAGATTATTCTGCTCCCTAAGTCTCCTCCAAGCCCCTCAATTTTCCCATTTTCACTACATTCTCAACTGAAAGATTTTATACGTCCTGATCCAAGATTACGCTCTGAATGCTGCCACAGCTCATCAACAAACTAAGCTGCTGGAACTTAATGATTTAATTAACTTATTTAAAGAGACAGTGAGGAGCAAATAATTATTACCAACAGCGAGCATTTTCCCCAAATGTGCTGCTGCGATCTGTTTGATGTCAGCACCAGGCGACACATGGGGGAGCAGAGACCAGACACACAAGCTGCTGTTGACATAAGCCTTGTCTTTCTGCAGACTCTTTGTATATTTTGAAACGCCGGCCTAATTCACTCCATATTCCTGCTAATGGCACTGCTGATGTCACTCAACACATAAAAATTCACACAAATCCGTCTTTGCGAGAGCCTATAAATGTCTCGGTGCTGCTCACCTAAAGGTGCCTTTCTGGCTACTGCAGGAGGTTTTGTCAAGGAGAGAATCGTCAAACTGCGGCAGCACAGCAGTCTTACTGCACCAAATTCCTCCTAAAACTGTCTGCCTAACAGGTCTGAGGTAGCGAGGGGTTGAAGGTGCTACACAATGAAAAAGGTCACACATTTGCTGTTTAATCTAGTCGCAGCCCTAGAGAGGAATTCACCATCCTGACACAAACTTGTGATCCAAACCAATTATTATCGCTGAAAAGTATATTTTTTATAATACAGTCAGAGATCTTTTGCAGCCAGCATCTAGAGGACATCAGTGGTACTGTGACGTAAGTCATTCCGCTGTGGTGGCTCCTGTAGGCCTACTATGTGTGGATGTTTTCTGGAGCGTTCGCTTTTACCTTTTTCACTGCATGGGTGGCATGTCCTGTAAATGTGCCTCAGATTACATCCAGTAAATGTTTTTTTTTCTATCAAATGAAGAACCAAGCTTTAGAAGTTAATATGACATTTTAACAGCAACAAAATTCCCATAAAGAAAGAAAACGCTGTGTCATTATTGTAGCTCTCTTACCCAGCAGGATGCGTCTCTCTCTGCGACTTTATGGCTCTTTTTTTTTCTTTGTCTCAGCCCCCCCCCCCCCCGCCCCCCCTCTTAATTTCCGCCTGTCTGCATATGTTTTGGAGGCCATTAATCGTCCCCTGCACAACATGCACCCCAGCAGATAATTACGGTCATTAAACCAATTAGGGAGCACATGGAGGGGAGGTTTCAGTCAGGCCCCCAGGCCTCTCACTCCTGTTCTTCTCTTACCAGGACGGCCGAGGTGGTCCGCTGAAAACGCTGGCAAAGCCTTGAATAAAGAAGGGAGTGAATTACTTCAGCCCAGCTTTGGATTAATGCAATTTCCTGTTGGTGTAGCCTTGACAGACCTTGCCAACTTTGCTGCAGGCCAAGTAACCAAAGCCATTAGCCGGCAAAAGTCCTCCTCATTTTCACATTCCCTTTTTTGTGGGACAAAGCAGTCATTTAGGTTTATGTCATCAGAATATGTTTTCCTCAAGGCTAGGAGGGCTATTTTGGTGCGTCTGTGGCAAAACACTGAAAATGAGGAGAAGATATCAGAAGGGGCAGGGGAGGGAGTGAAGAGTGGTCTGTCTGTCTGCAGACAGTGGTTTTCAACATGCTCCGTCTATCATGTGATTCTAGAGCTAATATTATGGTTCCATTGTGGCTGACACAGAGCGAGTTCTGGCAGAGTGAGGCGCTAACACACAAGACATACAACTATGATTACTTAGTTATTGAGACAAATGGAACCGAGACTTCCAGTCACCGTCCAAATGTGCAGGCAAGCCACAGAAAGTCCCTCACACTCCCTCAGAAGGTCTCACACGATTAGTCGTGTTGGACAACAGGCTGTCGTCCCTTGTTTCGGCGAGGCATTTCCCAGCATTGCTCATGTTTTGCTTGGCACGTGTGTCCCCGAACTCTGCAAAGAGAGCAAAAGTGAAAAGCCAGCGCAGAACAAGGAGCTCCACATAGGTTTTCTCAGCTTCCTCATGAATACCACGTAAAAGTAGATCAAATGTAGATCTTGTAATGACTCCAAAATACATAAACAAAGAAAAACATAATCAAATCCTGCACATGACGGTCCAAACAGGGCTCCAGCTAACACTTTTAACCAGATGTTAATGGAGTGAGCTTTATTCTCGGGCGTCGGAACCTCCAAAGTTAGAAATTTGTTTTATTTTTCTGAGTATTTCAATGTATTAGAGGTTTTTTCTTTATATTGTCATGATGTATATTTGATATGTTATATTTAATATATGCCACAAACATTAGTCTTGATATTTCTAGGCTCTTTTCAGGGAGGAATGCTCTGTCCCCCAAGTGGAATATCCCACAGCGGTGTTCAGCCCTGCTCTGATTGGGCCAACTTGAGTGTAGATGATTGTGATCAATCATGTAGATCACGATCACCTGAGTGATTATTGTGTTTGTGTCTATATAGCTTGTTCTGCTTCGTGAGGGTGATTTTACAATGCCTGAAGGAGATCTATGTTGCTGGAAACAGTAGATAAATTCTGCTCTCAGTTAGCCTTAAGCTGATTGAAAGATTTGAATTAGGTGGTCATTTTGGATACAAACCACGATGGCAGCAAGAATCGCCAAAAGCTCAAGACTCTGATCTCAGCTAAAGGCTCACACTGTCTACCAAACAAGCCTTCATCTGAGCCTCAACAGGATTGATTTTGTTGTTGCATGTGCTCTGCAACCTTAAGTAGAGCTACTGTAGCCAAACCATGTGGATCCCCTCCGGGTGTGAAACGTGGGGCTGTGTGAACGTGAAGCAGGGTGGCTCTATAAAAAAACATGGTGGTCTGTAAGCTTGACCTTGTGAAAGGTTTATAACATACCTCCAAGGTCCCCCGCCACCCCCCCATCATATTTAACATATATCAGAGTTGGAAATTCCCACATTGACACAGACTGAAACTAAAATAGAAGTTAAATTTCCCCCGAAGGTGGATCATTTATCAATTACAGAATCAAAGTAATCACACCTGTATTCCGTCATAACTCGACACTCCGAACTGAAAACGTGTTTCATGTACTATGCGCACATAAATGGTGCTATTTGAGAATCATCCGGTATTGAAAGGCATCCAACTCCCTCTTTGCCTAAAGGGGAACAGAAATGGCTGCTGCTGAATGTCTGTGGCTTCCCAGTGAGGAGCATCACAGTATATGCAGACGTTACACATTCCTCCTGCTCCCTTTGCTCTCCTCAACGACTGGGCTAAAAAAAAACAACATGTTCTCATCTAATGAAATTCAAGATTCAAGAAATATTTTGTGTGATAGAATCTCCAAACATACTAGAAATCCAGGCACACATAAGGGACATCAGAAAGCAGGCAGTGGGACAAAAAGGTTTCTGCAACATGCAAGGTGAGAGGCAGGAGGGCCTCCTGCACCCTCCTGCAGTGTTCCACGTTTGGATTAACAACACAGTTCACAAGGAGTCAACAGAAAACACATGTGGAGGTTTGTGGCATTGCTTTCTAAAATATAGGGCGATAGATATGTGATAACAGAACTGCTGCACTTTTGCCTTTTCACCACAAGAGGTCAGACTGCTCCCAACCAGGTTTCTCTGCCATGCCGATTGGGTCTCAATATCGACTTTAGGCATCTGAAAGTCTTTGAAAAAGTTCCATAAGATCATTACAAATATTCAAGATAGATTTCACAAGAACTGGAAGCAGAATGGTCCTCGTCTTTCAGGAGTCAAGAAATTCTTAGGAAAAAAAGTACAACTTCTATCTTATACTAGTAGATCTAACCCTGACCTCAGTAACCTGGTGATGGAACAAAACCGACACTCTGTCAATGCTTTCAGACGTAACAATCAGGCACCTCGATGAGCAAGTAGCCGCTGAGTGAAGCCTCTGTAAGATGTGAAGGTGTCAAGAACACAGCAGTGAGCATTAGACAATGACTTGCAACTGTCCCGTTTTGTCCTAAAAACTGCACTGTAATTTTGTGGAACGGCTAATTGCTGTAATTTGACAGGCATCTGTCTGGAAACTTTGCTGGCTGTACTTTTGTGTTTTTTTACAGTGAAGACTAAAAATACGGTAACACATAGGCAGTAGACTATAGTCTTCGCTGAGTATACTGAGTGTCTCTTAAACAGGGAATAGTAAATGTATGAATGAAGGAGGGATTTCCCACCAGACACAAAAGACTAATTGAAAAGTCGGCACACTTTTGCTGAAGGTTTGATTTAATGTACGGTTGTTCCAGGAGGAGTCCTCAGGAAGTGAGGCTTATTGTCCACACCAACCTCACCTGCCTCCGCCCATGGAGGCCAGCCGTCATGTTATCATGTGTATACGTATATTAGCAATGATAACCCCATTTTATTTTATATCCACCATTACTTATTAAGTATCAAAGGACAAAAGATGGCATGGCAACATGATTTTCCCCCACGGCAAGAGCCCTGGTTCCATTATCCCGGCATTCACACATTTCATTACAGGTGTGTGTGTGTGTGTGTGTGTGTGTGACAGAGCTAACGAGGTCACAGGAGACGCAGCATGCTGTGTATTGAGGTGTGAATGTGTGTTATTGAGTCTATATGTCTGAATTTTATGAAACTTAAATCTGTGAAAACTAGAAATTTAAGATGTCAGAGTTCTCGGAGCATATAGACCCATAAACGGCAATAATCAGATTCTATCTCTTCGATACAGGAAAGCCACAAAATTCCTAAGCATTATGTACCGATACTCTCACTGTGAACCTTGTTGTGATTAATTATTTGTTACTCTGTGACATACTTGACAAAACTGTTTGTACTTTCACTACCATTTGTTGCACAGTGTGAATTATTTGATGAGATATTGATTTCAAGGAAAACAGTTAAATATTCTTTCATGTCACGCATCAAAAACAGTATTGTTACATTTGTAGCAGCAGGTAGACATTATTTGGTACTTTAATACAATGTGCTGAATTGTTCCCATATCAAAATAGCACTAACATATTTAACATATAGCTCTGCTCTGTCGTCAAGCCCTCCATTCACAATGTGAGTCTCCTCCATACAGTGGGATGGAGAGGAAGAGTAGAGAGGGAGGAGAGTAGAAGAGAAAATAGAGGGGAGGAGATTCAAAATCGTCAGCAAACAGGCATTCATGCTTTCTCCCCGATTTCTTCTCTCGCTCTCTCTCTCTCTGTCTCCCCTCCCCACATTTTGTCTGTGTCGCTCCCTCACCTCTCTCCTCTCCTATACAGAAAAGTCAGCCAATGCATCAGCCTGCAGCTCATCTGGGCATCCACTCGTACTTCCCACCTGCTTCAATTCCTCGCCTCTCTCTGCTCCTCTGCTGGCTCATCCCTCCTTTTCCTTCCCTGCCTTGCTTCCCCTTCTCCCTCCCTTTCACCCGCGCCTCATCCTCCTCATCCTCAAGCCACCATGGTGAACAGATAACCGCCCGGCCGTCCTGACACCATGGGCACCTGCCTCTGCAAAGGTCACAAAGGTCAGTGCCTGAATCCACCTGTTTTGTGCGTCCAAGTCCGTGTTTCTGTTTGAGGGTTGGCACAACCTGCAGGAAGTGTCGACAGCGGCCGACAAACATTTTAAGGAGCACAGCTGTTTCAGAAAGTTGCATCATGCTTTCAAGGGACAGCTCTGTAGGTGAGAATCTAGACAATTAAGGAAAATGAACGAGGTCCCTGAGGCGATGACGACCTACTGAATCACACTTTTAGCCTGGCTGAAGTGCTTGCATGTATAGTGTTGCAGAGCACCAATGAAAACAGGCAACCGACAACTTGTTTTCATCTGATCTTTTCCAAAGCTATTGTTGATCTGAGTGAATCCGTGGATGTCGCTTTGGAAACTAAGACTCCGGGGGGCGGGAGGTTGATGAGAGGGCTGTGAGGATCAGCGGACGACAGCAGCGGCTTTAGGATATGACAGCTCCATCCAAATCTCAGATCCAACTTGAGGATGTGACTTGGGTTGCAATTTTCTCTCCGTATTTGCCGTCTGCATGGAGCTTTAGGTGGAAATAAGGCAGGTGTTTGTTATCTGGATGAAACAACGATGGCTCGGCTTGCAGGGGGGGCCTCTTTCAGGAGGAACACGAGCACTTATTTGTGCTGTCAAAACAAAAGATCTGATCAAAAATAAAAGGGCAATTGAAGGTGTAGGCTACCAGCGTTCTGTGACATCTCTGAACAACAATCTATGTGTTGTTTGTCAGTGCGTGACATTTAACGTCACGTCACATTCTCACACTCATTTTCAGCCTGGATATGTGAGTCTCACAATATGTTGTGAGATAAGAGGTCTGCTTTTGTTCAGGGAGGGTCCCTTTTAACAAGGTGGAGGGTGATGAGGGCAGCGCTTTAAAGCTGGGAAGAAAGAGGGAAGGCAGCTGTGAGGCTCCTGGCAGACAGCTAAGAGAACAGCGGGAGTGTGTTTGTATGTGTGTGTGTGTGTGTGTGTGTGTGCGTGTGTGTGTGTGTGTGTGTGTGTCTGTGTGACTCAGGGTGGGATTTTAACCACATAAGGAAGGCGGGTTGGTTCACGAATCATGATGGATTTGTTGACCTGTGGATAGTGTTTGATGAGGCCACAGCACGGATCGTGACTTAAGTAAATGGAAGGCTATCACTCGCCTCTTGTTGCTGTCGTGTATCCATAGCGACAGCCAATTGTCTTGACAACATCTCCCAGGGCAAACCCCAGACGGGTTTGTAAGTGTGTGTGTCCACGTGTCCACTGACCTTTCTCATGATGTTAATTCGCCATTGCTCTAAAGTGCGCTCCATTTCCTCTTGCCACTCGTATGAACCTCATCACCGTCAATTAAAAAGCGAATAGGCCGAGTATGGGCTGGTGCAGAGTTAACTATGCAGAGAGGCTCCAGTTAAATGATGCTGAGCCTCGCTTGACCCTTGGCCGTTTGTGTCAACTGGGTTCTGGCTGTAAGGACCATCACCCTTGCCAAGAAACACACACACACACACACACACACACACACACACACACACACACACACACAAACACACACACACACGTAGAGCATGAATCTAACACCAGTGTTTGTTTGTGTGGCTCCCCACAGAGCTCCACTATCCCATGACTGCACGGCAAGACCAGACTGAGGAGGTACAGCCGTCCTCTGTCAAGGTGAGTGATAGCCCTCACCTTTACCTTGCAGGTTTTGGCCTGACATTGGCCTTTTCAATGTGTCTGCCTCCCAAATGTAGACTGACAGCAGACGAGTATTGGCTTTTAGTGTCGGTTCAGCAGAATTATAGCATCTATCACTAGAACTCTTTTCAAGAGAAAAAAACAGTTCCTCTATTTGATGCTGTGTGAATTATTGGGGAGGCTATTTCTGTTGAATTTCTTAACCAAAATGTTCAATGCTGTGATTAACAAAAACAAATTCCTGTTCATCTAAGTTGTATTGGGTTAGGGGAAGAAATCTCAGAGACAAGTAATCTAAAATTTGGGGAAAATTAAAACCCACACTATCTGCATTCTTAATACCATAAGAGATAATTATGAAAATATATTTTTGTCTGTGCTGTGAACCGACGTTTTGAGTGTTTGCCGGCAGTGTTTGCTGCTGATTGAATGAAAATTAAATGAGCAGAATATTCAATGTTCACATTGGAAGGTTCTCAACACAAACAGCTTTTCAGCCTGCTCCTCAGCCAGGCTCTATATCACACTCTCTGTGCAGGCTTCTAGAGTGAAATGACCAAACTGATCAATCAGCTTTCTCTGTATTTGTGTATTTAAAATAGTAATACCCTGCTATTAAAATTAATGTCCTCAGCATTTTACAAATTCTCAAATATATATAAAAAACTAAAATGTAGACTTGCTACTTTAGGTCAATTTGTGTATCTCTTTACTCTTCTGTCTTGTGTACTTGTTCTGTGCTTTGCTATAATGTAGCTAGCAGACATTTTGACATGCTATTGCAGGATCAACACAGGTGTAATTTATATTATTAATTGTGGCCCTCTTCCAAATAGAATGGGACTATAATTAATAGTATTAATTACACCTGTGTTTACCCTGCTGTGACATGTCAAAAGGGCTGCTGTGAAAAGGGCCTATTTCACGTTAGCTCAAGTTGGCCTATAGCCTTCACATTTCTAGCGTCTCCATCAGTATTGCATCAGAGACTCGTCAGAAATACATCAATCAAATTCTTTGTGGTAAGTAGAAAATAGATGAACGAACTTACAACAAACGATTTCAGAGTTATTCTTTTGTATTTCACAGTTTGATGTTGAGCTAACTGTACAGTTAGTTTTTGCAAGCTATCTGGACAGCTATTAGCAAAATAAACTTAAAGATATTACCACCATTGAAAAAATGAGACATTTGAGTTATTACATACTTTTACTAAAGTAGGATATGTTTGTATGGATGATTTACTTTACAACCAGCCTTTTTATAACATTTTTATTTGCGCTACAAAGCATCACAAATAGAATAAATGTTAAACCTACCAAACTGTGTCTTACAATCATTATTTAATGATACATTTACAGATATCATGATATTAAATAAGAATTGTTAAGAATTCATTTTGTTAAAACCTAAAAAGATCCATTTTAATGGAAGGACCAAGACCTCTTTGGGTTTGCAGTGATCACACATCTGGCAACGAAGCATTTGATGTCAAAAACAGAAAGGGCCATAATTTACCCAAGATACCACTGCAACATTTTATTGCCTGTAAAACTTAATTTGGAATGGTTTCCAGTACTTTGAAGTGGAACCATCCACTAATGTGTAAACATGTACTTACTTATAATCCTATTTTTCTTGCAACATATTTGGGAAAAAAAGCTTGAAGGTTTTACTTGCAGATCAAAAATACTAAACCAAGGGAAATGCATTTGCAATGCAGTTTCTCTTTCCATATTGATTGTTGCCACTTGGGCGTAAACACCTTATGTTTAAGTTTAAATTACTTTATTACTTTTAGACTAATTCCAGCTGTTATTATCATCCCCATTTTGTGTGTGTTTGTGTGTCTGGGTTGAGTCATCACACACAGGACGTGATTGCCAGAGGACGATGTATATAAATGTGCTTATGTGTGCGTTTGGATGTGTGTATGTGTTGTTTTTTATTCATGGATCCTGGTGATTTGTATGGCTTGCTCCAATGTGAGATAAAAAAATATCTATTTTTCATTCAAAATCCCATGTCAGAAATGGTAAATTATAGCTATTTTACTCGTTTCCATTGGAGAAAAAGCTTTTCACCTTACATCAATGATAAAGATGTGACATTCTCCCTCCTCTTGCGCATCATATTGTGCAGGATGGCCAGAACCCGTCCAACTGCAGTGTGTCAGATAAAAGCAACGGCTATGATATCGGCGAGCTGGCCACCTCCTCTTTGATGGGTGAGACAGACAGACACAAACACACGAACATAAACAGGTTGAGGTCATGTTGTGTTTCGTTATAGATGAAACATATGAGACTGGGGAAACAGCAAGCTGGGAAATTGCGTTAGTAACCATGGAAGGTTAGCATTGTAATTCTCCTCTTCCTTCATACCCTTTATCTCTCACACATATGCTGTATCCATCCAGACATGAGTAAACAGTCAGTTACACACACGGTTCCTTCACCCATTTGATTTTTTGCTTCACCTTTGAGTCTGGCTTCCTCTTCTCATCATGTCGGTGCCTCCTACTCTTTTTCATCCCCCTTTCCCCATCTCCACGGCTTCCCTCTCTCTGCGGGAGGTTAATTATCTGACTTAATGTGTTATGCCTTGCTGAACTTTCCCCAGTGAAAGCTCTTTTATTACCCCGACAGCATAATTATGAAGGCTGTGAAAACCTCATGAATATGATAGACGAATACAGACATTCAGGCAGACAGCTGAGAGGCTGACACCTGCTTTGGGAATGACAGAACCGGTCCAGTAAAAAAAACAAAAAAAAATGTTTTTTGACATTTACTCAGACTTACTCACTTGTCATCATATAAATTGGCGGAGCAACTTCTGTGGAGTGGAGCAGTCACAAAGTGCAGCCGACAACCTGCTGAAGTCAGATCCCACTGCGGCAAACATTGTTATTATTGTACTAATGGAATTACATTTAGAAGAATATCATGCAGACGTTACATTTCATCTTCTCGTATGATGCTGTTTGATCGATGTATCAAGCTGATGTGAAGTTATCAACAGCAAATGGTTTAAAAAGCCCTGCTGGTGGCACCAAGAAACTGAAATGAAATCATTAGATTCCATTAATTTAATAGTGTTGCACTGAACAAAGGAGTTAATGGCAGTTATGTTAACCTAACAGCCTCGTAGTGAGAGTAAACAAAGTTTGTCTTGAGGGTGCGGGCTGCCAAGCAGTTGTTGAGATATACTGCTTCTGTTGCATGGACGGACAGAGTGACTGAACAATCAGATTCCGCATATATGAATGCATATGTGGCATTGGTGTGTTTAGTCATGCTAACGCTGTGGCTCAAGGAAGGATGACGCCTAATGACTTTGGTGATCCCCTGACTTTTTCCTTTTGCGCCACCAGATGAAATGTCTCAATAACTGTTGGATAGCTGGAACAACTTTGGTGAACCTTTAACTTGTCATCTAGCGCCATCATCTGCTCAAATATTCAATGTGTCCAATGCTCTGGTATATGAGCAAATACAGGTAATATAATGGCATCAGCCTAAGCATGGTAAACAAAATAGGCTACTTAAATCGTCCTTCGTGTTTGCTATGCTTCATGTATAAAGCAATGAAACGGTTCAGAAGTAGTTTTTTTGTTCAGTAAAGCTCATGTAATGATGATCGCTTTTTTAAAAAAGTGTACATGTCTGTTTTTAAATACTCTGGTCCGGTAATCGAAACCAGTGTGACATAATGAGGCCTTGTCAAGTGACAAAAACTGCAGTTCCTCTAATGGTGACTTGAGGCTGAATCCAAATTCAATTCAATTCACATAGACACATATAAAAAGTGTTTTTTTGGTCTCTATAGGTCATCTAAAGGATGCACCAGATGCCCTGACACGTCGATAAGAATAAACCTTGAGAAAACTGTACCTGTATCTTTTTGATATTAGCAGCCTTCAAAATACGAATGTTTTTGTCAGCTTTTGATTTGCTTTTTTTATTAGTTCAATCTACCACAACTTAAAATCAACACTGTAGTTGCTTGGACATTACAGTTATTACCAATTAGACCCGCTTTAGGATGTGATAAAATGTTGTTTTCTAGAACTATTCCCGTGTTGGCTGGTAAATAACAAAGCTCTGAATGCAACACCTACACTCCATGTTTGTTCAGCCCCTTTGTTTCCTCACAGCAACAGCAGGGAGTGATGCCTCACAGTATGCGATACATGTCTATTTCTGTAAAGGGACTTATTCCTAATGGATTGTGGTTGCATTATTGACGGTAACACTGTGTTGTAACATAATAAACAAGACTGTGAAATCCATTCATTTCTTACAGCATCCACAGAAATGTCAGTATTGTTGATCCTGCCTCTTCCTTACCTCTTCAAAATACTGAATCTAGCTGTGACATTACAGTGGGGCATTTCAAAAATGTTTGATTGGTTCAATTTTATATAGCAAAATGTTGGCAATGGTGAGTACAAGCTCCTGTTACACAGTATAGGTATTCAAATACCAGAAAATGCTTGTTTTCCATCGAATTTTTACCGCACTCTCGGCTCTATGGAACGTTTTAATGTCTTTCAACCCATTGTTTGGTTTTACTGCCCAGATCTTTACTTTAGTTCAGTCTCACAGCTCTCACCAACCTCGATTCCAGACACAGTAGGCACACGCTTTCAGCAAAAAGCTGCTATGAATCAACTGCTACCTGCCGAGCACCAAAGAGAAGACAAGTGGAGACAAAAAACAGAGCTAGTTACTGGACTTACATTTGAATGCCAATGATGCTCCGTATCTGCCGGTTGTGTAAATCGATTATTGACCACCCGATCACCTTTATAATTGGTATATTATAAAGGTGATCGGGTGGTCAATAATCGATTTAATATACCAATGTTGTTTACATCTTGTGACCAAAAACATCAGTACATTGTTATGCTACCATCTAACATCATGAAAATGTTTTACTTTTGTTTACACAGAAAGACCTTTTGGCAAACAAATCAAATATTCTTTCTAACGTGCGAAATGCAAAAACAAATCCACATAATTTCTAGTCAGTTATCATATTTAATGTTGGATTAAAAAAAATCAAACATTCGGCACAGCCTTAGAAATCAACAGAGAAATATTTGCTAGCTTGCTGCTGCTCACTGAAACATCAAACGCATGATTATTCTGTGCACGGGGTGTGATGGCAACCTGATACGATCTGGTCATTTTGACACCGCAGTGTGGAGAGAAAGCCTAAAATATCAAATTCGACAAACAAATGGGATTTTCCTGCAGTGTGCACATCACTTAAATAGTGATGTGCACACTCGATGGTCAGGAAATAGATGCAAACATAGCTTATGTTTGCATCTATTTCCTCACCATCGAGTGTCAGCCAGAACAGAGCCTCATTGTCACAGTGTGAACGTTGGGTGAGACAGCAGTGGGTGTCACAGTGCACAAAAGAACACAGAGAAGAGTCAGTAGGTGTTGAGCTCAAATAAAAATAACATGTCAGGATTTTTTTTTTTGTTCTCTCTTTCACTTAGCCCAGGCTGCCAACTCTCTTGGCTTCGTTATTTTATCAAGTGTTTCAATATCTTGTTGCTCTGTCCTCCTCTTTCTCTTCCAACCTGAACCTTTCCTCCTCATTTTCTTTTTCCACCTTTGCCTTTTCAACCTTTGCTTTCTCGTCCTTTCACATCATGTTTAATTTACCTGTTCTGCAATTATGACCAAGGTAACCTGTCCTGTCACGTTCGCTTCAACCCCTCAATCCCCTCGACCTTTTCTACCCTTCGTGTGATTAAAATAAATGATGGCTCCATTGTAGTTTTGCCCAGTGACTCTACAGGTTATGAATAACATGATATTACTGTAGAGATACAGGGTCACAGCACCTCTATTAGATGCTGCTTGAATCTTGACATGAGTCCATTAAGTTAAAGCAACAGAGCTGATGATTTGAGTCAGTCACAATAACAATAACAACAAACCAATTTGAGTTTTGAATGAAAAAAAGACAGGCCTTGCATAGCTTGAACGTTTAATTATTAAGGTGTGCTCTGACAAAACATGAAGCGAAAAAGTAATTGGAAAGATGCAGGTGAGCGCGATCTGTCGCTAGCGAACTTACAGCTAATGTCGGCACAGCTGGTTCATCGGCTGTTTGGAGCGAATCAAACAGCCCAGCAGTTTTGACCCAGCAGTCAAAATCACACAAATGGCGTACGGCAAAAATTTGCTTTGGTTTCTGTCTGTGCACATATACCTTTAGAGCTATATGCACTGAAAGGACTTGTGTGACCACAGCTTAGAACGCTTAACACTTTCTCATTTTTTAAAGTCAGTATGCAGAGAGCTGATGGACTTTCCTTGTTTCCTTGTACCTCGCAGCACTTTTTAAAGCAAAGTTGTCTTGTGTTATCTCATTGTGAGTCAAATTAAATATTTCATTTTGAGGAATTTTCATTATAGGTTTTCTACCCCTGTGGGCTTCTGACGGTGCTGTTGAAGTGCTGTCCGTAATCATCAAGAAAATGTACAATTCTCTCCAAATTCACCGTTGGTGCCGTTACACTATCATTTTCAACCTTAATGGAACTCTGCAGCGGGAAAGAACAACTCTTTCATGCTTCAGGTTATGCAAATCAGGAGAAAATGTTCACCTTCAAAGTCTGAATTATGCCAAAGTATTCTTCTCAATTCATAGCTTTACCCATTCTTCTTGCTCTATGTGTCTTCTTTTGTCCATTTCCATATTCCTGTCTCTTAATGTGACATTTTTCTTCATTCTCTATCACATACCCACATATCACACCATTTCATGTTGCCTATAACTTTAGCTTCTCCTCAAATTGTCTCCTTTTATCCTCTGCTGTCCATCTAATCCACTTTATCATGATGCTGCCCTCCTTGTCTTCCTCTTATTTAGGTTTGGTGGCCACAATAAAGGAGCATATCACTAAGCCGACTGCGATGGCACAGGGGCGAGTTGCTCACCTAATTGAGTGGAAAGGTTGGGGTGGAGGCAGCGAGGCCAGGGGAAGCGGGGGCGGTTGGAGCGGGAACTGGGGTAAAGGCGGCGGAGGCTGGGGGGGTGTGGGGACCGAGCTGCATGAGGATGAACAATTCTACTCCCAAATGACGGATGAAATCAAGGAAGCTCGCTTCGCTGCAGGTGAGACAGACAAATTAATTAAATTGAAGGAAAACAAGTCGTGGTCGGTGGAGATGGAGTGACACTCAAATCCCTGTGGGCATTGTTTCTGTTTGATTGGCTTGTGCAGAGAGAGCGTCTACAAAAATCAATATCCCTTAAGATGTGCCATGACATCTTAAGGGATATTTGAGAGTGACTCAAATCTAGAGCACTTATTCGATTTCGCTTTGTTTGTGATGGCGGTAAAAAAACAACTGGGGGTCCACTTCTGAGAAAAGGATCAGACGTGCTTGTTTCACAGGAGTAGCAGAGCAGTTTGCCTTGGCAGAGGCGTCCATGAATGTGTGGTCCCTGAATGACAGCTTAGAGCAGCCCTCCACCAGTTTACAAGGTTTGTCATGTAAAAGAGCTTTTGGTCTAAAATGTCTCTTTTTAACTTAATGTTAGATTTCCTAATGAGGTCTTGTGCAAACTTTGCAGATCTGTTGTGTCTGAAAACAAATGAACCAAAAGATTAAAATGAACCATTTCTGCTGTAATAGTGTGGATTTGGCTATTATTATAAGTCTTTTCTTTAATGCTACTGTTGGACTGATGGAACAAGACATAACACACAGAATCAACACCTGCTGTACAACTTAAATTATTTTATGTGTAATGCAAATATATATGATCTGATATGTTATATGTTAGATTAAAATATGGAACATTTTTCAAACACTAGGTTTGCTCTTACCCACTGGAGCAAACGAATCCTGAGTGTGATGTGTGCATCACTGTCAGATGTTTTTATTTTCTTAATTCCGTTTTTAACTTTACTAATGGCATTGCTGTAATGTCACACATGAAATTGTGTATACACATTCATGGTCTCCAGAGGACGGCACCTGTTGACTGTGGTCATACCATATCTTGTTATTAAGCTTCACCATAATAAACAAAATAACGTCCATATTTTAATCAACCTCCACCTTACTTTGAGCTTAAAGGGGACATATTGTGCTAATATTTAGGTTCATACTTGCATTTGGGGTTTCTACTAGAACATGTTAACATCCATTAATGTTAAAAAAACACATCATCTTTCTCGTAATGTCTTTCTGAATATACCTGTATTCACCCTCTGTCTGAAACGCTCACTTTAAGCGCCTGTCTCTTTAAGACCCCCTCCAGAAAAACCCCAGTCTGCTCTGATTGGCTTGCGAGAAAAATATGGTGCACCTTTGCAAAGGTGGTTCTAAAGCCGTGGGTGGAGATACTCCGGTGAAGGGGGCGGTATGTTCTACTGAACCTGCACGTGACATGTGAAGGGGAGCCAAATCTGAATGGCTTGTCGTGTCACATGTTATAGAAAGCCCACAAAAACTGACGTTGAAGTTGTCTTATTTCACAGTTTGTGGGTTGATACTGTATGTGCACAAGCAATGAAAAAGTGAGTTTTCATGATATGTCCTCTTTAATGCTGATATTACATGCGGTGCATTCCCCCCCCCCCCCGCATAATCACAGTCCACAGCTACTACTTTCAGTATGTAAATGACACTTAACTTCGGCAATCAATGGTGTCAGATTTGCCTTAACTAAAACAAATCCCAAATACAGTATATGGTTGCTTTCAGTTCGTCTTTTTCATTGTAATTACTATTTGAGCACATATTCAAATTCTGTTTTTGAAGCCATACTTGCAAAATTAAATTAGTTTGAACTGAACAAAATAGAAATGTATCCTCTATCCATATATTTTACCAGCTTTGGAGGAAATTCACTGTATTTAAATGGATTTACAGTCATATGTAATCTACATGCAGCAGCTGGTTCAGAATGAATTATACTTTTTTTGATCCAAGTCAAGCACTGAGTGCATCTCTATTTCAAGCATATACTAGTGTGACTAACACTGTTATTATCCCTCCTCAGCTGCACAAAGCCACTTCTTGTCCCAGTTCCTGCTGGATGGTGGAAGCGTCAGCGTTCCTCAGCACCTGTACAGCATCCACGCCCAGACTTATAGTGACAACAGGGCGGCCAACTTGGTCTGTCCGCCAGTGGTCCACACCATTTCCCCGATGTCCAACACCCAGCAGGACAGATATCGTCCCCTCGATAACAGAAGCACTGCGACTGCGGAGGCTGCTGTCCGACACGTGGACAGCAGCTCGCTATCCGAGGATGACGTTTTTTATAACTAGGCTAAACAGGAAAGCGAGCCAGCAATCTTGATGGCAATCTCTAAAATGAGCCCTACTGAGAGGACTTGAGTCCCATCCACCAGCAATGGCTGACCCAAAACATAAAGGCAAATGGCTGGCATGGGGAGGTTTCAGCGCCTGGTCCTCAGATACAAAGACTCCAAATTGTATTTTCTCCCATGTTGAGGCGTGTACTTTTGTGAATGTACATAGTTCCATTGTTCATTTTTATTTTTATTCAGCATACAACAAAACACTAAAGCAGCATAGAGTATAGAAAATAACATGAAATAAATTGAAAATATGTCTTCTTTGAGGTTTGTCAGCTGACTCTAGAGAGAAGAAGAAGTCTGTTGTAAAGGAAGCGTAAACCCAATTATCTGTCTGGGTCTCGACTATGATTAGCTAATATTCACACTTTTTCATTCAGGTGAATATTGGTGTTGCTATCAGCTGGCCAATAAACGTTTTTGATGGTATTACTTGGGGGTGCCAATTCTAGACATTTAGACCTTTAAAGACAAGGTAGACTGACTGTGAGTTTAAGTGAGCCACTAGCCAACTCCATCACAACAAGATGTTGATACAACTTTGTCTAATTAGGTAATATGTGTTTGGTGGATATGTGACAGTTCCAATGACGTTTTAATGGTCTGCAAGGTGATTTTCATAGTGTAGTGAAATAAATAGAAACCAAAGACTGCATGGAGGGTAAAAAGCCAATCTCAAACTCTCAAAAATGCATCAACATTGTGTTATTTGGTGTACAAACAGTTTTATAGGCTTTTGTTTTCATCCCCACATATTATTCAGGGTAGACACACTTTTAATATTGCTCTGTTACAAATTGAGGGTCAGGGAATGAGATAGTCTGCTATCGCCTCAGTGGACGAGACCCTGCTATTTTCAATAAAAGACAAGACAATAACCTCTAATACATGTTAAGAAGCCTCCAGCGGATGATAGTTTTGTTTGTATGCAAACATTGTTACCTTTGGGCAATGAAGAAGTGATATTATTACCAGAGCCAGGCTTGTGTCACTGCTAATCAAGAAAGAGATGGATTCACGTTTGCTTAAAATAAAAGTAAGGCCAAGGGATGAGCTTATTTCCTGTGTGTTGCTGCTTAGATTTCTTTGGCCAAGTCTTCTAATATTTTCTTCATCTGGAGGAGAAAATAGAGAAAGAAATGTGGAGAGAGGGAAGAGACAGCTTTGAATTCGTATATAGCCATTTTGTCTCCCGACACCCAATTACAAATGCAAATGGTCTTGTTTCCAATGTGTATATGGACGAGACAAACGCCCAAAGAGGAACCAAACAAACTCAAGCTGTGTGTGTCATTAAGAAAACATTGAGTATTATATTTGTGGCTGTTAGTGAGTGTGAATACACACATAACACACAAACACGTATTACCTCTGGCCATGTGATGATCCCGACCAGCCTTCCCTTGTCTGCGACAAACAAGGTCTGAACTCCAACCAGACTCAGGATACCGTGGGCCTTAGAGGACGCAAAGGAAAGGGATTAGAAGTAAAAGTTGCTCACCATTTTGGGAAATGTGATTATTCACTTTCATTCAAAGAGATAGCTGAGAAGATTGCTACCAATCTTCTGTCATTATACCTGCAATAACTATCATTTATAATTGTTCAGTCATGTTTCTGGCCATTCACTGGCTTTTAGCTCTGTTTTTGGTCTCCACCAACTCCTGAGGGCAATATCTTACACTGCTCGATGCTCGACTATGTTCACCAGCTAGTTGCTAATCTTGCCTCTCCGCTGATCGGTGCTGGGCCAACCCATTCTCACTCCCAATGCCTCAAAAACAGCAGCTTGATCAGTGGCCCTCGCCACAGAGGCTACCTTTAGCGTGTTTGCGATGCACTGGGCTTGGAACTAAGTCCAATGCAAACACAACCATGTCGCTGAAAAAGCTCCGTAAAGCTGAGTGGAGCAGCAGAGTTGCTCAACGTCTCCCTACCTCCTGAACGGTGTTGTGAGGTGATAACAGGACAGAGGTCGGGTAAATGCAGCAGACCTCATCCAGATGTTTCTCCAGAGTCTGAACAGAACAACACAAAATGATTGAACGTGTGTATGCATTTTCTAACAGATGCATGCTTGTCATGCCGCAGCATTCAGTAGCATTTGAGGAAGTATGATTTACAATTGTGTTGTACTGTCCTGAATGTGTTCATACTTGCTCTACTCTTGGACATTGCTACCATCTGTTTTTCAAAAGCAGCTCTATTTTTCTAACACTATAATGCTTTAAAACGGATGTCAGGTGTCATAAGATGAGCTTTTACGTCAGCCAGCGGAATGTAAAGACATGACCTGCCTTTTAAACAGCATCAGACAATGCACTCCTCTACCTTCTCCCGAACCCTGCAGCTATACCTGTGTGACTCCATCCAGCCTTTTACCTCAGCCGTGCAGCGGCGCAGGAACATTAGCAGCTCTGACCGGAGAACAAAGCCCAGTATAACCTGCGAATCTTCAACAGAAGAAAGGAGAGCAAATCAATTTTCGTTGCCACAGTCGGTGCAACAGTTTCGAGTGTGTGCAGCTCTCTAGTGGGCTGTGAGTCCTCTGTTGCAAACGTAAAAATCCATCAATGTATTTGCAACGATTTTCTCACACTTGTGGGCTCCTTGTCGGGGGACTTTAACACGGCTGAATCGCTGCAGCTTTATAAGCGGTTACAATCATTTCTCTCATCATTTTCCTCCATTCTTTTCAAGGACTGTGTTCATCCAGAGTGTATCTGACATTTTCTTAAAGATCCTGATGACTGTGTGTCAATAGTCCATGTCCTCACTTATATCTATTTCATTTTTTTATGGGAAGATTTAGACTAAATATGATTTCCTTGGCAAGACTGGGGTAAAATAATCGAAATATCCTTGTCTGCGCACCATGTGAGTCCACCACAGGGATTTGTGTGTCAGTGCTGGTGTTGACAGCATGCTGAACCTCCACTCGCCCAGCTGCTTTCTGAAGCTGCACTGATTTCCCTCCCAGAACCTGTCCGACTGGTGTGGAGGGAAGCCTGCAATAGAGAGGAATCGTGTCACACCTGTAACAAAAGCAGCAGTGGCTAAATCTAATACATCTGGAGGTTAACGCCTTTTCAAAACCAGTCTCAGGTTGTAAGGATTCATGAAATCAGTGGTTTGGTTTGATGGTGGATCTGACACGATTGTGCCCATGGTACAAACAGAAGCAAATTACTTCTGTCAACAAATTCACAGGGTACACAGGAGACTCTGGGGAAACCATTTTCAAGTCGTTTCTCAAGTAGCGTCTTCTGTCAGACAATAAGTCGTCTCCACCTCAATGCTGTCGACAAGGAGCTGTGGGTGACGACGACTTGATTTCCATCGAAGCGTATTATTAGAGGCTGAAAATCCAGTCTGCGTGAGACACAAGTGTGGAGGGAAAAACCTCAGTGAGGCCGGTAACTGCTGTCAGCGAGAAGGTATGGTGTCATGTACCCATGTAACCTACAGCCACAATAGTGATTAGTCAACTCTATATTTATATCTAATCAGTGCTTTCAAGGAATATTTACTCATAGCAGAATATGAGGAAAAATGACTCTGAAAATGACTTGCGACGTGAAGTGAGACCGAGACCGGGTGTTTATGTTGAGAGATAGTGAGGGATGTTTTTTAATTGTGTTTGGTGTGGCCTAAAGTACAAAGACCACACCAAAAAACAAAACTGTTGGATCCATGAAGTGTCGATTTACATTTCATTTACATTTTAATGGACAAAAATTTGTTAATTAGTAGCCTGATGTCCGGAAAAAGTGATTTTCTCCAAGAGCTTATTGCATTAGAGATGCTTTACTTTGACAGATATAATAAACTGTTGTCAAGGCAGAAATATCCACATGCAACTCATTTTCTCCTTCAGAGCACAAATTGAGAAAAATTGCTGTGCAGGTGGTTGATCGAGCTCTCTTGAGTCATTACTTTGCCTGCTTTTGAAATTCAGCTGTTTAAAATCCATCCTCACACCTGCAGCTTTCACAATATATAACAGTCTTTAGCTTGCTTATTGTGAATTATGTGTAACTTTGACACAGTCAACGGAATGAGAGAATCCTCTGCACTTGTGCCTCACACTCAGCTCTCATACTCGGATCATCTGCAATTAGGCTCAACTGTGCTTTGAATTAAATGTTATTGAGTGTTTTAACGTACAGTATGCGTATAAAATACCAATGTTTAGTGCTGTAACCTTCACCACGTTTTGTGCATTAATCTCAAAGTACAGTGAGGCAGCAGGAATTCAGTCATAGCTTTTGAGTTTGTGTTGGACAACTGCAAATGAAGACAGCATGGTGTTAAAGGTTAAACACATAGGGATCATCTGAGTCTTTAGAATGGATCCTCTATCTCCAACATATCTGATGGCATTCACCTATTATTTGTTGAAATGTTTCACTTTGGACTAGTGCTGGACCAATATTATATAATAATATATATCTGATTTAGCTGGGTTTGTGAAGTATTTCCAGGACTTTTCACACTGCTTCCATATTATTTATTGTTTAGTCATTGTGTAACTGCCGACACGGAGGTGATCATCCCAAAACTTGGTGTATTACTTTGATCCATCTGACACCTCGTTTTTACTTACCGGGGGCACGCCTTCACCAGAGAGGGCAGGTGTGGGAGCCTCTTGCTGATTGACAGTGCGTCATAGAAAGATGGGCGGTGCCCAGAGCGAGCAAGGGCATTGGCCAGCAGAGTGGCGAGGAGGATGGGTGCAGCATGGCTGAACTGACCGGTTAACTCTAAAGCCAGCAGCACTGGGGACAAGGTGTGTGTCACGGCCCCGGAGAAGGCTGCTGCACCTACAAGGCAGAAACCACATTAAGACACTACTCAAAGGCTGTTTTTCAACATTGATCCTATTTCCTATATTTTGTGTGGACATCTCCACACTGTCAATGTACGTCCACTAAAAGTGCTCGTCTTTGCCACCCCGTATTGAAAAATTTATTTTAGTATCCTTTAGGGTACTAATGGTGTTGTAAACAGTTAGTACTCATGTTATCTTGATCACTTAAGTATTTTAACATGATAGCACAAATTTACATTTTATTCAACATAATATTGCTTTATAGGGTTATTACATCCTGATAACACTAAATACTTGCAATTTTCTGGAATATGTTTACGTTAAAATGATCAAATTCAGATATTGGTCTAAAATATGAGCTCTTGGCAGATTTGGTGAAAACATAGTCCGTGGCTCACAAAAACTTACAGTGGTTAGTAGGATACAACATTAAGAAAAAGTGGATTAAAGAGGGATATAAACACTGCAGATATACAGCTTCTCGATATGCACAGCAAAGAGCCAGTGATGAATGTCTTCTACCAGCAAGTGCATAGCCCCCAGGATTTACAGAAGCCCACTGCTGGCCTGAAGTCAATCCAGTGGAAGACACATAAGCTACTCCTTCTCCAAACAAACGGCCCAAAGCTGCCCCTGGAGAACAGAAATAGAAAAACACACACGCAAGAGGAGTTTCTCGATCTTTCAGATTCACATGCTGGTGAGAGGATGCAGCAAGACTTCAGGTATTCCGCAAAAACAAAAACTCGCCCAGGTGCTTCTCTTTCACTCACCATAGACAAACACTGGCATGAAGTACCCAGCTGGCAGAGGCAGAGTGCAGGCGAGGACCAACATCCACATCTGAGGACAAACAACAGAGACACACACTGTCAACTCTCTCCTCCGCCATCTGAACAGCCACAACAGCTCTACAAGCACAGCAGATGAGTCACTTGTCGCGCTGTGTGCACTGCTCTCAAATCAATTTTGTGAAAATAAACAGATTTTTTTGCCACTTCACATCTGCAGCTGGTAATGAGGGGACAATCACAGTAAGCAGATCTCATCTCAATGCAGAAATGTCAACATACAAAAGCATTTTTTTTGCAACAGTAAGCAAGGCTTCCATCCGCTTGGAGTGCAAATGAGAATGCTAGATATGTGCAGTGCATGAGTTTTTTAATCAATACCGTACTGTGCAAATGTCAATTACTGTATGTTAATTAAGGGTCACTGTGACCCAAGGCAATAAAAGGAATGAGTGCTTTGTTGGTTATAAGTGCAGGTAGACAGATATAAAAAAAAAAGACTTCTTAAATGGCTTTCTCAATTGCTTGTACCTTCATGAGCAGAAAGACAGCCAGAGAAAGGACTGGGCTCCCTGGTGAGCTCCACTCCAACAAAGGCTCGGGCCCCAGTTGAACAGAGGCATTGTGGGATCGAGAGCTCCACTGCCTGCTATCCAGTAGGGAGGTTAGGAGCTGCTTCATGGTGAGCTGTGAAAGACATTTCTGCCATTCAGAGTATTGTGCAAACACGAGAAAAACTAAACAAAGGGTGAACATTAAAGGACGAGTCTGGCGTTGTTCTATTGTTTTTCTTACTGTCTCAAGAAAAGACATTTTTATCTAATAATCCGTCTCTCAATACTGTATGACAAGCACAACATTTCCTATATGTAGCATGGCTCCATGTCATCAATTATGTGTTTATAAAGCCCCCAAAAGAAATAAACTGTGCCTTTAATTCCTACCTTAGAAGCCATATATTGACCAGCAGAGGGAGGAAATGTCAGAGATGCCAGGAAGAGGGCCACCATGCCTGAGTATAGACCCTTCCTGCAGAGACATATTCACACAGGCACCATTGTTATAAGTTTACTCTCATTTGGGTGAATCCTATTGAAATTTCAATGCGATTCAATGGGCTGACCGCTCTCTGTGACTTCATCGGAATAAACTTCAGCTCTGGTGCTTTTCAGATCTGCTTTCAAAGGTTTACAATGTTTTACACTACTTAGATCTGGAGGATATATGAAATCGCTAGGTTTAAAAAGAAAAACAACATCTAAATGTTGCTTGAAAGACCATTTATCATCAATCATAAAGCTGTTAGTCGCATATCAGTATGGTAAAATGGATTCAGGGGCTAACAGATTTGTAATACAGTAGAAAGAAACACACCATTGGCCCCTCAATCTGCTTGAACTAATACTCCACCTAAAATATATCTCACGCGTCTGTCTTGCACCGCGGATGACTCATCGCTGAATCACTATCAGGCTTTCACATCGCAAAGAGCTCTCACTCTGTCGTCAGCATTCTGATGAAGATGGGGTTTGTTTTGATGAATCGCAGGATCCACCGATGGCAGAGGAGGTAGCAGCAGCTCACAGCTCCACACAGCAGCCTGTTTGCAGACGGAAAGCCCACTCAGTCCACAGCGGGATACAGGAGGCTGATTTTAACCTCGTCATTAGCAGACTATCGGAAGTCATTATTCTCGGGGAAGTGATGAGGAGGAGGAGGCCAGGAAATGATTGACTTGAGAGCAAAAATAACTCTGAATGCTGATTCGAATATAGGAGGAATGCAGAAAATGGTCAAAGACTTTTCACTGTTGATAGGAATATGAACACTAAAATGTCAGTTTTTATTTGTGGGACTCAGACAAATAGAGGACTTGGTTAACTATGCAGACGCTGTCAAAAGTAAACTCACCCCAGGAAGGCAAACAGAAGAATCTCCAGTGGGCAGAAAGGTAAAGCAGAGGGGAAATTAGTTTTGAACAACGCCTGAGGAGTCTCTGTGGACACAAAACAAATTGAAGTCATCCCTCTTATTTCTCCCACAGCCTCTCAAAATCTCTATCTTCCCTCACTTTATTGCGCTGAGATTTTATTGAAATTCGCTGTCGGTCAGCGGAAATGTTTCTGCTAATTTTGACAAAGTTGATGCTCCCAGTCATTGTCCTGACAAGTAATTAGATGGTTGTCAACATCGCTGACAAGCTGAAATGAACAAAGCATTATATTTACGTTGAAATATGTATGTCAGTCGGCCTTCAACTGTGACATTCTCTCATGGGAGAAGAGTACGGAAAGGATCAGTGTGCAGGATTTAGTGGCATCTGGTGGTGAGGTTGCAGATTGCAAATAACTGAATCCTCCGCTTACCCTTCCCTTTCCTAGCACTTCGGGGTGGCCTTCAGGTAACGTAAAAACGTAAAACTCTCGCTAGAGTCAGTGTTTGGTTTGTCCATTCTTGGCTACTGTAGAAACATGGCGGTGCAGTGGAAGAGGACCCGCTCCCTACGTAGATAAAAACGACTCATTCTAAGGTGATTATACAATATTTTATCCTACACACTGGAACTTTTAACTCAATTTAAAAATGTAGCATTTTAATATGACCATGCTTATAGGTAAACATATACACACTAAAACATAACTTTTTTTTACAAATCGTTAGGGTTGTCTGTTGATTTCGGCACATATGCTGTGAGGCCAAAAGTATATGGACACCTGGAAATTACAGCCATTTATGATTGTTTCATTCATTCCAAAGCCATGGGCCTTGATTTCCAGCTGTAGCAGCTCCCACTCATCTGGAAGGGCTTTCCGTCAGGGGCCTCCATTACCTCCATCTCCACTCCACACTGAGAACAGGCGGAACGTCAACCCCCCACATGCGGCTGAGAAGAAACATGGGCAGTAATGCCTCAGGGCAAAGTGGGAACACATCACTTCCACGCTAAACAACACACCTACAGGAGCAGAGGAGAGTGAGGAAGTCACTTTAGACATTCCAAAAACAGCAGTAGTTATTGTCAGCTAAATGAGCAGAAGACAAAAAAAGAAAATAAATGATCGTTTTGCCTGCTTGTGTGGCACAAATCAAGCAAAAAGGAAAAAAAATATGCATTCAAAGTGAGCTGAGAGGATCAAAGCATCAGGCCGAGAGGCGACCAAAGGAGGAAGATGCTGAACACATAGACATTATGATGAGGATAAAAGGGAAGAGCAAATATGTGAAGCTAAGAAGTGGGAAATGTCAGGTGGAGCTGTATTAACCAGAAAAGTGTGAGAAAGAGAGATATAGCGACATCAGATAGATAATAATTCCTGATGCTGAACCCGCACTGGCTCCCTCACCACTGATGGGAGCTCCGAAGCAGCTGGCTACTCCGACGGCGGCAGCTACAACCAGCATTTCTCCAGCAGCTTTTTCCTAAAAGAGAAAGATGCCGTAATGTGCCGTCTCTTATCAGACCTTAATATCCTCCAGGAAGTAACAATGAAACTTTTCAGAAGGCGGTTTCTATTCTAACCAAATGCATTTTCTTTTCTTTTGTGAAGATTTAATACAATATTCAATACTTGATTTCACAATGATATTTACTTATATCCTAATAGGCTATACCTTCTTCATCATATTGTGAAAAATATTCATAAAGTACAACAAGGCCATTTTATAAAATGCATAAATCTCTCCATTTTCCTGCAGCTGCATTCTTTCTTAGTTTGTTGATGTTTGTTGGCAAATAGTTTCATATTTACACATCCAGCAAACACGGAACAACATTAGCATTTTGAATTTAAAAAAGACAGTAATAGTAGTATGACCTGCACATTGTTTCTTTGCTCCCAAACTTTGACTCGAGCAGTCATGTTGCACATGTGAAATCAAATGTTATTGTCAGGGCAAAGAAACAGCATGCATCATTTGTGTTTGGTTCAGCACCCCTTCAAGAGTTTTTGGATGGTGCGTACCTCCCTTCTACAAAGCGATATTGACTCGAGGTGTAATTACTGGCTTTTCAACTGCCTGTCATGGTCTTCCTCAGCTGGTGAAGACTGTTGAGTGAATAGACCTTGAGTCAAGACAATTTGGTCAAACTCATTTCAAGGTTAAGAGTGAACTTTCACACTCAGCCTTTGCGCTCTTTCGGTCGCGCAACACGATGAATCTGAGTTCAATATTTACTCTCCTTTTAGCTCCGTTTTGGTTTCCACCGAGTAAAGTGGGTAAACCCATTGCTGAATTTCTTTCTACGGTCTACCTTCTTATTGGGTTGTATGAGAGTGCAGAGGTTGCTCAGGTAGGCTCCAACCATGGTGGAAAGATGCACAAACGGACCCTAATGTTAAGAGACAAATATAGAGAACTGTGACATACAATTTCAAATGGATGCTTCGTATGACAAAGAGGTATACTGAGACGCCTCTCACCACTTTGCCCAGGAAAACAGTGCTGCCGGCTGCCAGTGTACAGATAAGGCCCAGGAACTTGGTAAACATATTAGTGAGAGACAAGTAATGAGGCATTTCAATGCCGGCCAGCATGGTTCTCACCTCTGGTATCCCAGAGCCTGCGGAGAAATGAAGTGACAGGACAGTATTTTTTAAAGACTGAGACGTACTAAAGCAATCAAGACGTTTTATAAAAGCTATTCCAGGTGAATGCACAGGAATTACTTCAGAATATGTAAACAGTTTGAGGTGGTGGCAAGGACAATCAGCACAAAATAAAATTAAGCTCAATTTAGTTTGTGATTCGTAAAGTTACGTTGGCATGTTTTTAGTATTGAAGTGGCTTCTTTGGGGAACTTGGTTACATAAATCAAGCACGTTTGCCCTTTTCAGGTTAATCTAATAGCTTTTCTCTTTGGCAACAACAGAGCAATGTGCTCATACTTTTAGGGGCAGAAGCCGTAAACACGATTGGGGCAGGAGTGTCCTGTGAGACTTGTTCTGCTTGGGGCAGAAAAAATGGCGACGGGGTGAGGTCGTCTCTTAGAGGTCGATCTACGAAGCACAGAGATCCCTTCTTCCTGGAAACACATCATGCTTTAAATATTGTCTGTGAGACAGATAAAATCATGGTTGATGTTTCATACTGTACGTTTCCCTTTTAACCCTATCTGAATTTCAAAGATAACATCACACTTGACTTTTTTCAATGCCATTTGCTTTAAAAATATGTTTCTAAAAGGAAAAATGATACACGTCTCTGTTCTTCATCTTCTTCAAGAACCCCACTTGATGACACTGTATCATGTGCTATGAGCCTTATGTGGTGGGGGATGCTCACCAAGTGCAAGTGACTATACTATAATGTGTAGTGTTGGCGAATGCAGTCCCAGGCCTGACTCCTACCCAAACCAGTTCATTAATTAGGGCCAGACTATACAAGGCACCTATTGGCCTGTGTTCACTGTTTTGTAATAGTGTTCCAGGTATGTAGTTAAAGTAATCACTTGCATGCACAAGTCAGCCTTTTTAAAATGCAGACTTAGTTGACTGCCTGCTTTTCTAGCTTTGCTCTGTCGTGTTGGCTGAGCATATTGTGTGTTGGGACCTCATTGTTGTCCTGCCCACCACTTTGAGTGATCCCATGTGTTAGAGCCCCATAACGGAGGTGGTGAGTGGGGTCACCTCATTAACATTTATAATTTTAGTTTGCAGCATGATAATACCTGTTTTCCCTTTTGTAGGTTCACCCGCTGGCATTTTGCTACTGCAATTTCAGTTTTCCTCATTGTTTTGCTTGTATTATCGAACCAACCAGGTTGTTTTGGATTCTTTTTTGTGTTAGTGTCTTTTCTTTCATTGAAGCGGAGTTGCTTTGTTGGGAAGCTAGGCCCCCGTGGTGAGGTCTCTACACACCATATACATCCAAGTAAAAGCACTCTAACAAAAATTGCACTATGTTTGCTGTTTGTGAGTAACAGTAACACCCCTGGGCCCTCCGCAGTGTAGTCAGCCTCTCCACCAGTGGCCTCAGCCCACTTTCCCATTTTTGCTTAATGTGTTATGACTGGTAGTTTTAGATGCAAAGGTTGTCCAAAGGATTCAGATTGTGAATTTAGATTTTTTCTTTTCTTTTCTTTTTTTTAGCAAAAAATGAAATGGAACTAATTGTATTCCCGTTATTGGGTTGAGTCATTTTCATTTTGTTTTTATCATCCTTTACTTTCCAAACACCTCCGGTCCCTATACCTATTTCATTATTTCAATAAAACAATTGGTCCATTGAGAAAACACGTCTGTCCTGTATCCGTAACACGTCTGTGAGCCTAATAAATAACTATACAATTCTTGAGACCATATTTGTGTTGATAAAAACACAAACCTTGCTTTGACATCTGTTTTACTCTAAATGGGATCGTAATTTACTAAATCAACATGTTGATTGGTCTAAGCCTTGAAACTAGCACTTGAGACATAAACTCTTATTTACATTTACTAAGGAAATTAATCGTGTGAGAAGTAGGGGTCATTTCTTAGACTCTTATACAATCACTCCTCTTTATGCAACCGCAGGAGAAAGAATGCAAGTTTAAGGTACTTTCGCATTGGCTTCACTTTAGAGAACCGGGGGTGGCAGACTGGTCTTTCCATTATGCACTGATAAGCCTCGCCAAATTCAAATAAATGCGAGCTAATCTGACCTTTGTTCAGGTTCCAGCCTCTACATATACCTGCTATAATGAATATCATTCAAATGAAGGCCAAACAGTGGAATTTATTTTTTCACTTATATTTTTCCATTTAGGCTCGCCAGCGAGCATTTGTTGCTGCTTGTATGGGTGGAAGGAAGATGTTCTACATTTAGAATCATTAGTGATCCTTCACTGTGCTACACAATAAAAGTAGCATTCATTTTGAGTCGTGTTTGCAATCCGACTGACAAAGGCGACTCCAGTATTCACTTGGCTTTTTGTGCTCCTTTGCTCTCCACCAACTCCCAAGGGAAATGCCTTGTTGCTAACACTAGTACTGTAGCTGGACAGACCTGTGGAGAAGGGACAGATGTTGTCGGAGAACGATGATGCGACTGCACAGAGGCATGCTGGGTAAAGGGTCCAACAGAAGAACTGCAGCAGACTGTTGCCCTCCAGCTTCATATAAAGCCTCTGGTGAGCTACATGTGGAGTGAAAGCGAAACATTAATTTTCTGTCATTTGCTCACTCAGATTGTGTCTTGTACGTCGGTGTGTCTACCTCGCAGCAGCTTTGTCACAATGAGGTCCATCAGAAAGCTGAGGATGGCCATCGAAATGCCCAGAGCAGCGTAGCCATACCACTCCATCCCACACACTGTTCCCAAACAGCACCGCAGCTTCAGCAGCCACTCTAAGGATGCAAACATGTGGGTCAGCCTTAACTTTCATTTGGGTTTTGTACATTTTGCAAGACAGTATAGGTGAAAAGAATACAAAAAACAACTTGACACTATGAAATATCCACAGTTGAATAGTTTTTAAAATATGCAAATTAGGCATTATCTATTGTTAACTTTTGGTGAATTTAGGAGAAATCTACAAACGCAAATAGCCAAAGTAGTAAAATATACATACATATACGCTTTCTGTTCCACTAGTCTGCAAGAAGACATGTTATGGAAGCAAATAGCTAAAAATCTCAAACTTGACCAGTGCATAAAGAAAACGATGGTTTTACTTTGTTGAAAACACAAAGAACCTTTACCAAGGCCTCACAGGGTTCTTAAAAAGTTGTGGTTTGCTATGATTAGTCTATTGGAAAAAGGCTATATAATACTTAAAGGATCATGTGGTCAGATGCAAATAGCAATAGGATACAGAAAACAACACAGCCACAGCGTATGAATATTAATGCGATAGAAATCTCTCGGTATTGAAGAAAACATTTCCCATCTGCCTGCAGGTAATTCCTAATTTCAAAAGCATTACATATCACATCCTAAAAGTACGATGTTTTTGAACTCAATCTATGACTTCTCAGATTAAGCTCAAAACTCAGATTCGTCTCTCAGATTGGCATCATGAACAGCTCCTCTGATGTATTGATCGGGTCGGTATCGATCACATTCTAATGACTTTTCCACTTCAGTCTGACCTTTGACAGTTGCACGGGACCGTCGGCATGGCTTCCATGGATCAGCAAGGAGCACAATCCTATTACAGGATGTGTCTGATTGATTTCCTTGCTCCCAGTCTTCGTTCTCTCCGACGGTTTCACTCCCAGCAGCCTCCTCCGGGCTCCTCATTTTGTCTTGAATTGTTGGCGTCATTCTGTGATTACAGTCTCAATCAAACACTGAGGCTCAATGATGGAAGAAAGAAAATATGAATGCACGGCTGCACTTATTGCTGCTACTGCAAAACAAAACTAGAAGACAGCTAGACTTGCCTTCTAGTTGCACTGGAAAGTGTTGGTACTCTGACCTCTGTCAAGGTATCGGGCATAGACGTGATGGAGCAGTCATGGTTGAAAGGGTAGCTAATATTAACTCGTTGGTGGAACAAGTGCCCTTCATCTGTCTTGAGTGTAGAGGAGCAGTGAGAGAGACATTTTCACGCTGTTCAGCTTTTTAATCAACCATACCGCCGAAATTGAATATATACCGTTCTTACAATAATTTTCTATCAGTGGAGAGTACAGGTTTTTTTGCAGGAAGATATTGAATAAAGGGCAGGAAATAATTGAAATAGATGAGAAACCGAGTCGGTTGAAGATTTATATCTACAGATGTCATTGCTTTGGCTTTTCTTGTGTCAGTGATTGGCTTCAACGACTCGTTTGAAAATCCCTGAAGGACCAGAAAAAGACATTCGACATGAAACGATAATCAGCAAGCCTGTAAATATCCGTCGCTTTGTAGGAAGTCAAGGTTTCATTAATTCCAGCGGATTGCTCAAGGTCAAGGCTATCATTGTTCAGATCTCGGGAACACACACACACACACATACACTTACACACACACACACACACACACACACACACACACACACACACACACACACACACACACACACACACACACACAGACTTTAAATGAGCCTCTAGTTAATGTTCATTTTCCTCCCCGTTCGGCTTTCAATAAGTACTTGTGTTATTACAGAGATTTGCATGCTGTGAGCGTCAGTCACACTCTCACGCTTATACACTATACAAATGTAAAGACTGCTTTTGTTAATACAAAAACTTGTTTCCATGGGAACAGCACACCTAGGCGACCAAAGAGCCAGACAGTAGGTTTTTTTTTACTTAACTCTCATAAACAATCATTGTTGACTACCTGAGTAGTTTCCCTGCAGGCATTGTAAGAAAAGGCAAATCAAATTATGTAACAAAGACTCCGAATCCCAAAACTGACTCTGTTTACAAATGAATACAAAGCAGAAATCACAAGTTAAACATTCTCTTTCTTTACACAACAGAAATACAAAATAAAAACATGAAATACAAAACTTTATTAGTGATTAGCTGAGATTTAGTTATTTTGTTCTCAGACCAAAACTTCATTGAATATATATATATATATATATATATATACACAAGCAACAGCAATTGCAGAAGTAGGAAATGATTATCTGTTTTGATATAGAATTGTTTTTTGTCATTATTAAATCAGGAAACATGTGCATTGCGTGTGTCTTGAAGCTGCAACTATTTAAAGACGTTGATTCAACGTTCACGTTTAGACCAGATATCAACGTGATGTCCAATACTGGCTTTCAACTGATAAATGTGGATGTGGTTTCTCAGTAAGCCTCTATATCATGATATATTATTATTAGCACAATGTAGAGGACGAAAAATTATAGTATTGCAAATCACGTTTAAATCTGGTCTAAGCCTGAACGTTGAATCAAAAATAGTCGGCGTAATATTGCAGGCAGAGGGACAAGTCCCACAGTTATGGACACGCAGTGGCTGAACTGGAAGGTCATCTCACTGCAGCTGATTTATTTTATTAAGTAAGATGGTCAGCTTTGTGAGCAAATTATAAAGATATTCATGAATAACAAGCTGCTAAGACTGGGGGCTCCATTCACTGGCATGACCTTCATGTAGAAATGATCTTTCTTAAAAAGGTGTACTTCACTTGAAAAGCCTATTTATTGGCCTGAGTAAAATACCAAAGTCCAATTTGATTTAAAAATATATATATTCAATACACATATTTACATTTCAATAATTTAAGTTTTCCTTTGAAGCTGCGTCACTTGTGGACAGCGTTTCATATTATAGTCATTTGATCTATTGTTGACATGGACATTTATGAATATAATTTATTTGTATTAAATAGTCGGCTAAACAACTTTCACTTTTCAACGTGATTTAACCGTGATTTCAACGTCACCGTGTTTTAACCGTCAAAATGCTGTCAGATCAATATGTAGCAACTAAATACTTAATGTTAGTAACATCAACAGTTTCCACTTACAGGACAAAAGACCAAGTGACACAGGCAGCAGTTCCCAGGACATCGTCATGAGAGCAGAGCACATTATGTCTGTATGTTGACGTAAAATACAACCTCTGCGTTTACTGCTGGAATACGCATGCGCACAGAGTCATTTTCTAAGGTAGAGGCGATGGCTGGAAACACGGCACTGTTTGAGCTAGCTAGCTAGCTAGCTTACTGAGTTGATGAGCGAAATGAACGAGCTGACGGAATAAACGAGGCTTCACGCTAACGATATACTCTGTAAGTACTTGAACTACTGTATTCCAATATTGCAAACCGAAATATCATTACCATACCATTAATATCATGTTATGCTTACCATGGTGGCGAGGCTGCTAGCAATTGTAGCGTTAGCATGTTAGCTTGTAGTGTTAGCATGTTATGAAAGTAAACAGACATGTGTGTTAGTTAATATTGGAGACACTTTCTTTGTGGACTGTCCCTGTAGCCCACCGTTATAAAATAGAGTATTTAGGACATTTCACATGTAAAATACACGTGTATTTTCCGTATTTTTCTTACTGTCCGTAGTACGGACAGCGAGTGGGGCTGTACACATTTTAAATACTTGTTTTATTTACAGATGTCCAGCTTGAAAATATGGCAGATCTCCTGAAACCGGCTCCTGTGTGGCTTTGAAAACGACATTTAAAGAAGGAGAAGGAGATTATGGTTTTATATAAAGAACATTGTTTATATTCATATTGTGATTAATAAATACAAATGAACTGTTGCCTGTGTCACTTGGTCTTTTGTCCTGTAAGTGGAAACTGTTGATGTTACTAACATTAAGTATTTAGTTGCTACATATTGATCTGACAGCATTTTGACGTTGAAATCACGGTTAAATCACGTTGAAAAGTGAAAGTTTTTTAGCCGACTATTTAATACAAATAAATTATATTCATAAATGTCCATGTCAACAATAGATCAAATGACTATAATATGAAACGCTGTCCACAAGTGACGCAGCTTCAAAGGAAAACTTAAATTATTGAAATGTAAATATGTGTATTGAATATATATATTTTTAAATCAAATTGGACTTTGGTATTTTACTCAGGCCAATAAATAGGCTTTTCAAGTGAAGTACACCTTTTTAAGAAAGATCATTTCTACATGAAGGTCATGCCAGTGAATGGAGCCCCCAGTCTTAGCAGCTTGTTATTCATGAATATCTTTATAATTTGCTCACAAAGCTGACCATCTTACTTAATAAAATAAATCAGCTGCAGTGAGATGACCTTCCAGTTCAGCCACTGCGTGTCCATAACTGTGGGACTTGTCCCTCTGCCTGCAATATTACGTAACATGCAGCAGCTGAGGCAGACACAACCCAAACGTGTGTGTGTGTGTGTGTGTGCGTGCGTGCTTTATGTGGCCCGATAGGAATGCAAACACAAGCCCACACATATAGTGCTGACTCAAAATCACTTGTGAGACAATGTTGATTACTGGCAGCGATAGATCAGATTGACTCTCCTAAATTTCTTCCTCCCTTTCTCCGGTTATTCTTGTTTGTCATTTTCATAATTCCTGTGCTCCTGGCTGGATCTCTGAAGTTATGATTGGCAATATTTTATCTAATTTATATATTCATGATTCTCTATCTTATTGAAAACCCTTGTGTGAGGATATGACCCATCAGCATCATCGCTTCATTTAAATGCATTTATCTGTACCGACTAGGGTTCGTAGGTGGCCCGCATTGCCTCTTATTCCAATCTTTAACTTTTAAACTCCTTCACTTCAGAATAAACAACAAACACAGAGTAGCATTTTGGATCTTTCTTTGTTGACCCCATCATGTCTTTCGAATAGCAGCCTGGTCAGACGGCTCTTGATTGATAGAGCCCTGGTTGAGGGTTTCATGATGCGACCAGTTTTACTATAAATTCTAAAAAAAGTGGAATATCCAGTGCTTAAAGTTTGAAAAGTGCCCAAAAAAGCAAACCATAATTTGTGCATCAGAAATGTTTTTATACTATTCATATTTTCTATCTTATTAAGCATCTCATGACCCCCTCAAACTTATCTGGCGACACGGCTGGGAACCACTGATTTGGGTAAATGACTTTTGTTTCCTTGCTGAGACACAGCTGAGATCAGTTTGACTTTTCTTATTATAAAAACATGATTGAGAAAATAATATGACCGACATCATTAGCATTAATAACATATTCCGCAGCTTTGGTCTTGATGACAGCTCCATCAGAGGTACAAAACACAGTCTAACTTTGAATAAAAGGCTAGCATGAACTAACAGTATTCCTGCTGTTACTATGGAGGGGAGGAGGCTTTGTGTGCTCCCTGGCAGGGAAACTGTGAGTTGCTGGTCTGGATTTAGACCTTCAGCAGAGGACTCTGAGCTCTATACTGATGATACTGGAAGCACATATCACTGTGTGGCGTCATTAGTAATGCTGGGTAACCTTTCAAACATGGCTTCAAAATGATGGACGGTCACCTTTGTGTGTTTTACTTCAGCTTTGACAGCAGACATTTGATGTTCGGCACTGCAGCTGCGTGGCATCAGTCGATAAATGATTGTTGTCATATACAGACCATCTGTAAATTAAAGGCAACCCCCTCTGGACTGAAAAGACAAAGCAGAAGTCAAATGGTGTAATGTCGATGAGCCCATAAATGGATTTTAATGGATTAGCTGTCACTGTCGAGAGGGGGAGAGCAGAGCAGTGAGTGTTTTCTAATCACGATGGCCTGTGCTCTCTGTGCAGATATTAATAGCCACAAAGCAATGTCACCACTAAGTCCCCTGCTCCCGCTGACGGCTTTGTTTTCACACATTCTTTCCATCTTTGTTTTGCTCTCGACTTATCCTCGGAGAAGACATGGTTCCTATATTTCCCTTTTCAATTCACGTGCCACTTTCCACCCAGTGAGTCACTTGTTGGGTGCTCAGAGGTTTGTCATATGAGAGATTAAATCAATAAACGGATGAGAAAAAGCTCTCTAATGAGATGTAACTATTAGATGAAATGTCATTTAATGGCAAAACTGTGTGAGGATCCAATTTTCAGGACAAAGTCATGGCACTATAGGAGAACCGACTGATGAATCGATAACGATAAAGATAAAGAGGTTTTTATTGTCATTGTACAACGAAATTTAGTTTGGTAGCCCTCAGCCAGCCAGCAGCAGCGAACAACAACAACGATAAACAATATACAAGATAGAAATACACAAAAGGAATAAAAAAACGTTACTAAAGATAAAAATGTACAAAAACGTCACTAAAGTAACAATAAAATAAAGTTTGTGCAAACAGTGCAGTGGAGTGCCGGGGGATTAAAGAGAGGAGAGGAAAGCTATTTCAGTGGCGGTGTGTCTGAAATGACAACTGTTGCCCCCCTTAGCCCCTGCTCTTCCTCTACCTCTCTCCATCAAATCTCGCTATCTCGCCTGCCCTTAAACCTCAAAGCCTTCAATGCCAACTTTTTCCAACAACAGGCCCCTCTCTTCATCGCTCTCATGATAAATATAGAACACTGTTACCCTTTCCCAATGAGCTGTGACGCACGTGCACACCGCCCAGGCGGGCATAGGACCGTACAGTATATAAGGGCCGAGGGTGGGTGGCTGCTGGAGAGTGGGCAAATACACGATTTTACCAAATACAAACAAGACATTTATACAAATGTAAAGAGAAAGAACGAAGAAAGAGCTGTGTGTATTGTTTCCTTACATTTAAAGCCTCTGGAAGACTCCCAGAGGAACCACGAGAAGAATCAGCTCACTCCGCCTCCCTCTTCCCTCCCTTCACTCTCTGTCTCACCCAGCACTCTCAGCCATCCATGAGTGGGACCAACTCCTCTGCCTATCGATCGGAGCGGAGTTTCCACCAGACCTCGTCCTCATCCTCTGGTAACCCATACATGGAGAAGAGCCGGGGACTGTTCGCTGAGGACTTTGGTTCCTTCATGCGGCCCGGGAGCGACGCCTTGGGCTTTTCCAGTAAGTCATAAGCAATGTCAGGTCTCTGTAACTCGTATTGTGTACAAAAGGGGTATTAATAATTATAATAGCAACAGCCGGACAGCTTTGACTGAGATTCATGTGCATGCTTGGAAGGAATTTGTTTAAAGTGTTGTGATTTTTCTCCGTAAAGTGGTGAGAAATCATATCTGAGGTGACAGTTGAGAGGGGGACAACAGGCAGGACTGAGTTTTAAAAAAACAAAGCAAAGGGTCTCTGGTGTGGTTGATGTGTGCAAACAAAATGTGTTTCTAAGAGTGTAGCCTGGCTACACAATGGACTTCACTCTTAAGTTGGAGCTGTGTTTTTTGCCGACACGGAGGCGCTGCTCGGCATTCTCTTCCAGGTTTTTTGGGCGTTTGTGTGTTTAACACACATTTAGGTGAGGAGACATTTCACTCTGCATGTGCCTGCGTGGTTCATCCTCGAGCTCAGCCAATGTGTGCAGCTGGTGTGAACTGCTCTGTGTCAGTTCACCGCTGGCGCACACAGACGTGTGAACGTGTGACATCTGAACTTTAAATGGACTCGGAGATCAGGTGGCCCAGGTGTCAGGGGCAGAGCAGAATTGTTTGGGAATCATTGTTGGCGGGTGCAGCTAAAGGGAAAACAACACATACACACACACACACACACACACATGCACGCCTTGAGAATGCTGGACTGGCTGCCAGTGGTGTGACTTCACACACTGAGTATCTGGAATGGCGCCTGCATGAGGAATGACCGGATGGTTGCCTGGTGACCAGTGTACACACCAGATACACACACACACACACACACACACACACACACACACATTTGGAATGATGTCATGCAGTCAAACTAACCTGCATATGTGAAGTGAGAGGTCAGAGCACTGCATGATATCATATGTGTCTCTACTGTATCCTGTTACTGCCTAGTAATTACATTTTTTATTTTGTTCCACAAATGAGAAAATTCATAATTCGGATAGCCATTTAGCCAAGTTCTCAAATGTCAAATACAGTAGATACACTGAGAATATGAATACTAGAGCAACATTTCACGTTATCAGTGATGTGAAAACTAACACAGCAAAGGTCAAGACCCTGAAACTGAGCAGCTAAATGGAATTCAGCCTGTAATATTGTTTCGTAGGGCCATTAAAGGGCCATTAAAACAGAAACTAATGAGCCTGAATAATGTTTGATTATAGCATGGATTCTACGCTGTTGACATGTAATGACAATAACTGAAACATTTTCATTTACATGATATGGTCTTGTAAATCAATGAGAGCCCGTAACATGTCTGTAAACGATCACTAATAAAACACCACTTGCAGGTTTTATCCCCAGCCCACAATTATCAGACCAGAAAGATAAAAGTGTACCCTCTTTAGCATGTAGCATAAATAAGAATTGAGTAAAAATGATGTGGCAAAGAGAGAAATATATTTCTGTTTCCTCCTGTGGTCTAACATCCTTTCTCATCTTGTTGTGCGTTAGGTGGATCCGGAAATATCAAGACTCTTGGGGATTCGTACCAGTTCACAGTTGACGTGCAAGACTTCTCCCCTGAAGATGTCATCGTCACCACATCCAACAACCAGATTGAAGTTCGTGCAGAAAAGGTGGGCAGCCTCGTTTTTCATTTGAAGTGGTAACATGATTCTTTAAAACAATATCAGTGTTCCCGTGACTGGACCTTGAGACTAAAGTCTTATTAAACTGGATTCTGTGGAGTAGACAAATCTCTTTTCGCAGCATGTATCCTCTGTCACAAATACATTAAGTTACAGGTCATGTTCTGTCTTTGGCAGTTGGCTCAGGATGGTTCGGTCATGAACAATTTCACACACAAGTGCCAGCTACCCGACGATGTGGACCCCACCTCAGTGACATCTTCACTGGGCGCCGAGGGGACCCTAACAGTCACGGCACGGCGACACCCGGCCAAACACGAGCTCGTACAGACCTTCCGCACCGAGATAAAGATCTAGAGGGGGACCCAGCTTGCGCATCACACGCCTCTTGTTTTGTGTTTTTATGCTACTTCCTAAATTTCCTGTCTTCACTTAAACCATTCTACTTTTAAACACTCAACAAAGTTGTCACTGTGCTCTGTGAAACACGTCATGTTCTCCCTCCGTGACTGAAACACTGCCTGATGCTGCTCATCTGTATTCTGAGTTAGTTCACCATACACAGCAGCGAGAGGTCCCACCTGCATGTAACATATTGAGACACGGGGGTTGGACATGTACAGCATTCTCTCTCACACCCACACACACACACACACACACACACACACACACACACACACACACCCACACACACACTAATTAACTGATCGGTTCACCACTTTACTCCTGTCCTCTAACACAGTTCTAAAATAGGCTGAATTGATGGTTGCCACGTAAATAATAACTTATTGTATATTATTATTTGTGTGAATTAAATGATCCTGCTTTGACAATAAACATCAATGTGTAAGTCTCTTGATTGACATGCAATGACAAATCGTTTTTTTTTTAAAGGTGTGGGCCTTGAGTTTGGTTTTAGCAACCAATGGAGAGTTTATATTATTAGAAAACCTGCACATCTTTCGTATTTTAAAAGCTCTACAAATTAGTCGTCTTTTAGGCAAACACAATGATAAGGGCTTCAACAGTTCTCCACTTGATTTCTATTGCTTTGAAACACCATTTAGCACTTAATTTGAAGAAAGTGAACGGTTAATTAAAAATATAAAATATGAAAAGACAAACAATCAAAGTAATTCAAACTATTTTTGTAGGGGTCCTCAGACGCTGTCCAAGATGTATTTTTTAGAACAGAACCAGAATTTAACTATGCCTGTTTTTATGCAACATACCAATGAAATAATAACCTATTTTTGAAGCATGATTGACCCAACACCATTTATTTCTTCACCACATATCGACATAAAGTAAATTTAGGCCTAAAGCTGCGGTAAGCAGTTAGGTAAACTACTCTCAAAATGAATGAGACAAGCTTAGAGGAAAGATGGTGCTTTTATTCTATTCTTTTGTGCGAGGAGGCAGTTATGATGCATCTGTCCTGCTTTCGTGAGAAAAGGATTTCAATCAGAACAGTTTATTGCCATGTATGTTGAACATACAAGGAATTTCAAAGGCTCTATTCAAGGGACTACAGATGAAAAATTGCCTTTTGGCTAACTCTGGCACATTTACAGAAATGTTTTTATTAATGTGCCTGTCACTTATCAAATGAACCAATAAATAAGCAAAAATCATTTTGACGCCTTTGTTATGTGCCTGTAATTGACTACATGTTTCAGTCAGTCTTCAGCCTTTACATTTTGGCACGCTGCTCCCTGTGAATGATCACATCACACCATCCTTTAGCATATGTTGTACTGTAACTAAGTAGCAATGAAATTAATGCTTTTTATGTTCCCTTGGAGAGTGCTTTGGAAGTGATTACACGTTATTATTCTTAAAAGACCTTGCACACCCTGCACGTTTGTATAGTATAGCCCACACTATGATTTTTAATTTACAACATTTAAGATTAAAAGCCAATTTGTTTTTATGCTTTTACCATTCAGCAGGCTACATCAATGGCTCGAAATCAGTTTAATGACATCTAATGTGTTGCTGCTGGTGGTTGTTTTGTGTGTAACCTCGTTACGTGACGTAGAAGAACAACTTTTTTTATCATCAATGGTGTGGATCAAATAGCGCGAGCATATTGCGCCACCACATGGTCGTCATAGGCAGCGCATGTATTCACACTGCGCGTGCTCCTGTGATACATCCGGCCGGTCCCTATCAATCGATCAGAGAGAGGAAGATGGCGGTGGATGGACTGAACGGGGCAGGATCGATCACCGAAAAACTCGATTGGGTCTGTTTTCCTAACTGAGCAAAACACTCAATATCACCGCCCGAGCAGCAGTTTGAACCCAGAGTGAAGAAGCGACAATAAGGAGGTAATTCCGGAGGTGTTCTTTATTAAAATGGCGCTTGAATAAAGCGAAGTTAGCGAGCTAGCTGAGAAAACAACAAGGGATGAGGACAGGCCCTGCTCGTCGGTCCGCCATCTTGTCCCTTCACTACATGCATGTTAAGGCACGCTAAATTAATCCCCGATAACAAAGCTACAAGGATGGAGGAATTGTAATCGATGTATTGCACCGTCAAACCAAGCTGTCAAAACTTTTAAAGAAACCGAATTTAAAGTTCCGAAACATGTTGACTGCACTCTTGAATTCCGATAGTATGTGTCCAATAGCCTGGCCATCATGACAGTTCATTATTATTCATCATTTTTGTTAGCTCACTTGCATTTTATTTCATGGCAGTGACCCATTTTGTACATTCGACAATGTTATTTAACGGACGTTAACGTATTTTGAATTTAATGTGTTTTCGTTGTTTAAACGTTTGGGGTTGAAATTGTATCTCTCTCTAATATTTATTGGTGCTGTCCTGTAAAGGAGCCTGACATTTACACCCATTATGAGACCGTCATTCACCAACAGTACAGCACACAGAAGACACACTTTTTTTTACAAAAATAAATAAAAAGACAAACCTCAATACAAATGTGATTATTTTTCAAACTGATAGTGTATCTAATCGACCTAACACTGATGCTGTTGTACATGGAAATAGAAGCGAGTTGCAAGATACATAGTCCTAGTTCTTAAAACTTGTTTTTAATGTGGTCAGATACAATAGTGAAATGAGGATAGTTAGAAATAGGGCTACTGTTCTTTCACCCTTGATTGCAATAAGGAAAAACTCCCCCCAAAAAACCTTTTAACAGGGGAAAAAGTTGGAAGAAACAGAGCTATCAGAGTTGAACGACAATGATTGGATGTCATGCCGGTGTAAAGACAACGTAGTCAAGCCGACTATCTGTTTCCACAGAGCAGCCAGCCTCGTCCACCCTCCTCGAGGCTTCGGGACGATGGAGTTCCCATGGCACAGTGGGAAAGTTCTGGAGCAGCTGAACCGCCAGCGCAGACAGGGCATGCTGTGTGACTGCACCTTTGTTGTGGACGGGGTGGACTTCAAGGCCCACAAAGCCGTGCTGGCGGCCTGCAGTGTCTACTTCCGCACCCTGTTCCTGGACCAGAAAGATGTGGTGCACCTGGACATCAGCAATGCAGCAGGTGTGTTCCCATCAGCCTTTGGACACGTATCTCTGGATACTTTCACATGTACACTATATGTCCTTGTTATATCCATCTTTCAGTGCTCTGAGTTTGCATACCGTCGCAGTGCTTTACTTTAATAATAGTTAATGTACCCCAGCATTACTGCTGTATAACCAGACCTGTATTGTTTATCGTTGCAGGTTTGGGTCAGGTCCTGGAGTTTATGTACACAGCCAAGCTGACTTTAAGTCCACAGAATGTAGAAGACGTGCTGGCTGTTGCAAACTTTCTACAGATGCAAGAAATTGTAAATGCCTGTTCTGCGTACCAGTCAGTTGCAAATCCTGCTCCGTCCCTCATAACACTGGATTTTGCCGTTGGTGAGTCCAGATTAATGCATCAAACTTTCATGTCTGAACCTTTTAAATGATCCGTGCCCTCAATTTCACAGGTGCTGAACCAGGTCAATCATTTGTTGCTGGTGTAGAAAGGGGTAAGATACGTTTTCTGTGTTGAATGAATTTAACAATCTTTCCATGACTTGAGGCTTCCTGTGATTATGTTATTAACGAGGTAATTCCACCATCTCCATAGTTAGAAGCAGTCATTAAAAATAACATACTTTTGCTGCATTTATTAGAATTACAAAGTCGGAGCTTTAAATTCTAAACTGTTGTTCAGGCATTGGTCTAAGTTAACTGTTATTATAATGAGCTGATATTAACCTTTTTATTAAGATTCACATCTGGTGATTGATCAGTCTAATCTGGTTACTTTTTGTTGTTAATGCTACGATATTAGCCTTATCAAATTCAAATTCACCAAGTGTAAAATATGGAGCCTGATGATTCCTTTTTTCTTTATGAACAAACCAGAAGAGAAACAAGGTGAAGTAGAGCAGAGGGAGGACCTGGAGAGTGACCTGGCAGAAGTGGCATCTCAAGCAGAGGAGAGTCACTGCACGCCCACGGAAGACAAAAAGCCTGCACAAAATCAGGAAAATGTGAAAGAAGACGTCTCCACCGAGACACAACAGACTGTTCCTTCACCCAACCCGGCCAGAGCCCACTCGGGCCGAGGACGAGCCCCCAAAACCACCCCTGTTTCTGCCCAAAAGAAGATATCCGTAAAGAAGGAGGAGGAAAGCGCTGCACAAGACGCACCTGTATTTCAGGACGACCCCTCTGATGCTGACTACGCTCCCAGTAAGTGCGTAGTAATAGAAGGACTTTGAATCCTCCCATTTGGCGTTTCAGCTCCAAATGTATATTATCACAGAGTTGCTCTTTTTAAACAGAAATATTTTCTATTTGACTACAGAATCCCAGCTGAACTCTGCTGGCAGCTCATCCTACATGAGCTCTCGGGGGAGACGGATCAGAAAACCTCCTCGACGAAACTTCCCACCTGGTGAGCAGGCTGAGATAGTTCGCTCCGCTGCAACAACCCAAACAACCCCCGTTTCTTCTTAGCTTTCCACTGCTTATGGAATTTGTTGAGAATCATCGTGCAGAAACATATTCCAGATAGAAAAAGTCAAGGAAATTGATACATTTAGAAAAGTTTTCAATAGATCTAGTGTAATTATTCTAAATTCCTGAGTGTTCGTCTTACATTCAAATCCAGGTATAGGAGGCTATTTATCTGTTATTTGCAGTCAATACTCATGTCATACACAGACAGTATGTCATTTTCAAGACTTCTCTGTCGTCGCCCTCGTAGACAATGACTCAGAGGAAGAAGGCACATCAAAGACCAAACCCCAGAAGAGGGTGGCGGAGCCGGCAGAAGTTGCAGATGAACCGGAGGACGACTGCGAGGAGACCGGCGACGGGGAAGCCGACGATGAAGAGGGGTCTGGAGAGGAAGATGACGAGATGGAAGGGGTCAATTCGGGCAGCGAGAGAGAAGGAGGACAAAATTTGTCAGCGTCTATGAGCAGCCGATCCGAGTCAAAGCCTTACAGCTCCGTGACACACGAATGTGAGGTGAGGAATATCAGTCTGGGTGCAGGAGGGAAGTGACCGGGTGCATTTACAATTTTTAATTTCTTATCTTTAGTGTTAAATATTTTTCAGATTTAATGCTGTTCTTAGCTTGTGCATTAAAAGTAAATGTCATCAACTTTGAGCCACGAGCTGTGGAATGACTCATCGCTGTCATATCAAAATGCATCAAAGCGAATATATCTGCATCAAACATGGAACCGTTGCTGATGCTGGGGGCTTTTATGCAAACATGTTGGTGACATTTGCATAGAAATCTTTGCATGAATAGGTTTTGCTCACTCTTCATGACACATTTTCTTCCTCTCAGGACTGCGGGAAGAAATTCACCCACACTGGCAATTTCAAGAGACACATGCGTATTCACACAGGAGAGAAGCCGTTCAGCTGTCGGGATTGCAACAAAGCTTTCTCTGACCCTGCGGCCTGTAAAGCCCACGAGAAAACACACAGGTGAATTGCTTTGTTTTACATTTAGTTTGCCGACACCTGCCCTGTCTGGCCTGTGTCTTAAATTGCGCTCCTTGCTGCCTCCTAGCCCTCTCAAGCCGTACTGCTGCTCGACTTGCGGGAAGAGCTACCGCCAGATCAGCCTGCTCAACCTGCACCGCAAACGCCACACGGGCGAAGCGCGGTACAGCTGCGAAATGTGCGGCAAGCTCTTCACCACGTCTGGCAACCTGAAGCGCCACCAGCTGGTGCACAGCGGCGAGAAGCCGTACCACTGCGACTACTGCGATAAGGCTTTCTCTGACCCCACCGCCAAGATGCGACACCTGGAGACGCACGACACGGAGAAAGGCAACAGGTGTTCACACTGCGACAAACGCTTCAACCAGGTAATAACATGTCTGTGAAGGTTTGGTATCAAAAGTTCGGTAGCCACATGTACATCAAATTCAGTGATGTGTTACTGTGAATATTATGTTGAGTGTGTTAACCAACTAGATACTTGATTTTGTGTTTTTCCTAGCCGGGAAATCTGAAGGCTCACTTAAAGATCCATATCACAGACGGGCCTCTCAAGTGCAAGGAATGTGGCAAACAGTTTACTACTTCAGGTAAGTAGATAGTACGGACCATATTTTCTTGAATGATGTTTACGTCTGTTTGTCATCAAACTGAAATTCTACCTAAACTCTCTCAAACGTGAGGATTTGCAGCTTTCTTTATTATTGTAAATTGTATTTCTTTGGGTTTGGAATTTTTTTTAACGGGTACATTGATGATGACAATAAGCGACCCCCACCCCCACTGTTGTCACGTGATTTCAGTTGAAGTCAGTAAGATGCTGCTAGTGGTGTTAACAAGACAGTGACAGATGTGTTTTTTCAACCATTTATTTGGAGCAAACACAATTCCAGCTGCTTTCAGTCTGCCTGCACGTTATCTGGAGCAAGTTGACTTTGAATTTTTGACTTTTGCTTTGAGGCATTTGGTCGAACCTTTGTGTGATGGTGGTATGTGCTTTTTAGGAAATCTGAAGAGACACCTGCGAGTCCACAGTGGGGAGAAACCGTACATCTGCATGCACTGCCATAGAGCTTTCAGCGACCCTGGAGCTCTGCAGCGGCATGAGCGCATCCACACAGGTACTTCCATGACATTCAGAGAGACTATGGAACGTGAAAGCGACGCGTCCGTTTTCAATCTGAAACTCCTGCACATATATTATTTACATCCCACCATAGTGACTCTCTAATTCATGTTCTACAGGAGAGAAGCCCTGCGTCTGTCTCATCTGTGGCAAGGCCTTCACGCAGGCCAGCTCACTCATCGCTCACGTCCGCCAGCACACGGGAGAGAAACCCTACGTGTGTGATCGCTGTGGCAAAAGGTCAGCAAGCAGATAAATCAGTGCTGTAACAAAGGCTGGGTTTTTTTTCGTCACTTGTGCTTGGGGAATATAACCTGAGTTTATCTAACAAGGAGATTTGTGTGAAGAGAGAGAGCAGAGAACATTAACTTTTGGTTTTAAGTGTTATCTTAATGTTACTTTATTGTCTACCATGGGAGAGAATTTAAGATAGGGATAATTGCTGCATCAACACCCGACCCATGTCACAATAAAACACGTTAAATAAGAACAGATGCGCGAACATCAGCAAAAAACAAGATAAAACAACCAGCTATTTAATGGCATGCTACAGAGCAGGAGCAGGAGCAGATCGTTATCTACAGCTAGAAGTAAGTGAGAAAATGTTTGATGAGAGGTGCATTTTATGTTTGTCTCCGGACAGGTTCGTGCAGTCCAGTCAACTGGCCAATCACATCCGGCATCACGACAATGTCCGGCCGCACAAGTGTCAGATGTGCAACAAGGCATTTGTTAATGTGGGAGACCTGTCGAAGCACATCATCATTCACACGGGTAAGGACAAAACTAGTGTCAAAGAATTATGGGACTTATGGCTAAAGGTGGAAATAGGGAGGCATCCAGCAGAGCTCGCAGCTTTCACCCTGACGTCGTCAGTTGACTATTTTTTCTCCGTCCCGCTCTCTCAGGGGAGAAGCCTTTCCTGTGTGATAAATGCGGCAGAGGGTTCAACCGGGTGGACAACCTGCGCTCCCACGTTAAGACCGTCCACCAAGGCAAGGCCGGCATGAAGCGGCTGGTGATTTCCGGGGGCAGCGCGGACGAGGGGGCCGACGGGTGCGCAGGGGCGTCCACCTCCGACAGCGAGATCAACATAGTCACCGTCACCACAGAGGACATCGTCACCCTGGCAACTGAGGCCCTGGCAGCCAGTGCGGTAGCTCAGCTGACAGGTCCGACAGCGTCTTATGATATTAGGGGAAATACTTACATATCCTGGGGTTGGATCTGTGACAATTGCTGCTGCTGTCCAATGGACATCTGCAGAAAATAAAAGAAGCATGAGGATTAAAGGTCTTAGACAGTGTTGAGTGTTTGTTTACTTTGCGTCATGTGTCTGTTTACAGTAGTTCCAGTGGCTGCTTCAGAGTCTGCAGATGAGACGGAGGCTTTGAAAGCTGAAATAACCAAGGCAGTAGAGAAAGTGCATGAAGCAGGTAAGACTACAAGGAAATCACTGGACAGTATGTACAGTACTCAAACAGCTGTATTTGAACAACATTAGACAACCATCATTGCTGATCCTGTTTGCTGCCTTGGTGCAGCAGCATTATTCCAATCTGAACTCTGGATTTGGGCAGAACTGGTATACGGGTTGCGTTATCACGGTGTACAGCATCAACTATCAACACATTTAACAGAAACAGCTCAAGGACGTTAATTATATTTCCTATTTAAAACACAATAATTCCTATATTAGGTCTTCTGCATAGAATATAAATTGTACCTTTTTAAAACGCACAGACCAAATAACATCTATCTTATATTATATCTTAAAATGCTTGAACTGAACTATGAAGAAGGGCACAATGATTTTGAAAATAATATCTAATTTTACTTTTGACTGATATTGCAATTGCGATATGTTTTAAGATATTAGACGTAATGATCATTTTTACATCGTTATTCTCATTTTCATTGAACAACATTAAAATGATAATGGTGTGGCTTTTGTCTTGGATAGGTACCAAACAAAGATGTTTTCTTGAGTTTATAGAATATGACGTGTAGGCTAAGACATCTCTGCAACATGACCATATTTAATTTTCATTCTAAGCCAGATCACTGAAAAGCACAGAGGTTGTCAGACCCTCTAGGAGGTAACTTTCATCGCTAACTTTGTCAACTCTTCTTCTGTTCCCAGACCCCAACACCCAGATCTTGTACGCTTGTGATTCATGTGGTGATAAATTCTTGGACGCCAGCTCCCTGGCCCAGCATGTACGCATCCACACAGCTCAGGCCTTGGTCATGTTTCAGGCAGATTCTGACTTCTACCAATACACCACAGCCACCACCGCTGAGGGGGATTCTGCCACAACGTGGCAACCCACAGCTGAACAAGTCATCCAGGAAGGTGACCTGATCTTCCCTGCCCAGGAGGGAGAGGGAGAGGCAGAGGGAGAGATAGTGGGGGAGACACAAGGAGAAATTCATGAGGAGGGGAGGGAGGATGAAGCGGTGGAAACTCACACTGAGATCCACACAGAAGGAAAAGATGAAGCTGCAGCAGAGGTAGAGGAGGAGAAACAAGAGGAGATGGAATGTGAGAGTGAGGCTTAGTGGGGCAGCAGAAGGAAATGAATTGAGTTGATAAAGCCTCAGAGTTTCAACATGATGTTTGAATAAATCTAAACTGGATTTGTAACATACAACACTTTATACACAATTTTATCTTTGAATGAATGTTCAAAAAGCATGTGTTTTGCAGTCCTAATTCCAGAAATGAGATGAGGTCCAGTGATTAGGTAAATATTGTTGATAATTCTTCCAGAGATGTTTATACTACGTTGTATAGTCTGTTTATTTTTAGAATGAAATGCAGGACTATGCAGTGTCCTTTGTATTTACATCACGATTCACTTAGAGAAAGACCTCTGTGTTATTTTTCCATTTCACTCAGAGATATATGTACATTTCCCTTAAATTTTCAAAATATTTTATTGTACTTAGTATTTTCCTGAAAATCACATTATACAGAGATTATCTACATTAACATGTCGGGGTACTGAAGATTGATTCTTTCCAGAAGTGGGATGTCATTGATTTGTATACTGTCAAACACTGTAAATGCTGTTCATGCATAATATTTGTATATTTGTAATGTGTCCTCTAAAAAATGTCTTAATTAACCTCTGCTTCAAGAGAACGAAAGAAATATACAAGGAGATGACAACCTGGTCAACAATTCTCAGTTTCACATTGATACCAAGACAGTTGTTTTTTTGGTTCTGCGGTAAACTGGTCATAATAGTATGAAGACGGTTCCCTATCACCAATGGTTTTACGTCATCATTTTGTCTGCTTATATTAGCACCTGTAAGATGCCCCAGTAGATATCAGTAACATTGCTTAGGCTCACTGGAAGTCGTCATCATCTCATCAATAAAGAATCTGCACAGTCTGACCAGCCTCGAGCTGTGCTGTTATTTTATGTAAAAACAATGTGCTGTTATGTTTCCTTTAAGTTTGCATTGCTCCCAGAATATCTAGAATATCATGGAAAGGTATGTTAAGTAATAAAATGTATAAATTCATTGAGGAAAATAAGTCACCTTCCAGGAATACAGCACAATAAGTTCTTTTATATGTCGCCACACTTTACTTCCGTGATGGTCAGTCTTATAATAAAGCTCTCATCCCATTGGCTGAGGCGGAACCCAGAAGGACGCGTTCCTCTCGGTGATTGGCTGGATATTGGGGTCAAAGTTAAGTCGACTCCTAACGCTGACGTCGACTTCTGCAGCAAAATGGCGTCGTTGACAGCAGTCGTGCAGACGAGCCAGCCCGGTCCTTTATTATCGTCCAAAAAACGGAACGGAATGACGACCCAAAGGAGGTTCAGACTTTTGGACGCCAGTATTATTCTATTCGTTTCGTTAGCTTCCATGTTGCCGTGTGCTTTGGCTGACGGTAAAACGTTGGTTCTTCTGGACAACGTCAACATCAGAGACACCCATTCAATCTTCTTCCGCAGTCTGGCAGGTCAGTAAGATGCGAGATTCGCGCTTTTTACATCCTTAAATACTCTCCTTTATACTCTTATAGAGCTCCCCTTGTATTGCTAACAGGTTTCTGGCATGGAATATAAAGTTAGAGCCTTTTGTGCTCGAGCGTTATGCAGCACAAGCATGCTAACGTTTTAGCTGCATTGTGTTTGCTGTGTCAAGCAAAACGTAATTCAAGGCGCTGTATTTTTAGCTAATCAATGGTAGTGTAGTACTTGCTTGGTCATGTTAACTTACTCTGCATTTAATTGAAACGGGGCATACTTCAAGTACACCAAATAATGAATAATTTGAGACAATGATATAAAACTTTTTTTTTTCAGTCAGCAACCAAATATTCAATTATGCCCGATGCAATTGATCGAAGATTCATGTATATTCCTTCATTTGAATATAAATAAGGTTGTTAACAGGATGCTAAAATGTTATCCTGAATTAACTAATGATCTGCATGCCGATGCCTTCTTATATACACTCTATGGCTAATACACTGTAAATGGGCTTGTCAATCTATCTTCAGCTATTTTTCTTAAAGGGACAGTTCTCCCACAAATCAAAAATACAATTTTTAAAAAAAAATCAAAATAGATATTTTTGATATGGGCACTTTGGTTTTAAAGCACCAAAAAAAACACTCAACAGCAATGTCTCTTTCCAGAAATCATAACCCGGTGGCTCAAGATAATCCACAGACCTTGTTCCATGTATGAACTATGGTTGCAAGAAAATAGTTCCTACTTGAAATTGCTTACAAGTTATGTAGTTTTGATTTTGGGGTACCCTGTCCCTTTGAGAAGATTTGTGAGCAGGTAACATAAAGTTTCATTCAGGTAGTAGAATTTTTAATATTGGTAGACAAGGAATCTACACTGTACATAGGAAGTCAAACATACATGATTTTGGTGGTTTCACTTGCCATTTTTTTTTTTTCTCTCAACAATGATGTCAGCGCATATTGCAAGGGAGTTATAGTATAGAAATTCCCAGTCCTTTGGAAATGCAATGCTCCACCACTTTGTTAAAGTTAATGCAAAAAGGTTCAACACGTGTGATGATGTCTCTCTCCTTTTCAGATCGTGGCTTTGACATCTCATTTAAGACGGCTGATGATCCCTCCCTATCTCTGATCAAATATGGCCAGTTCCTGTATGACCATTTAATCATCTTCTCGCCATCAGTTGAGGGTAAATTTCACAACTTTCACACACATACTTAATTCAAAATGAAGATAGCAGACATGTTTTTGCCTTGTTGAAACATTAACAATTGTTAAAATGTATCCCTGTTTTGGTCATTTTCAGACTTTGGAGGAAATATAAACGTGGAGACTATTACAGCCTTTATTGACGGTGGAGGCAACGTTCTGGTTGCTGCCAGTTCAGATATTGGTCAGTTGATTTCCAACAGCTTTTCTGTAATATATTATATAAAAATTCCTAAAATGCAAATATTAATGCCCTTCTCCTGTTACACAGGTGACCCTCTGAGGGAGCTGGGCAGTGAGTGTGGCATCGAGTTTGATGAGGAAAAGACTGCCGTCATCGACCATCACAACTACGACGTGTCTGACTCTGGAGACGTAAGCAGAATTCTGTTCAGACAGCAGGCACATTCAGTCTGTCTCTCCAATCCAGTCTTTAGAGCTGACGCTCCATGTTGATACTTATGAGTGATTCTTCCCGTCTCCAGCACACGCTGATTGTTGCTGATCCAGAGATCCTGATGAAAGCGCCAACTATTGTCGGCAAACCCACCAACAGACCTGTTTTGTTCAAGGGTGTTGGGTAAGCACAGCTCAACACATTTTAAATGTTAGCAACCGAGTAATCAAGGTGTATTACTGAACATCCAGTATGTTAACACTCGCTGTTTTTTAATTATTACTTTATTAAATATAGTGAATGAATACTTAATTGCTTTGAGCAGCACCTCCCTAGGTGAACTTTTCACAGAATATTTACTGTATTTGGATGAAGCAGAGATTTTGGAGAAAGAGACAGCATTTGACATTGCATCTGTTTAGTAATGGAAGCTCTATAAAGTCTGACTAACATGCCATTCCTCCCTTCTTCCTTTGCAGCATGGTGGCAGACCCAGAGAACCCTCTTGTCTTGGACATCCTTACTGGCTCGTCTACTTCTTACTCATTTTTCCCTGACAGACCCGTCTCTCAGGTAAGATCACCAAAGATAACAATTGTATCAGATGTTTTTAATTCATAAAGTTTATTCAGGTGGTAATTGGCTACAGGAGACCTGAGTGGAACTACTTTTGTGTTTCCTTAGAAATTAACTACACAAGCTTTGACATCATTATTTTTTTTCAGATTAATAATATATCTTTTTTACCTCTCCAGTACCCCCATGCTGTTGGCAAGAACACCCTCATGATCGCCGGCCTTCAGGCCAGAAACAATGCCAGAGTGGTTTTCAGCGGCTCCCTGGAGTTCTTCAGTGATGCTTTCTTCAACTCTGGTGTGCAGAAGGCCACGCCTGGCTCCAAGAGGTAGTCTTCACTGTTCATCACATCGCTCCTTCTTTTTCCGTCTCATGGATGTAATTACAGCTTCCAGTTATGAAATAAAAACCGCCATCAGCGACATTCTCACTTTTTGCAATGTGAACAGATGTTCATTTACTACTCAACCATGTTTCATGCAGGCGTTTGCAAGTCCTAACAGAGTCTTGAGCTGCCTACAGTTCAGTGTCTTAAAACTCCCTGAAGGTTGCCTTAAAAAAGGGTAAATTCACCACATTTTTATGTGGATGTCAAATCAGCACTGATGGTAAATGTAGTAAATTGAAGCAACATTTACTATGAACACTGATTGAACAACCACAGAACAGGTGGCACGTTTTCCCTTTCATCCTGCAGCTCTGTGTATTGTGAAACACTTTCCTCTGGTGAGAAATGTCTCTAGTTGTGCATACTTTTCTGTTTTCTAACTCATCAAGCCAGTTTGTAGAAGGAAAGTATTCTTAAATGGTCTTTAAATGAATATTCAGGTGTTGCAGTTAAGACCTGTGTAGTTAACATGTAATGTGTAAGACTATAAAACTTTAAATGTCAACTCAGATATTTTTATGTTGGCTTCTGACAGGTGATATTTTTTTTATACTAATTGGCAGTATTTCAAAAATGTTTTCATGTCCAAACAGAGCCAGCCCTAACAAAAACCTGCTCCAAATGTGTGCTGTGTAAACGTACGTCTTATCTTCCTCCTGACAAACAATAATATATTGATCAGTTCTAATGAGAACTCCTCTTCTTGCCGTGGTCTCTTGTTAGGCACGAGCAGACGGGGAACATGGAGCTGGCCGAGGCGCTGTCCCGCTGGGTGTTCAAGGAGGCCGGAGTCCTCAGGGTGGGAGCGGTTACCCATCACCCTGTTGGAGAGATCAATCCCCCTGCAGCATACACGATCACTGACCTTGTGGTGAGTAAAATTTCAGAGACTCATGTGAACAATCATCCAGAAGATGTTTTGTCTCCCCCTGAATGAAGGGCTGTGTACTTTTTTTTATGTGCACATCTTAATCAGTGTAAAACCGTCCCACGCAGGAGTACAGCATTGTCATTGAGATGTTGTCCGAGGGCCACTGGGTTCCCTTCGACGGAGATGACATCCAGCTTGAGTTTGTGAGGATCGATCCCTTCGTCAGGACTTATCTCAAGAAAAAGGGTACGTCTGTGGTTCTAAAACATTCACATTAATTCATGCTTCCAGTCTAAATGTGTTGCACCCTTGTGATTTGTGTGTTCGAGCTGTATGCACCTTCGCGGTCCCAAACTGTATTCACTGTTAATGCTGTGTTGTCTTTCTTCTAGGAGATAAATATAGTGTCCAGTTCACGCTGCCGGATGTGTACGGAGTCTTCCAGTTCAAGGTGGACTACAACCGACTGGGATACACACATCTCTACTCCACCACTCAGGCAAGTTAATTGGAAGGTTTACTTCACTTGGGCGTACGCAAATAACAAATACTGGTATGGTTGCTGTACAGATGTCATGCATGGACACTGGCGAATGCAAATGGCAGGAAATACTAAAGATCCAGTTATTTACCTTTTTGTTAATTTATTGTAATGGATGTAAAAAAAAAAAAAAAAAAAGAATGTCCCCAATATCTAACGAAGTAACCCAGTGATTACCAGTAGGGCAATCTCTCAAAGCCTTGGGCTATTATTTATAAGTTTACTTTCTGAGTACTGTGGCTTGGAAGAGGCTCTTCTTACTTAATGCATTTAACAACCAGGCTCAAATGTACGGTGGCCTAACTTTTGCTGTTTTGTTTCTTCATCACAGGTATCGGTGCGTCCCCTGCAGCACACTCAGTACGAGCGCTTCATCCCCTCAGCCTTCCCGTACTATGCCAGCGTCTTCTCCATGATGGCAGGACTCTTTGTCTTCAGCATAGTCTTCCTGCACATGAAAGAGAAGGAGAAGTCAGACTAATGCAGAGAGACCGCCGGGGAAGGGATAACAAGATGATAGAATTAAACTTGTGGTGTGAAGAGTTGAAATTGAATGTCTCGGTGGCTTGAATCTCTTCACGCAGGGACTTGGACTGCAGTCCTCTGTAAAAAAAAAAAATACAGTTTCTGTTCGGTTATTGGGTTTCTCAACTAATCTGGGACTGGAGGCCAAAAGGTGTGACCGTAATGCGGTGGTTGGGGTTTGTTTTGGCTTCTTTTTTTTGTACTCTGAAATCATTGAAAGGCTTATAAATGTCCTGCAGTCAGTCAACGTTTGTATAAAGTTGCTTTACATTTGATAAATGATCTCTTAAGTAGAGCACATGCCTTGGAACCTGAGAGATATCCATAATACAATTTGATCCACATGTTCTCAACCAAGAAAATCTGTGGTAACTATATGCACTGAATATACCAACTGCTAATTTGTTTTTGATAAGTGTTTCCAAAAAAGTTGGAGTCATCTTAACAATAAAATATTGACATTCCACTCAGAAGAAATTCCTGTCATTTCTGTGACACAATTGTACTTTGAAATCTGTCGCCTGGAAGACGCTGTGAGTGACAGTCTTGTTGGTTGTAGTGATGTTCTTTACCGGAAGGGATGTTGTCGGAGTATCCACTCCAAATTCAGTTTAGAAATACGGTCAGTTAAATGAGCAGCTTTGCAAACGGCGATACCTACGACATTAGCTACTTGATAAATACAAATTGTGTTAAAATACCGGTCAGTTGTCATAATTCGAATCAACATTGCAGTGTCAATGAAAGGGACAACCATGAACGGTGCTTTAACCTCTTGCACGTGATTTGCTTTGCACGCAGTCAGTCTGAATAAGGATGAAGCAATTCAAAACGCAGATTTATTGATGAATAAGTTATAATATCGAGTTGCACGCACGCCGAATTTAGGAGTTGGTTCTATTGATCTGAAATCCAGTCATTTTAAGATGTATTGTCTGTTTGCGCAAGGTGGAGGAAATGAAACTTTAAATAGTCATGCTTTTGAACGCGGTTCAGTCTGCCTTCCCATAATAAGCCGTATTGGGGCTAGTGGTGACGTAACCCACTGACGGCCACTTCCCACTCAAACAGTTGGCGTTCAGTCAGTAGTAGCACAAAAACTACCCCTAGCATCCGTGACTTTGATGTAGTTAGTAACTTATACAGGCAAATATGCGACAAGGTAATGTAAAGTATTTTACAACAGCTAACCACATTGATGAAACTAAGAGCATGATAACCACAAATGCTAAAAGTTATCCTGGGTTGGATTCAGAACTTGCTAGCCACCCCCACCTTGAGGTCTAGCGTTAAAAAAAAGTCAAGTGGCTAAAGCTAACGCGAAGCTAAACATTACTTGGCTAACCGGCCGGGTCCGCTGACAGCGGTTGACTGTTCACGCCACTTGCTCGGGCACTAACAGTGGTTGTGGACTAGCGGTGCTGCCGTATTGTACGTGTACAACTGACAGCCAGCGCTGTGTCGTTAGTTTGGCAGCCCACTGCTTTGGAGGGCAAGATAATGTGAGCTAGCTAGCTTAGACTGGCGTTAGCTTTAGCAAAACAAGAGCTCTGTCTCAAGAGTCAGCTGACAGGCTGCTGTGAGCTGCCAGCAGACCAGTGATGGATCAACTGAAAGTAAAGGATCGCATATTGGAAAACCTCTCCTTATCTGTCAAGAAGGTAAGTGCCGTCCGCTTGGTTAGCACACTTGAACGTTGTCACTAAATTGAAGTGTTTTCACGTGAATGACTGTAGCTAACGATAGGTCATCTTTTGTCTGCCAGAGAGGGCAACTTTCAAGTCGGTGGGACATTACCAGCTGGCTGCTACGAGAGAGGGCCTTTCCCTTACTGACACAAATAACATGTAGACTATTCTCTGCGACTTCTGAATTCACTTGTATGTTCTATGGTGTTATGGTTTTAGTTTCTCTTTTTGACCACGGTGTACCACAGTGGCATCAAGCCCCTGTGTCTGCCCACTGCGGTATGTGTTGTAAACACACCTGCAACTACATCAGGACACACATATTTGCAACACAGTCGATTTTTGCTCCTAATTTCCCTTTTATACTTATGGAATGTTTTAGATTTGTTGTCCAATTGTGCCTGATGTGATTGTGAGACTACCTTTCTCACAACTTGTCAGACATCGTTGCATCTTCTTCCTGGACTTTCTGCATGCTTGTACATTCACATTATTAGTCTTTAATGCAATGAATCAAGCCCAGTACTGCGTCTTACTTCCTTAATCCACCTTTTTCTAATCACCCCGTTTATCTCGTCTATTGTAAAGACTGCATAAGAACCATAAATAGTGCTTATGAAATGGAACGCCTCAAGCTTCCAAGAAGGAGTACAGTGTTTACCTCAAACAAACATTGCTTAGTCATGTCAAAGGATTCAAATTATTGTTCTTTGGGTCACAATCCTCAAAGCTACTCCGACCTACACTTTAGTTGGTTATGCTTAAGGGTTTGTGGCGCGCTGCAGGATGTTGGATGACAATGAAACACTCATCGTGTGCATGAACCACGTACCTCTCAGTAGAGCTGCCGTCATCTAACATTGTGCATAACATCCACATCAGATGAATGAGTAGGAATTGTAGCCTCAATTTGAAGGGGACCAAATACAATTGGTTGGATATCCTTCACAGCCGTGTCCCATGACTGGTTTAAGGCTCCAATCCACAGACATCAGCAGGCCCTTGGTATCTTCTCTGGTGATGCTCTGTCAGACCTGTCCTGCAGCCAGCTCACTCACTGCTTGTCTGGTCTTCAGCAGTGAAATCATAGCAGAAAATCCCAACAGAAAAACACATACTTAGTTGGACTTAGTTCAGAAACATTCCACTGCTTGGCACTGAATTCCTTGATTACTTTGACTGCATGTTCCACTATAGGATCATAGTCCTGCTGCACCGTCCTAAACCTTGGATCAGCTACAATTCCTTCAGCGTTCAACCCATATTGATGTGAACACCATTTAGCACCCTTAATGGCCAGTATCTGCTCATACTGTTGTTGCTGTTCTATTTAAAATCTAGTATGCGGGAGCACAGAGCCAAAAATAATGAGATGACTTGATCATCAGGTTAGACATTCATTACAGCCAAAAAGTACGGAACAGTTTCGCTTGTTTGCATGTTTTTGAAAGCTCTTTCACCAACTTCAACAGTCACTGATACCAACCAAGTACAGGATAACGGTGTACACTGCGTGGTGACCCCCGGCACACACATAGTACATTGCAACCAAAGTTTTGAACAACGGGTATATCCACAAAATAAAACATTCCTCTCCAGATCCATGCACCTAAGCCATACCGTCATAATAAAGCCAACCCATCCATTAAAAAATGAAATAGCTTAATAGGTATAACTTTTGAAGGTCTGTCCTTTGTAATAACTTTTTCAAATACAATCAGTTTTTGAGAAATAATTGCAATTTCTGTCACTGGAATGTGAGTTTTAGAAATGACCCTCTCTAAACTAACAGCAGAGAAACCATGTCTCTCTGTAGTTGCAGAGTTACTTTGCGGCCTGCGAAGATGAGACTCCAGCTATCCGAAATCACGACCGGGTCCTTCAGCGTCTCTGTGAGCACCTTGACCATGCTCTGCTGTATGGGTAAGAGACTTACTGCCAGTAAAAAAAATCTGGTTATAAATCTTATTTCTGTATTTTCTGCACCTCATGTCCATGTTAACTGTCTCAATTATGACATGTTTTAGATGCACGCTACAAGTAATTGATCTAGGTGTGGATACTTCAGAGTATGTTACGGTTCCATTGCTGTGAAAATGTAGCTCTTGTGTCATCACTCTGCTCACGTTGCCCCTTTCTCGCCTCACGCATGCGATACTATTTACTGCATTACAGCCTGCAGGACATCTCCTCGGGCTACTGGGTCCTGGTCCTTCACTTCACCAGGAAAGAGGCTGTCCGGCAGATAGATGAGCTTCGGCACATTGCAACCAACCTCGGTCGAAGTGAGACATCCCCCTCACTCCGTCAAACACACTCACACGCACAGGATTTTAGTTTGCGGGGGGGGGGGGAGCGTCGATCATGATTCAATTGGTTACATTCATAGAAAATAACTCTTCTCTGTTCTGCGTAGGCCGATCATGGTTATACCTGGCATTGAGTGAGAGCTCTTTAGAGAGCTATCTACGCCTCTTCCAGGAGAACCAAGGATTACTGCAGAAGTATTATTTCAAGTAAGTGTTCCAGTTACGAGTAAAGTTAGTTAAGTAATTCTGAATTTACAAACTGATGGTCTGTAACAAGTGGAAGTTGCATTTCAGGAATTACTTGTTGTGGCTGTTAGAGAACAAATAAATGTACTATTTTTGTGGTTAAAGTGAATGTCTGTCACTCACATGAAGCTAACTGATCTTCGTCTCTGCTAGGAACGCACTGGTCTGCAGTCATGACCACCTCACGCTCTTCCTCACGCTGGTGTCCGGCCTGGAGTTCATTCGCTTTGATCTGGAGCTGGTTAGCATGTGTTTCACGACAATATCAATAGAAATGCAGCTCCTAAGTGATAGCGGCATGCGTGTAACGTTTCTCTTGGGTCCTGCTGGTGCAGGATGTGCCCTATCTGGACGTGGCCCCCTACATGCCAGAATACTACAAACCCCAGAACCTGCTGGACTTCGAGGAAAGGCTGCCCAGCTCAGACAGCTTGTCCTTGCACTCCTTCACCTCCCTCACCTCCACCAACCTGGAGTGGGATGACAGCGCCATCGCCCCCTCCAGTGAAGGTAAGCAGTGGGTAGTGGGTCCCGATTAGCTCTCGTTGGCTCCGATGCCAATCCCAGTCCTTCAGTGTTTAGAGGCGGAAGCGCCGGCTAAAATGAGAAGCTGCTATCTCAAGGTTTTGTACACTGCTCTTTGCTAATACGAGGGGAGAGATAACAGATTTGTTACAGTCAGAGATGAACAAATCTTAAATCCTTTTATTTGTGCAGTACTGCTATCCTTTGAATTAGCCTCATCATGAATCTAGTGTCAGTTCTATGTGCCGCTGTGTCTCTAATCTGGACACTAAAGGACCAATCATGATGTAACTGTAGTGCAGAATGGCCGCATTTATTTTGGGTTCATGTTTGGATCAGGCCACAAGTACACACTCATATGCTGAGGCACGAATTCAGAGAGTGATGTCACGCTGACGGCATGTTGAAGCAGAAGTGAGATTGATCTTTGGCAGACTCTTGTGACTCACGAATACCAAAGTGCATTTCATCAAATGGATCACTTGGCGTCCAGAGGCTCGCGGCTACAGAATGTTATCATCGGGGTGATTGCTGTTAGGGCAGTAGAGCTTCTGTTCGAAGAGAGAGTCCCCCTCGCCACGTGCTTCTCAACCGCCTCCAAAACAGAGCAGCTGGTTCAAGTCAAAATCAAATGGATTTATTATCCCACAAATGTAAAAACAGTTACAAACCGAATAACACTATTAATAACAAAATATTTCATGAAATTGAGGCCCAATCCACCCGCAGAGGATCTGAAGATGTCTGGAAATTCACAGTCCTTCAGTTGTCTTCCTAGTGTCTCTGAGATGTCCCGTATCAGCTCAGTGATTGGCTGAAATCCAATAAGCCCCTCCTGGCCTTTGACCCGCTGGCCTGGTCAGTCACTCCTCTTCTGAACCGGTCCCCCCTCCTTCTTTAAAACAGCATACTACACCATCCTCGCTTGGCCATCCTTCACTCATTCATATGGGCGTGTCTGAAAGGCCTCACTCAAAATCCCTCACGTTCCTTCATGGTTCAAAACATTCAGTGACTATTCTTACAGTGTTCAATTCATACCGTGACTATACTTTTTAAGTTTAATACATTCAATGATTATGCTTTCATGGTTTAACACTTCTATAAGTAAATATACTGTAAACATACAATATCCACCACTAGGGGTGCTATTAAACATACCAGCAATGCTTTTAAACTTAAATTCCTCACATTGCGACGCTTACTGAATGCTTTCCACATCACTCTGCACAAAGTACTGAGTCAGTTTCCCTCTTTTAGTTTTAGTTCCCACTTTGTCTATTCGTCCCCATCGATTCTGTTATTTCATAGACCATATGTCATGTTATTTTTCTCTTCCATTGTGATCTCCTCTCTCCTGTCTCCACTCCATCTCTCTCTAATATTGAATGTCATCCTTCCTTGTTTTTTTTTTTTTTAGATTATGATTTCGGTGACATCTTCCCCGTGTTGCAGTCATTGCCAAGTGCAGACTGGGAAGGTGGGACATTGGTCAACCCATACCCTTCCAGCTGTTTCACCCTCCCTCCCTCCTATCTAGCATGGCCGTCCCTCAGTTTGTGCGTAATGCATGCTGTGTTGGCTAGTCAGTAATGTTGATATGTAAAGTACAGCTAGCTGGTGCAAAAGACTGCTGATCTGAGGACATGGAAAGAAGCACAATCAAAGGGGCTGGGGTAAAAGTGATTCTAATTTTTGGGAATGGATTCAGTCGGAGGGGATTTGTGTTTGGATGTAAAGTTGTGTGGCACACTTTCAGCTAATAATATAAATTAAGTGATATGGCAGGCATATGACTTACATTACTGTACTTCATATGCACAAAGCTTTCTGTTAACCTCCATGAAACATGAGGTATGAACTAACTGAAAGCCTTCTTTTGACAGTAGTATTTTAATGTCTAGTAAAGCCCACATTCATTTTTAGTAAAGCTTCTCTTAATGCTCATTGAATTATCAAACAAAAACACAAGGTGTCGTCATAATGAATAGGTTGACAGGTAAGTTTGGGAGGAAGCGCAGCTCTTTGGTTCTCTGGGAATTCATTGTTGGGCGGGTACATGGAGCTGCTATCTGTCATGTTCTGCACGTTGCGTTACTCATCTTGGGAATGATCCGAATGCTCACTCTGCCTTTTTGTTTACCGCAACAAGATAACCGCCTGGTGTACTGCCCGGTACTCACCTCGTCCAGTCTGTCTCCATTACACTGTGTTATCTGTTTGTCTGGCGCATCGTTGTCTTCCTGTGCGATATGTGGCACTGGTCTCAGTTCAGCTCAACTGTAGTGTGGAGGTAACAATCAAGAAGAGTTGCTTAAGGACATAGAATGCAACTTCCTTGAAATTATTACAGCGTCGGCTTGCAGTAAGCTTGTCAGTGGGTCAGTCCACTCACGATGAATCAAAAATGCTGATTCCTCCAAATTGTATTATTTAAATATTTGTTTAGTATGACCCATCTCTAACTGCAGAGGTAATGCTTGACCTAGGCCAGTGCCATGAAGTAAGCTGCTGTCCGTGCACCTACTTGATGTCTTGCGCATTGTGTTTTGTGCCTCTCTCTCTGACCCTGCCAAAGAACTACAAAGGACACTGCGGCCCCTAACATTTGTTTGTGTGCGATGCTGATGAAGAAACACGCAGAGTTTTTGTGAAAATGTCTCGTATTGGTAATGAAACATGAACAAAAAAAGATACATTTTGAATGTGCTTGGATAGAAACAGCTCACAATTACTTTCTATCGTCAAAATTTTTGATTTCTAAGTTAATCACTCAACTTACCGGCGAGACAGTGGAAGCAAAAATTCAGTGTAATTCTTCTGTATATTCACAACTACATGTGGGTGACTGCTACTTTAACTCTTGGTGTATCTTTTCATGTCAGAGGGTGACCTGACTGACCAGGCCAGCTGCCCACGATCCAGTGGCTCTGATCCCCAGACAGTCATCAGCGACACGGTGGTCCTTTCCGCTGGCACTGTGAAGGTGATGGCAGCAGCTCATCTCGCTGCGGACAGCCCAACGTACAGACACAACCCCTTCAACGAGGACTCGGACACCAACACCTCAGCCGACGTCACGCCGGTTCACTTGGCCAGCTGCTACTATTCTGTCACCGCTGTAGATGACACGGAGACCACCGGCGGCGAGCTGGAGGTCATAAGGTACAGTAGCAACAGGTTCAGTTTCAGGCTCGTCCGCTCACATTCTATCTGCACAGTTGTTGTAATTGTATTAGAACGGAGGAACCACAGCTAACCATTCTGGTCTTCCAGGATGGCCAGACGAAGGAAAACAGCCAAGAAGCGACGAGGGAGGGGCTCCACAGATTCCATCAGCAGCCTCCAGAACTCTGTCTCCTCTGAGCACGTGGAAATGGGCAACAGCCTCCGGTCTTCAGAGGATGTGGATTCATTGAACGGCGCTGTAATTCAGCCGGATGCAGAGGCTGAGCTGAGGAGAAGCCGGGTGGGATCAGAGGTTGTGGAGGAAGGAGACGAGGACGGAGTAGAAAGCCTCCTACGGCTCCCAGAGATGACTGACACCTCCATGGACACCGTGGGCCAACCGCTCCGTGACGTCATGGACCGGCTCAACGGGGCTCTGGATAGGGAGGAGGCCTGGGAGCAACGAGAGGAGGGAGAGGAGAAAAGCGGCGCCGACCGTGACCGGGGTCCCGAGCCCCCTACGCAGCAGCCCTTTCGGGAGGATTCAGAGGGTGAGCCACCTGACCCAGCCCCAGGAGAGACGTCTCTCTTCCTGCAGGCCCCTGCTGAGCCTACAGTCTTATGCTGCTTTACCCCCAACAGTTCAGACTCTACTCTCTCAGGTGGTGGCCACTATGACTCTGCAGAGCATAGCCACTCGCAAACTCTTTCAGGTGGCCTTAAAGATGAAGGAGATGCAAAAGTGTCAGCAGGACAGGAGCCCGAGATGAAGACCGGGGAGGAAGACACAGAAGTGTTTACTGAGGAAGCAGAGAATTCTCATCCTGCAGAGTTTAAGTAAGGAGTTTCTAAAAAAAGCATTGTTTGTTGTTGTAATGTTGTTCAAAGTATGTTTAATGTTCTTCATATTTTATATTTCAGAGTGGACAACAATCACTTGCTTCTTCTCATGATTCATGTATTCAGAGAGAACGAGGAGCAGCTCTTCAAGGTGAAGACGGAGGATTGTTGTTATATTTTATTTATGTTGAAAGAAGTTACATCTTTTGGATAAAATGTGAATGTATCAATCAAATAGTAACATTTAAAGAAATAAAGCAGCACAGTGATGTCATGGTCTTTTACCAGGCCTGTTTTCAATCGTCTGGAAAATTGATCGTCTATCACACGTCTTTAAATCAGTTTTGGTTCTTAACTCTGACAGTAAGGGGAAGAAGTGGTTTTGGACACTATTGCTCAGTGGAAGTTTTGCAAGGCTCAGTTTGCCAACTGCATTGTAACTGCTTTTACTCAGGCTGTAGCAATGTACCTGTCTGGTGTAAGCTTGTTTAAAAATCCACACTTTTTCACACACAAAAAGCTGGGTTATTATTAGCTTAATTAGCCTAAATAATTTCAAGTATCAAGTGAATAAAGAGTGCACATGTTTGTGATAAATGATGAGAACTTACAGCTGATGATGGACAGTCAGTCTACAAAATAACTGACCTATAAAGTTTGTTATCTGCTGTACTACAGTGTGCTATCCAGTTGCCAGAAGCCATCGCTCGTGAACACAACAGTTTGACACAGATGAATGTGGAGGCTGCAGACATTTGACAGAATTTATCTCTATGTTTTCAGATGGCGAGAATGAGCACAGGCCATATGGAGGGGGACCTGCAGCCCCTTTACCTGCTGCTGACTGACTGTTACATCTACCTGCTTAGGAAGGGTAAGTGCTTAAAAACAACACTTTTTTTCACACATGGGGAAACGGGCATCGCAATTTCCTTACGTTTGGGGAGTACAATTTTGACCATGACTTCGTAAAGCGATGGTGTCCATCTGTACTAGCAATGCTATGAGAATTTCTTTGACATTACATTTGAATAAGGTTATTCTTGAGACAGAAAATACTTTACACTAACATGTGCTCACTGCGTGTCTTGGTTGTACTTTTGTTTTCCTCCACAGGTGCAGCAGAGAAGCCCTACACTGTGGAAGCTGCTGTTTCCTATAATGAGCTGGACTATCTTTCAGTAAGTGTCCTCCACAACAGAATTTACTTCACATACTGTATGTCCATGGCCTGGGCCGCTGTTATTTTACACACGCATGTTTCCACAAACCCTTTCATGTTGTCTTCTTACGGTGTGTTGACACCAAACGCATTCATATAGGGCATGTGGGAGCCGGGACTGATGCAGACAGATTGGCACGTTTTCTTTATCATCATGCTCGCATATTTTAGAAGCGGAGGCTTGTAGTTGCCAAAGTTACAATCATAGCAAATTGCTACTTGTTAATTAAAACTATTGTATTAGAATAAAAGAGGTATATAATAAACCTGCTGTTTGGCCGGCAGCCAGCACTTATGGGAAACTGCATGGTCCAAAAATGTGATCTATATTGAGTTAATTACAAGATATTTATGAACTAATTAGACTCCAGCAAGATGTGACAGCTGTGGTAGTGGAGCACAACGTTAGTTTGGTGTCTGATATATCAGATGCAATGCTGTTTTCCTTTAGGTGGGCCTTGACCAACAGACGGTGGCGGTGGTTTGCACCAACAGACGAAGAACATTCCTGTTGGACACAGCTGATGCCTCCCTGACTCTGTGAGTGTACCTGTTTATCTCTGCCTCGTGTTTCTTGGTTCTCTGACTCCATAAACTGTTTTTGCGAGCAATGTGCAACTCTTTGCAACGAGCCAGCGTGCACAAAATCACAACTACTCATGTGTCTATATGTGATGTATTGTGAGCCACACAGGGCACGTCACAAAATGGATGATTGATGATTGTTGAACTTATCCAATCCATCCTTCTTCACGTACAGGTGGTTCTTGTCTGTTCTCCAGTCAGCCATGGTGAAGGGCTGTCGTGAGCCTCCTTACCCCTCTGTGCTGACGGATGCTACCATGGAAAGACTGTCTCTCACGAAGTTTGTCTCCCAGGAGTCTCACTGTGAGGTACATGTGCGTTAAACTTCTCATATACTGTATCAGCTCTTCCTTACAGGTCTGGTCTTTACAGAGAGAATGATACCAACATGTTACTAATCACCACTAGAAACTGAAGTGAAAGAACAGAAACTTTTTGGGGAAAATCTGTGACGCAAGTAATCACAAATCATAGCTAGTGTGTCAAACTGTAACACACAAATGCACAGCATTTTCATTTGTAGATGCATTGGGCGGGTAAAAATGCATTTAATCATGTTTGTATACAACTTATTTTGGACTGCATCACCATGTAATAATGACATGATATTGACAACAAAATATCAAACACAATGCTCACTGTGATAAATACTTCACCTAAGTCTCTGGAAGTCAAACTTCACATTATATACGAATTGAAGTAACTGGCTGCCTGGAAGGTTTTTTCCATAATTCTATAAAGTTTGGGAGTCCCCCATAATAACATTATTTTTTTACCACTTTCCTTTTCTTTGGCTGACTTTCGGCGCAGTGGTAAACTAATACATTCCTTTTTCTCCAGGTATGTGACGTGTCTATCCAACTGTACTCACTGGTCCACTGGGAGGATCCTATGGACATGACTTTGTCACCCCAGGGTGGCCCACCAATCTCTGGACTACCTTCCAGCACCAAGGAGGGGGCTCTGCAGTACCGGGCTGGAAGCACCTACCTGGGCAAAGAGCTCTGGAAAAGCTGCTACCTCGTTCTCAGGTATGTGCAGGTCGCACACGCCAGTATCCCGTTCAGCTGGTATCGATACGTTCCTTGAGATCAGCTGGGTTTCATACTCATCTCAATTCCCATTGTAATATCTATTGCATTTAAGAATGACAACTACATACTGTAATCCTGAAAAACCAGTGTGTGTGTGTTGAGTGTAAAAAAAATGTAGATCACATTTCCCATAAAAATGTGTCATCAGCCAATGTGTTTATGATTAAATCGTTTACCAGAACACAAGGTTCTTCATAGAATTATCCTCTTCATTGTTGCTATTAAAGTGCACCAGATTGATGCATTTAACTATAAAAGTAAAACATTTTCATTTCAAGCTTGCCCCCGGAGCCCCCTAGAGGGTGAATATTACAATATATATCTGAGAATAAACAGCGCAATGTCCCAATAATGTATTCCATTATTGTGTCCCAATATTGTGCAGCCCTACACTGAATATTATGTGAAAACAATTTATATTTTTGCAATATAACATCAAGCTTTATTAGGTGAATATATGAACAGCTGTCTCTGTTTCTTGCAGAAAGGGGATTCTGTACCTGTATTCAGAAAGAACTGATGTGGCACCTCTGCTGTCAGTCACTATGCGGTAAGCTTCAACTGGCTGAAAGGTCGTCCTGTTTCACAGCAGACATTTTGAGCCGCCATTGCAGGATAGCACAGTGTCACTAATAGCATTACGACACCTCTCCTCTATTCAAGCGTCCCAGTAAGTCCTGACAGAGACACAGTGAGCCAGCGTGCACAATACCAGGACCATGAAACTGAAACGGCTAAATGGAATTCAACCATCATCCATTCGATTGTTTACTCCTGTGCTTTTCCCTACAAGGACAAATCAAAAGGCCTATTAGACTAGAGCTGATTGAAATGTGGAGGCCTTTATTGTTCAAAAGCAGCAAACGACACGCTGAGAAAATGGTGTTCGCTGATGTATTTTCATGCCTCTTGTGCCCAACAGAGGAGAGCACTGTGGAGGTTGCCGTCGCTCAAACAGCACAGAGCGTCCGCACGCCTTCCACGTCATCCTGACGGAGCGGCCGGCGCTGGAGCTCAGCGCCAACAATGAGCAGGACATGGCCGACTGGATGCTGCTGCTCTGCCAGTCCGTCTCCAAAGGGGTAAGGAGTTATACATACGCATGCATCGTGTGTTTTCATTTCTAATATCGCATGTATCTCAAGCTTTTAATAGACGCTAGATAGATAGACAGTAATAGGTGTCACACAGTCTGTTCATTATCAATCCGTAATGAACATTTTTACACCGGCCCAACCTTCCATGTGGGCATGTACAGGCTGTTTTCCTCCCTAAAAAAAGTTCACTAGGACTCCAGTTGCTGATGTTCTTAATGGTTCATAATAAAGGTATAATTAAATTATAGCCACTATACCTGCAGGTCATCCCTCAAGGCGTGGCTCCCACTCCATGTATCCCATGTTGCCTGGTGATGACAGACAGGAAGCTGCTCACCTGCCATCAGGACTGTCAGACCAGCTTCTTCCGTTCGCTGGGCAGCGCCGATATCTGTGACGTCACTTCCGTCAGCCTGGAGGCCGACAAGGAGTACTGTGTCATTGTGAGTGGCCATTTGTTTAACTTCTCTTGGTGTTAGTCCAATGTATGGATTTATATGAGACTTAAACTAATTACTTTATGTATACATAAGTATATGCTACACAGTTTGAATGTATTAACTATTAAATTAAGCTGTTATGAAGTTCTGCGCTCTCAGGACTGTGCTTTTGCTTAGGGTATGCATTGATAACATAAAACATGTATCTAATTTGTCACCGATGTTTGGCAGATTAAGAAGCTGAATTCATGAAATAATGATTTTTAAAACGTAAGAAAGTACCAGCGTCTCCATGCTATCCTAATGTAAATATGATATTTCCGGTCTAACAAGGGGTCCAGCCTTCATAAGCATACAAGACACACGTCATACATCACGCTGCAGTTTGTGTGTACCAAACAAACTGCTCTAACTGGTATGAATAATAAACAGCTGACAGAGTCGGGTGTCTCCTCAAAGTAAACCCAAGACCTGGTGGATCTTGGGTTTAGCTAAACTCTAGTTACATTTTGTCATGAAGTACCTTCTACCGCAATATTTTTTGTTGAAACAAGTAAATCGTGTGGTATAATTTTTATTAATGAACAATCTTGATTGAGACCATGAGAACAGTATGACATTACTGAATGGACTTTGTCTATTAGTTACATCTTCAGGTAGCATCTTTAGCTTTATCTACGGTACATCCCACTGGCACCAAGACGAAGCAAGAGGAAATGAGTTCTTTTCGCATTAGTTCAATTTAGTCTAAAGGCGTAAACATTGAACAGGCAGTACTCTATCGATCTATCTATCGATCGATCGATCGATCGATAGTTAGATAGAGACACACACACACACACCAGTTTCCCAGTATATAGTTCTGCTATAATTCTCTTGTGTTTAGGAACTTTAATGTAAGCCGTCCAACTTTCTCCCTCTGTAGGAGTTTGCGTCAGATCGGACCCAGTTCCTTCCTCCGTGGGTGTTGTACTTCAGCGGCTGTGAAGAGAGAGATCGACTGCTGGAGGCGTTAGACAACACATGGAAGGCTGTTTTCCAGGTAGGAAGATAGTTAGACTAGTCATTATTGTGGTTCAAGGAAGAAAGAAAAAAGTCAGTAATATTGCATTATTTGCTGTCCTAAAAACATTAGTATTCAAGATCTTATATCCAACAATTCCTGCCAATGGCTGTGCATCTCGTTAAACCCTCATGTATGTCCTCACTGTACACAGGTTGATCTTCCCCACAGAGAAGTGTTGGATCTGTCCGTGCAGAAGCGTTGCGGGGAGGCCCTCGCCCTGATGAATAGCGCCTGGCAGAGGGCAGACAGTCTGGCCCGAGGCAGAGCCCAGCGTGAACCCTGGTGCTGACAGACACACACACATATGCACGCATACACTTACCTGTGGGTAGCCACTGAGACAGACCGATCGTTAAACAGTCTAGTATAGTTCCAGGACAGACGGAGTTCACTCTGGCATTCAGTCTGTGTCACTGTAAACTGAGCTGAAAATCAGACGCGGTTATTGGTTGATGCACTACAGTGCAAGCACGTGATGCACCTCTGATTCACCGATGAAACGTTTCTCTCAGAGAAACTGCAGAAGTAGCAATGCATACGGCACGTCACACATCGCAGCAAGACATGCTATCGATGACATCGATATTAACAAAACGATAAAACTGATTTGTATTTGATTCTCGTGACACATTGCCATTATTCCTTTGTTAGAGCTTCTTAAGAAATAGCAGCACTGCAGAACAAATATGCTGAATCAAGGAGAAGTTTGAGGTCAGATGATATGACGCTTTCTTGACTTGTACTAAAAAAAGCCCTGAAGGGAATGGCGATGGATAATTGTAGAACGTACACAATGTACAGTTGATGTGTCGAGACTTTGAAACCAGTCATCATTACGTCGTGCGTTCAAATATATCCGGCTGTATTGAGTTTAAGAATTCTGTCTCCACAAAGTAAACCTTGACGTTGAGATGTGAACGGGAGCGATGATGAAACACACATTTAGTACAAGCTGAGAGGAAGACAAGGACCCGGTTCCGGCAGCTTCCCTGCACAGTGAAAAAAAAGAAAATTATTAAAGTTTACTTAAAAACAAAATCAATCTAATGTATGTCAAGAAAGCCATACATGAAGGGGCAGTCAATGCTCGTTTGCTACGTGGAAAAAGTTCACCCTCCTTGCCTTGCACAGACAGAAGTAACGCTCTCTGACCTGCACAAGTCACACAACTGTGTGAAGATAAGTCACTCCTTGCTTAGTACCAGTTACAAGATGTTCTACTGAACCGGTACAGTTATAGAGCAAAATGTACAGCGCTGTACAGTATCAACGCATAATCACCGATGGTTATGTATGTGTCAGTTTTCAGGTTCTCTAAGGGCAACATACCGCTACACTGAATTCTTGTCACATACAGAATGAGGATCCCAATACGAAGAATATCTGGATGTTTAACAGTTGCACTGTACATGACATGCTCAAACTCTATCTGAGAACTTTCTTTACCAATTTAAACTTTGTCACACGTTCAAACAAAAGAAGAAAAACTATCAGGAAATGCGACAGACTTGCCTTTTTATCTCCACTCTGTAGAGACAGGTGGAGGCTTCCATGCAGACTTGCACATTGTTTTTGCTGTTAGTGTTTTTTTTTTGTAATGGTACCAGTTGTGATTTTGTTTTCATATCATAACGTGCTTTTGTATGACCTTTGCAGAGTAAGTGGGAACAATTGTTGCTGAATTATTTAATTGACTGGGGACAATCTGCGGGGGGACTGACGTCTGACATATATATATATATATATATATATATATGTTCCAGCTTTAATGTGGGCAAGTATTTAAGGAAGAATCTGTTACTGACTGAGAGCTACAACTTGTCTTGGCTTACCATTTTTACTTTGCACCAGTGGTTGGTGGCACGTTACTGTGCTGCACTCTGTACAGTGCGATCGGGCCACTCCGCTAAATTAGAAAATCCCTTTCTACACGAGTCGTTTAGTGGTGCAAGACAATGTTTGATGCTTAAAGTCACAATCTCAAAGACCTCCGTTTCATTCTCTTTGGCTGAAAGCAGTAATTGCAGTTCTCTTATTTCGGATCCCACTTCCCAGTGATCCAAACAGGATGTGTGGCGTCACTTATTTCTGAAGTGTCACTACTGTCTGGAGTCATCGATCTTTTCTTTGTTTGTTTCGCCATAGTAACCGTCTCAACAGCAGCAGAGACCAGAAAAAACCAGTGCACCGCTTCACTCGCAAGTGAGTTGAAGAGCCAGTCTGTTGCGTTAGCTCCGCCTACCCTCTCTGGCGAGCCAACCGCTGCTGGGTGATGGTGAAGGCGTCGCTAACTGTGCTCCCGGGAATGTCGCCGCAGACACTCGGTTCATAATACTGCAAATGCAACGGCTGTCATCAGTGGGCCATCGGCTCAAACACCATTGTGTTACCTCATAGTAGGTCATTAAAATCTTCGAGATTATTACTTTAAATAGCCATGTGTTGCATCAGTTCTTCGCCAATTGTTTTAAAATAGTCTGTAATATCGTATAATATCAAAGCTTTACTTGGAAACGGGATAAGCATTGGAAGACCCGAAACCAAACCCTTCATAGTTTCCCTATAAACTATAGTCGGTAGATGGTTGTGTATGTGTTTCAATCTGCCCTTAATGACACTGATGAGAGTACTGCTGCTCTGCCAATGACGGTGTCTAACCGCTCTCCTTTCAAGGCTGAGATCAGCCTGAGATTTCTTTTGCAATGACAATGTTGCCCTTTTGTCAACCTTGACTGAACTGGACAAAAAACGTTTACACTAAATGAAGCCCTATTTATTTATTTCTGTGGTTGCCTCACACTGTACGACTTGGCTGACTGCGTTCGAACACTCATCTTAGGTTCATGTTGGGGTTTTCTTTTCTTTTTACTCTTTTGTGTTAAAATATGTGCTGTATGTAGGGCTGGGTATGAACCTCGATACTCTCTAAGGACAGACATAACGCTGTCCTCATTGAATGTTGGCACACAATGCTTGCTCATTGTCATTTAATTGGATGATGACAAATGTTTGTGAAAAAAAAATACGTGATTATATTCGATACTGAAAAATATCCAGTATCAAAAACCTTCAAATGATACCCAGCCCTATACATACAATATGTCACTTATTTATTGTATGTACAAAATGTCTTTCTCAGTCACACTGTGTTACCTACATGTCAGCATTAATCAGTGCTTTAAGCCTTTCTAAGTGCTGCTTGGTCTCATTCGTCGTCTGCTTTTTTTACAAAGAAATCTAATCTCAGGTGAAAAAGGTACGTCGCATCCAAAACCTTACGACTCACCGTATGTTCTTTTTTTAAACGCTGCTGGTTTTTTTGGGTTTTTTTTTAATTCTAATTTGAATATTTGTTTTAAATCCCTTTTTTTAATTTTGGTTTGATGCAGCATTATGAAGTTATTTTTGCGCACACAGACAAGGCTGCAAAGTAATATTACATGTTGGAAAAGGTTTTATGTAAAAGTCCTTTAATAATTCAGTGGGTTCCGAAATAGGATTGTTAAATTGCGTAGTTAAATTCGTCTCCTCCAGTGGATTACTTTAGGGCTTTTTGACCAGGGGAGAGTACACTTGCAATAAGTTGGACTTACTTGAAATGTTTGTTGGATTAAAGACAAATAATCAACTGCATAGAGTTGTGGCCTATGAAGTGTATATAAAGAAACGGTTAAAGTAAGTCTCTTTGAGCAGTGTTGTGAATGTGGGACATTGCTGGCCAATGATGGATGACATCTTCCGAGTGACGCATTGTGAAAAAGCGCCTTTTTTATGTTCGTAACTGTATTACTGCATGTAATATATGTATGACGTTTAGCGGTTTAATTGAATTGTAAATAGAGCACTAATCAAATATAACATACTGTACACACCGATGAATACGTCCAGAAGGTTTTACACTGTTCATAATGGTAATGAATGTACAAATAAACCTTTGTGATTGGACAGCGTAACTGAATAAATTGGAACAAAACCTCGGCTCCTGTGGTGATACATGCGCTATATGAACTGGTACATCCTCTTTTTAACATCTATAGTTCTGTTGTAGGTCAAACCAGTGGAATGCCATGCGTTCAAAAACAGTCGTGTTGGAGCAGGGACAGAAGATTCACAGGTAGGAGAGCAGCTGTGCGTTAGGTAAGCTGTCAAACTAAAAATGTAGTCACCATCGCACACTGCTGTTCCTGCTTTAATCACCAGTGTGCAGCATGTCAAAGGATGGTTGTCAGCGAAAAGACTGCACACACAAAAAATGGCGTATTGACTTATGTTATATGTCTGAGGGAATTGAGTTGTTTACCGACTTTAATTCCTGACTTTTAAACTCACTTTCCAGCCTTGATCACTGTTTTCAAATCAGTACTCCCAGAACACCATTTTCAAACCAATACTGCTGGAAGACAATTAAGCTAGAATGACTGGAAAACCATGCTTTCCAAACAAAAAAAGGAAATGACATATTGTCAGATCAGCGTGGTCTATTGCTGTATGCTGCGTTCTTCAATAGAGCTCCAGTTCCTCCCAGTCACCAGTAGAGGTCACACATGAACCTCTTTAATTAAACCCCATTAACAAGAATCTGGTCTGTCCTTGATATTCTACATATCATGTAGGTAGTAATGAGTAACCTACTTACTTTTCCTTCTCTTTTTACGATACTTATGTTTTAGCTTTTACACCATATGATCAAAAGTACCAAGTGGATGTTTGGTTTGGGGCTGTTTTTCCTTAGTTTGGACGACGCTCCTTAGTTCCAGTTAAAGTAAATTCTAATGCTGCAGCATACAATTATAGTTCAGGCAGCAGTGTGCTTCCAAATTTTGGGCCACAGTTTTAGGAGGCCCTTACCTGTTTCAACGTGCACAAAGCCAGCCAAGATATGAGTTTTTGTTTTTGTTGCAAGCTGATAGCTTTAGAATGAGATGTTAAACTATGTACTAATCTAGCATTCACATACTTTTGGCCATGTGAGGTATTTATCAAAGGGTCGGTTGCTGAGCTTCTTCAGAACCACTCTGTTATGTCTTGATATTACTCATATTCCCAGTTGAAGCTACCCAGCACAATCTCTGTCTGCCTTGTTTTTTTTCTAATTGCGGTGAAGCAAAATCAGGTATGTGTCACATGCTGTCCGATCTTAAAGTTTGGAGCACCTGTCAAATACTACAGTGATAGCATTCAATAACCACTGCTTCTACCAACCAATGTGGTCTTTTTTTTTAAAAACATTGAGAATATAGATCTACTTAAAGATAGTATAGTTAACTTTGTATCTGGTGCAATGTAAGATGTTCAGTATCGGCTGTAAAGAGTCCATGGTGACAAGAAGACGATATCAAGCGCAGCATCGATGGGAAATGTTCAAAGCCTCTGGTGTTTTTCATTATCTTGTAGTTGCTCGGGCAACAAGTTACAGCTGGTGTTGTTCAGATACATTTTAGCAGCGTAACGGCACCTCGTGTGTTTCGACGAGCCCCTAACTCTTCTCCCAGTGTGCGTCGTCTTCTCTGCACACAACTATACAGAACAGCATCAAAGAGGATTATAGGGAAGTGCTTGTTTGACTTTGGTCCCTAACTTGGGTCAAGCTCAAAAACAATGGATCCATTTCATAATTCATCTGAATGCATCTTTCATTAGACCCTCCCTGCCCACATCTTTCGAGCTTTAAACCCCCAATTGTAACGCAGTCATTTCATTAAAAAGTAACCCTGATGACATGTGTAGGTGAAGTGCCTTAACTTGGCAGCATAACATAGTATTTTTTTGTTTATGGTTATAAAATGTATTTTTCCACGCAAATATTGTTTTCATATTCTTATATTTATAATTTCAACCTCTCAAAAGACTTTGAATCTCAGTTGAAACAGTAGATTGATTGAGATGACCTCTGTAATGTTGTATAGACTATATCGCTCTCATAATTAGCCATAGTTGGTGAATTCAATGTTTTTTGCAGGGGACTCTTAAGGGACTTTTAATTATCCAGACAGCACACCGTATTTCTATCCAATAAATGATACTGATGTTAGAATCATTCTGTTTCCCCTCATTTGCTCTGCTCTACATTTTTTACACTTTCTCATGCAATTTTAATTCATCCCTCTCTTCTCGCGCTACACTTTCATGCATCCTCCCTCTCTCCTTTCTCCTCCTCCTCTTTACTTATCTCTTCATGTACTCTTCATACATCTAGCTCTGTTTTGACTGCAGCAAACCAGACCGCTGAATAGAAGCAGGTGTGTTGGAGAAAACAAATTGTGTCACCTGTTTATGATGCATTTTTGAGGCTGTCCAATAAGAGGATCTTTGAAAATCGACCAACAGCATTTGAAGGCGTGTAGTCTTGTGCCTGTGATGACGTACATCAGGAAATGAAGCTAATAGGGGTGAAGCTTCTCTTCTAGCGCTGGTACTAAATGTTGTTAATTGTGTGTACATTTCGAAACCAATTAAATAAAATGTGCAAAAGCAGCTTGTGTGGATGAGGGAATACCCATTCACATCAAAGAGGAGATTTCCCCCACTCGTCTTATACCCTGCACAATGAGCGTGCCACATTCTCCCATTCTCCACCCCAGACTGACTATTACATTATTTACGAAGTGGGGATGCGCGCTGTGCTGAAAAGCTGTTAAGGGTCGGCTGCTGCCTGCGTGCTAGGTCCATTACGGTACTCCACAGTTATCAGTGGAGCAGAGGAGCCTGACGGATGCAGAGATAGAGAAGAGGGGGAGGACAAGGGAAGCACAGATTGCTGCGAATCCAGACTTCAGCGGCAGCCTAATTTTCACCACAGTAGAGGTACAGTATCAGCCATTCTTTTCTCTTTTCAGCCTCTTTCTCTTAAGTACGTATGTCACATGAGAATGACTTCAGTAATAAGCACAGATTTTTTTCCACAGGACCTTTTGTCATCTGCCTCATCATGTTGAGGAAGGGCTCAGAGCTGCTGAAGGGAGACAGAGAGGTCCTCCTGAATCTGGACTACGAGGCTGAAGTGCAAACCACAGATGGCTATGGGAGCCTGCAGAATGGGAGCTACATCCCACCTAGATGTGTAAGCAGTATTTGACTTTTTTCCTATAATGCTGCAGTATTTCCTTTTGTGTAGGAATCGCATAGATATCGAAAAAAACGACTGCACATTCACAAAGCGGCCATAACCCTGCTGCTTTGCTCATCCCTTCGCCCCTCACTGACTTCTCTGAGATGTTGCAGTAAATCTGAAATCTACAGGGGTACAATGTGGTATGAGGCACTGTACATTGCCGGGAAAATCAAAAATGTCTTGTTGTGCAACGGGACTTAACTGCACTGAAAGATTGTTCTCAATCAGACTGTAAAAAGCTCAGTGATCATTTTCTGACTCATCTTTCTGGGCTCATTATTGCAAAGTGGAGGCTTTTATGATGCTGAGTAATGGCACAGGATCTTATGGGTTAAACCTCTTTGAGGGCAAATTAACTGAATAAACAGAACAAAGGACAAGAAGAGAAAATAGTCTGTTTTTGCCAGCAGTTCTAACCGATTTTGATAATAACTCAGCTGTTTGGATGCTTCTAGCTTGCAGCCGCAGCTGTTGACGATATGGGTGGTGATGATCCCATGTATAGTCACTGTAATACAAGAAGTAACCAGTCAGTTCCACAGCTGGGGAACTACTTCAGAGATGGAAGAACCAAAATCGGTAGGTATATCATCAGCAGTTCTTAATGTATTGGTTGTCACAAGCTCACTGATAGATGACAAGTGCTGAGTCAGTCCTTCACTTAACCTTTTGGACCTTTTTTTTGTTGATCTGGGTTTAGACTTTGTCCTGGTGTGGGAGGTTCGCTCGCAGAGGAAACGACGAGGGAAGGGGAAGAGCCAGGGGACCGCTGAGGAGGGGGAAGCAGCGCCAAAAGAGGAGAACAGCAGGTCTGAGCGAAGGAAGGCACAGCTGGCACAGTGGAGGGAGAAGTTTGTTCAGAATCTGGAGAGTGCTGGGTTGCTCATGGAAAAGGTGCTGTTGATCAGATTAAAGATCATCATCTTATAAATATGTCTTAATAAGTTTACTTATTATTTTTATGGCCTTATTAACAACCTGCCTGTGTTGCCTCTCTTTTCTTCAGGAGGAAACGGCGAATGAAAAGAAAACGATACATTTTCTGAAACTTAGCGCTCCTTGGGATGTGTTGCTGTATTACGCTGAGGAACTCTGTCTGAGAGCTCCATTGCAGGTCAGTGCAGCTGTTTATAATCTAATGGGTCTATTTTAGATTTCAAGATTTGTATGGATGGCCCTCTTGGCCTATCGGGTGTGAGTCCAGACTGAAATATCTCAACAACTATGAGATGGAACGCTTTGGAATTTGTATAGACATTCAGATGCCCATCTTATGTGTTATTCTAATGATTTCCACTGAAGTTTCATCTTGTGCAACAAGCTGGTCAAAGTTATCATTTTTCATGTGAAATATTTTAATATGTACAAGATGAATTGCCACAGACGTTTGTACAGAAATTCATGGTTCTCAGACGATGTATCCTACTGACTTTAGAGATCACTTGACTTCTCCTGTTGTGCAACCATGAGGTTGCCATTTTTGGATTATGGATTATTGGATGGCTTGCTACAGAATCTGATATAAATATTTGTCCTTTACTTTGGTTTATGACCAAATATCTGCAAAATTAATCACATTTCCATCAGCCTCAGCCATACTTGTGTGTTTAGTGCTAATTATAGTACATTAGCATGCTAAACTAAGATGGCAAACACATTATACACATACATTACATTATACATCATATATTATACAGGTACATGGTGCATATTACACCTGTTAAAGATCAGCATGGTAGCATTGAAGTGAACTGAACTGAATCGTCATCGTGCACATTTAGTATTAGAGGTTAGCATTTAGCTCACAGCACTCACAGAGCTGCTAGTGTTAGTGTGTGCATAGTGTTGTTATTACATCAAACCCCACTTTTATTGTGTCTGGCAGAGTCCGCCTCTGCTGAGCAGGTTTCAAATATAACAACACACAAGGAACTCACAGGAACAGATGCATGCACGTACTGGACATGATGGACGCTGTTGTTGGCTGTTTTTTGGTCTTAAAACTGAAACTGAATCCTCTGAGCCCTCTGAGTTTGTTTGGCTGTGTCGTAAACAGACACAAGTTGCTATTTTTTTGTTTCATTACTGACGGAGTAGCTGATGATGTGTTTACTGCCCCAAATGGTTGATTTCAACATTTCTAACAAAACTCTAGGACCTCTATCAGCAAAATGTTCTTACCGTTAACCACCAGTAACCACAGGTGTCACAAAATACAATTTTAAGGATTGTAACTTCATAAAGAGAACGAACATAAATGTTCTTCATACTGAATTGCGATGTGTTTGACTTCCAGGCACAGCCAAACCTGGACTTAAACACATCTGCTCAGGTTCTGAAGAGACTATGCATACCTAACGTAATGATGGAGTCAGTGCCAAACAGGCCGCTGGACTATTACACATGTGCCTTTCGCAAGTCAAAGATGAACAGGTGAGTTGTAATTAACGATCATAAATGGGTGGTTCAGATTGAATCACAATATATAAAAAGGGTATGTTGGCTGAATGAATGTCCGTCTTCTACAGGTTTCTTGGCTGCAACGACCATGAATCCTACTTCACTAATACACAGAGACACCGTGTTGTGAGTAACAGGAATTCCTCTACAGTGCATGTACTCGGTGAAATGATTCTCTCATGGAGTGAGAGTGTGTGTGTTATTTCAGGTCTATGAGATTCTTGCCAGGACGGTGTACGGCAAAAGGAAGGGGGCTGAAGTTGGTGTGGACAGACTGGTAAATGAAGGGGTGTACAAAGCAGCTTTCCCGTTGCACGAGGTCCGATATTATTTATCTGCTCTTTAATCGGGTGAAAAGCTTGTGCTCTGTTCTCTCTCTTATCAACATGTTGTTGTTTTTTCACAGGGCCCCTTTCAGCTTCCAAAGAATGAGATCCGTCCTGACGAGCTGAACCAGAGGCAGATTCTTTACCACTACTGGGCCCGCTGGGGCAAATGGTACAAGTACCAACCACTGGACCACATCAGGGAGTACTTTGGAGAGAAGATTGCACTCTACTTTGCCTGGCTGGGTAAATACGAATTTGTATTCAGACACATTAGGTTCAGAGCTTTGAAATTAGTAATTTGGGGTGATGTACAAGCTTTCGTCTTTTGCAATGCCTACCCGACCTCTTCATCATGGACATTCCAGCATCAAACGGCAATGTAATTGCACATCCCTGCATCAGCCGAGAGCTGCAGTCTAATGGAGCTTTATGTCTCTGCAGGTTTCTACACAGCCTGGCTGCTGCCGGCGGCTGTGGTTGGAACCCTGGTCTTTGTGTCTGGAGTCATGTCCATGGGTACCAACGCACCCGCGTGAGTCCACACACTACACAGAAACTACATGTTTAATTGCTAAATACATCACGTTATTTTGGTGAAAATCTTAAATGGGAGATCCGCCAATTTTACAGCCATTATGTTATGATATGTACGCTATCGTACTAGTACTGGCAGTACTAGTAGGACTGTATTTGTGTTAGTAGTGACTTCCTGGTGTCTTGTTGCTGCAGTGAGGTTGCCAGGTTTAGTACCATAATGCCTGTACAGACACCTATTCCAAAACCTTTGCTTAAAGAAATGGTATCCAGCACCATTGCAATAGTCCAGCCTCGTACTTAACTCACACACAGACAGAAGATTCTTGAATGGATACTGGAATCGTGCAGAAATTCAAACTCTACTTACACTCTTCCTCCCACATTATGTAAAGCTGGCCCAGTTTTACATACAAATATACCAAAGCATCAAAGCAGAGTCCACCCTGCATGAAAACAAACCGCTTGATTATTCAATCCACAGGGGTATGTCTGTGCCCAAATTCTTATTCATTATTCATCAATGCAGTGGGCTCTACTCTACCTACATAGCATTGTAGTTAAGTGTGTTTGCTTCACCAATTGGTGAAGCAAACACACTTTTGTGTTAACAGTTCTCTTTCTATGGCCTCCTGTTGGTTTTCGTGATTGAAAATTCATCCCTCAATAAAGTAACGAGGGAGGTTAGAGAGAACGGAAGGCAAGTCAATATCTCAGGAAGAAATACAACCAAATGTCTCAGATTAATGAGGTTCATTAGTTCAGACTTTAGATTAAAGCTTCTGATTAGTGTAGAGCGGATGGAGAGCAGTCTGCGGAAACAAACTGCAGCCATCTCATGTGATAATGAACTACTAGTGCAGATTGATAATCTCCACATGACATAAATAAGGAAGATAGATGTTTCTCAGTAAGTCCAGGCTTTATTTGTGCAGCTTGTGTGTAGTCATTGTCGTGCCTCACTGAATAACTGCAATAAGTGAAAGTGCAGTAGCTCTGCTGGGAGACTGATTTCAACACCCTCCATCCGTCCTATTTTCTCACTCAATCAATATGCCCTGGCCTGGTGTGAATGCAAAACACATCACAGTTAATCCACCCAATCGCTTAGCTGTCACATTTATAACCACGAGTATTGTTTTTGTCAAATGGTTTCGGCCAGCTGATGCATCAGAATCTGAAAAGCGGTCCTTGTTTGAAAGCTTTAAAACGTGTTTTCTCAGTTGTAACTAATCAGTGTCTATGTGTCAACAGTAAGGACATCTGTAACAGCGGAGGTAGTTATCTGATGTGTCCTCTCTGTAATACATGCAAGGCCTGGAACATGTCTGATATCTGCACTATGGCCAAGGTAACGAACTTCAAATCATTTCGCTAACCCTGTTTTTTTTTTTTTAATTATAATGCAAAAATACTTTTAAGCTGATGTACTTTCTGCATTGCAGTTGGGCTACTTATTTGACCACCCAGGTACAGTCCTCTTCAGTGTGTTCATGTCCTTCTGGGCCGTAACCTTCCTGGAGTACTGGAAGCGAAAGATGGCCACCCTGGCCCATCACTGGGACTGCATGGACTTCCATGAAGAAGAGGTCTCACAATCCTTCCTTTCTTGCTTGCTTTCAATACGAGTATGACCATGTTGGTCTCATAAACTTTATGATTCTTAGGTAGATAATGATTCAGCGGCTATTAATCCCAACAGATTCCAACTGCAGACCTTAAAGGGCCAGTGTATATTATCACCTGAAAATAGTCTGTTTTCGGTACCTCAGAATGAGCCGTTAAATCTACATACGGAACAGGTCTTCTTCACGGAGTCTGCTATGTTGCACCACCATGTTTCTACATTAGCTCCGATCGGACAAACCAAACAGTGGCTCTTTGGCATGGGCCACCGCAGTTCTCCTACTCGTTTGGCTCACGGGCGTTTCAGTTGTTTGCAATCTGCAACCTCGCCGCTAGATGCCGCCAAATCCTACACACTGGCCCTTTAAGTCCATGGGAACTTTTTACACAAAACTTAGAATACTGTTACCTTCCCATCCTGAGTAAACAACAAAAATAATAAAACATTTTTAGCTGTTATGTTAATGGCGTTACAAGCGTCACCTCTGGAGAACGTACTCTAGTCTGTACCCATTGGGTCGCTAGACCTGAAGTCTGCAGCTGGATCGTTCTCAGCAAAATAGCAAAGAGTGTGTCCATTGATGCCGATGTCATCACTGTGTTTCCTCAGGAGCGTCCTCGTCCAGAGTTCGCAGCCATGGCCCCGACTATGGAACAAAACCCAGTGACTGGGGTGAAAGAGCCCTACTTTCCAGAAAATACCAGGTTGTCCCGGATGTTCACTGGCTCCATGGTCATCATTATGATGGTGAGACACTGTTTACCTGTGTGTTAAGGCAGATATTGTGCTCTTTTAATTTTAGCATGTTTTCCTGATGCAATATATTGGATTCTCAATAACACCAACTTCTAATCGGATGAACACATTGCAGTTTGTTTGATTACTGTGATTAACTACTCCACTTGTTTTCTATAGACATAATCTTTTATCAAGTCAAACAATCATTGCCATTCTACAGTGTGTCTATTCAGCTCCTACTTTTGTGACCCTGAAGAGAAAGAGAGGTGGAGTTCACACCTGTGTGCTATTCCACTGAATCCTGCAGTGGTAACTGAACCTTTCTCTAATAATGAATCCAGGTCATTGGCCCACAGGGCTGGATATTATCTGATAATCTAAGCCATACACATTATGTTCAGTCTCAGGATTAACTTGTTCTTGGACAGGGATTTGAGGATCATTTTTCCCAACCCTTCTACTGACAATGATGATCGAGGTGGAAAATGGAAAATGCTACCATGGACCAGCTCCGTAAAGGCACACTGCATAGAATAGTATCTATGACCACTTACCGGTATCTGGAAAAATCAGCCAAATAGGAGGAGTGTGGTATAGACGATGATGGCTGCACCCCATTTGGCTATGATGGTGTGCGATATAATTTGTAAGCAGCAATCTCACGAAGAACTACGACACTGAGATACTGTTGTTCAAAAGTTCGGAATATCTCTTTGCTGTTTTCCTTCACAAAATCCACCAACTGTGATGTTTTCCTCCCAATGTCCCTGCTTCTTCCCTCTCAGCTGTGTGTGGTGATGATTTTCCTGGTGACGGTGGTCATGTGCCGAGGGATCATCAGCTTGATGATGTTCCGCACCGGGAGCCCCGTCCTGCGTACGGAGGTATATCAGAGTTGCATAAGGCCTCTTCATCCATGGATGTGTGAATTTAATTTGTTCTATTGTGAATATATTTTATATTTAAAAGCAGTGTACTGACTACATACGCTACAGGTCTACGTCAGCTCCTTCAACATCTCTGTGTGTCTCTCCAGGCAGGGACCATAGCCAACATCTCTGGCAGTATTGTGAATCTGGGCCTTATCCTGTTGATGGGGCAGGTCTACACTGCATTAGCTGAGCAGCTCACTAAATGGGGTAAGAATCAATACCGCTCTTCAACACCTCAAACCAGAATGCTCTATCTATATTGATATCAGCCTCTCACTGAATCTCCACTAACTAAAAGATGAGACTCCTCAAAGAGCTGATGATGTCTTGAATTTGATCTCAGCCTCTGGGGTATTAATAATAATAATAGTAGACTTAATTTGAATAGCACCTTTTAGACCAGAAATGCAGCTCAAACTCTTTTATAATTAAGGAAAATAGACATAAAATGAACATCAAAACAGGGTTAGAATGCCATAATGTGAAATAAGATAGAAAATAAAACAAACTTGATAAAAAAGGGTATACATCAAATGCATAGCGATAAGATGGAGAATAACAATAAACATATTTAATTATTAATAAGATCAGGACCCATTTTTGCCGCATGCACATACAGTATACATCAGTGAACACTACAGCAGCATCAAATGGCCTCTGTTTTTCTGCTCTGTTCTTATCTCTTTTTTTTTCCACATCAGTTGTGGAGATTTGAATTTTCTAAGAGACAGAGGCTACCTCAGATCGCCTTTTTCTAGGGTGCAACCTTGCTGTGGCCAACCACTGATGTTATCATTTAACTAAACACAATAGCACACAAACAAGAGACACGATAGAGTTGCAGGCCTGTATCAGGAAAGTCATTGATAGCTAGTTAAAGACTTAAGTGAAGAGATAAAATATTAAGTGAGATGTCTTCCCCGGTATCTATAGGTAGTGTGTGTGCATCCCCAAATTTTAATTTTCCAAGCATCTATGTCACTTTAAAATTTGATGATGATTTTCAACATCTTACCAGATGCTGTTACTTGAGCTAGTTAGCTTACAGCTAAACACAACAAGAGTCAAGTAAGACAATCAAGTTTACCGTGGTCACCATTGTCTGAGCACAAGAAAATGGGCAAAACCAGATAGAAATGTCATTAATTCTTCACCTATTTGGTCAGAAACTAAAGTTCTTATGAACCAAAGGGGTTGACCAACATAGCAACCGACCAACAGGGCCATCTCATGAGCAACTCAGCGAGGGTGGCTAGAAATAGTCAAGGGTCAATCAGAATATGTGCAGCTCACGTTAATGGCTGTCTGATATGGTTCACTCTGCTCTGAGTTGCTGTGTCGATTTCACTCCATTTGCTTTCATAGAGGATGATTTCAGTTCATTTCTTGGTTTGTTTTTACATAGTTTTGTCCAAATTGTTTCATTAAGTTAAGATAACAATATATTCACCAAGTTACATGACAACATGCACTGTCAGATGCCTAGACAGGTTTTAAGCAAACCCTTTGTTGTTAGGCAAACTTATGTGGAAGAGAAAACAAAGGCGAACAGTAAAATGATGACTTTAGTTTTACTCTAATGTTTTGTGTCCGTGTTTTCTCTGTTGCAGAGATGCACAGAACACAAACCCAGTATGACAATGCCTTCATCTTCAAGGTGTTCATCTTCCAGTTTGTCAACTTCTACTCGTCCCCCTTCTATGTGGCTTTCTTTAAAGGAAGGTGAGACACAAGTCAGTCTTCAACAGACACACAGAAAATATTGATGAATGAAGAACAGATTTTAACTTCCTTACGTCTCTGTGTGGGTAGGTTTGTGGGTTACCCCAGCAACTATGGGACCTTGTTTGGGATGAGAAATGAAGATGTGAGTCTGTAATCTATCAGTACATGTCAAAGGGAGGGAGTATTGCATATCCCTGCTGTTGTATTTTTTTTTTTTATCAAAGTGTGTAAAAAAATGTCATATCGCTCTGTGTTTCTGTGTCTTCACACTCTACTGCAGTGTGGTCCTGGTGGTTGCCTCATTGAACTGGCTGAGCAACTCTTCATTATCATGGTGGGAAAGCAACTCATCAACAACATTCAGGAGTTCATTATCCCGTATGTTTCCTGTCCACAGTATATACCAGTCCTGGTTTCCTGTTATTTTACTGTTATTTTCCTGGAAATTGTTGTCTGTTGAACTTACAAGCCTCTTCGAGAAAAGGTTTTCTGAGTCGGACAGGAGTACAATTTGTCAAAATTAAATGATAATCATCAGCTTGAACTCATAAATAGCCTTAAAAAACTAAACCAGAACTGTCAAATAGAATGAAATATATCAGAATAAAGTAGAATTAGCATAATATGGGCATGTGATATTTGTACTCCGTACTGAAACCCATACGTTGCTTCTTTTTTTTTTGCCTGCATGACATTGTTTTTTGAGGTGTTGCATCAGACGGCACTGCAGCTCTGTTTGTTTGGTGCAGTAAAGCTCACTGGTGTACCTCTGCAGCACTGGCACACTGTGTGGGTGGGTGGGTGTAACAGGGCAGAATCAGATTTCAGAGAGCTTTGGTAAACCGAAGAGTTACCTTCAGTTTGTAGGGGCCTTCCAAAGAGAGAGAGCTGTGAGGCTTCGTGGTAATGCTACTTGCCTGTGAAACGGAACACAACCTGAGATGTTTAAAAAGATGATCGGAAACTGACAGCAGAATGGAAACTGCATGGAAAAGCTGAGGACAAGGGTGTAGGGGTCGACAGATTTTCTTCTTATTGTGTTACTGCTTTCTTTGCTTCAACTTTTCTTGACATACCTACTTGCTATAGTTAGTCATGGCAAGTTCTATTTTGTACACCACTTCTTTTACATAAGCGTGCAGTTGTCAGGGTGAAATCAAGGCCATATATTTTTATGTAGATCTCTATGCTGATAACAATAGGTGTATAAGTCTTATGTGCAGCTGCTGTAAGATTGATTAAGAGATTTATTGTAGCTAAATGTGTGAGTTGGCAGCTAGGCTTGTTCTGCTTGTTGAAGTATTTTTTTTTCTTGCTATACTGTAGCTGTCCCAATTCAAGTCTTCAATCCTTTGAAGAATAGGTTTGTCCTATTGATGACCCAAAGGGAAGGTTAAATTGAAACACTGGCAGGGTGGATCAGCGCACCTGTTTCCAGTCGTTCGTTCTTGCTCATATCTCAGACGAGGGCTGCAACTGAGGAGATGAAAGGGGCACGTTTTAAAGGAAACCTGCTTTGCACCCGATTTGTCTCATACCTAGATACAATACCATAAAAGATTGTTTGTGTGCTATTATTATTATTATAGTGGGATTGAGCTAAAATGGCTATATGGTACTGATTTTTGACATGTACGGAGAGTTTTAGGCAGATTTGTGTTACAGCAGAGCAAGAATTAAGAACTAAGTTGCCAGTTCCAAAGCCCCAATAGAACCGTCTGTAACTGCTTTTGAAGATTTGAGCCTCAGAGACTGGCTACTCTGACAACAACTTGTCAAACAATGTTTCCAGCTTTGAAGAGATGAAAAACCCATGCTCATGGCAAATCATCAACACTGAAATTAAGCTAACAGTTATCCATGTAATGTAATATCTTTGAATTATAGTTTGTAACCAGGGTGTACAAAATGACAACAGTAGAGACAAAAGATAAATAAAAACTGTGTTCACAAACATGAAAGGCATTTTAAACTAGAATAAGATCAAATCAACATCTGTTTTTGTAGATGTTTTTGTTCATGACCTCTGACCTCCATGTGTTGACTACAAAAGTTCTATATTAACGCTATTGTCATGTTTATTTCATCTTTATTTGCTCTGATAGTAAAGTGAAGGCCTGGAAGCAGAAGAGGACTTTGGCCAAGGTACTGGGGAAGAATGCATCCCATGAGCCTCGGCGCTGGGAGGAAGACTACAAGCTGGTGGAGTGTGAGGGCCTGTTCGAAGAGTACCTGGAAATGGGCAAGTATCGGCTACTGTATTCTAAGTACATGATGTCACTGTTATTCAAATGTTTATTAAATAGATTATGATGAACGTATGTAAAAAAAACTTGCTGTGCAGTGCTCCAGTTTGGGTTCATCACCATCTTCGTGGCAGCGTTCCCCCTCGCTCCGCTCTTCGCCCTCCTCAACAACTGGGTGGAAATCCGCCTGGACGCCCACAAGTTTGCGTGCGAGTACCGCCGGCCGGTGGCTGAGCGCGCCCAGAACATCGGAGTCTGGTTCAACATACTGGAAGCCCTGTCGCACCTGTCCGTCATCGCCAACGTGAGCCCATTGAAAATTAAATCCACGCCAGACTGGATGCTAATCTCTTTTCTCCAACGTCATCTTTTGTCGTTTTTTCTCTTTGCCGTCCGCAGGCTTTCCTAATAGCCTTTACATCAGACTTTTTACCTCGTCTGCTCTACCAGTTCAAGTTTGGTAACGATCTCAGTGGATACGTCAACTTCACCTTAGCTTACGCCCCACTGAACTACACTGAGAACCCCATGTGCAGGTAAACTGTCTGCTGATTGTCTGAATGCATGTCATCTAAGAGTGGGGAAACACTTTGGTTTGAAATTCTATAGTTTGCCTCTCAAATATGTTTTGTTTCATGTCATTATTGCAAAATCCTGAAAAAATGCCAAATTTTAATTTTAATCTTGTTGATTTCAGATCAAAGATCAGAGGATAGTGTTACTGAAGTGTAACACATAGTTGCTGCTGCATATCATGCACACTAACCATTACACAGTATTTTCTGCAGTAACTCTGTTTTATTTTCTATTTTTTAAGATATAAAGCATACAGAGACGACGATGGAAACTACTCACTGTTCTTCTGGGAGCTTCTTGCCGTCAGACTTGGTTTTATCATTGCTTTCGAGGTATGAAGGGAGCTGCTTTGTATATATTTGCTAATCTGTTTCTTTCTGCCTATTTCAGTGATTTTAATGCCCACATATTTACCATTAATATCTTTCACCCACATCCTTATTCCCTGTTGTGCCTCTGTTCCCAGCGTACTTGAAATACTACCAATGTAGCCCTCTCTTAGTGTATGTTTTAGTGTTTCCATCTTGTGTAATGCTGACCCATATAAGTAGTTAATATGTTATTTTGTAGTTGCTAGTTTACCATGTCTCACTTTCTCTGTCTTTGCCCTCTTCTCCAACGCCTTCTTCTCCCCGTCTCTCTTTCAAAGTTCATATTTATTAAGTTGCATGAGCATATGCAAGACCTGGGTGAAACCCTTTTTCAAAATGTTGCTTTCAACATCTTTTTTAAAGTTGTTTGACTTGCCTTTTTCTTGTATCTGGCGAGGAGCTTAATGTCTTGCTGTCTGCACGTCTTCCCCTTCACCAGCATGTGGTGTTCTTCGTGCTGCGAGCCATCGACTGGATCGTGCCTGATGTCCCCGGGTCCCTGGAGCTGAAGATCAAGAGAGAGCGCTACCTGGCCAAGCAGGCTCTGGCCGAAAACCAGGAAGCTCTGTTGGTGAGTCGAGGCCGAGGGGCCGCCCCTGCCACTCCAGTCACATCCAGCCCAGGTCAGTAGAGTGTGGGACACACACACACACACACACACACACACAATGCAACACACAAGTTCTGTATTTGAATATTTAGGACAAGAGCCAGTTTAGACTCTAGATCGGGGGTCCTCACATGTTTTAATGAGAGGGAAATATGAGGCTGTATTTGATAAGCATGAGAGCATTTATATGCATTGATGTGTGCAGAGATGATAGTGATCAATGTTAAATCATATCGAAGTTATCCTCAAACTTTTCTAATGTCCATCCATCCATCCATTTTCCTCCGCTTATCCGGGGTCGGGTCGCGGTGGCAACAGGCCAAGCAGGCTGACCCAGACTTCCCTCTCACCGGCAACATGTTCCAGCTCATTCTGGGGGATCCCGAGGTGTTCCCAGGCCAGCTGGGAGATGTAATCCCTCCAGCGTGTTCTGGTCTTCCCTGGGGTCTCTTCCCCCCTTGTCCCTTGTCTCTTCCCCCCCAGTGGGAGGCGTCCAGGAGGCATCCTAATTAGATGCCCGAACCACCTCAGCTGACTCCTTTCGACGCAAAGGAGTAGCGGCTCGACTCCAAGCTCCCTCCTGATGACCGAGCTCCTTACCCTATCTCTAAGGCTGAGCCCGGCCACCCTATGGAGGAAGCCCATTTCGGCCGCTTGTAGCCGCGACCTTGTCCTTTCGGTCACGACCCAGAGTTCGTGACCATATGTGAGGGTAGGAACGTAGACCGAGTGGTAAATTGAGAGCTTTGCCTTCCGGCTCAGCTCCCTCTTCACCAAGACGGTCCGGTGCAGCGCCTGCTTTACTGCTGCAGCCGCACCGATCCGTCTGTCGATCTCCCGCTTCATCTTACCCTCACTCGTGAACAAGACCCCGAGATACTTGAACTCCTTCGCTTGAGGTAGGCACTCCGTCCCCACCTGGAGGGAGCAATCCACCGGTTTCCGGCAGAGCACCATGGCCTCAGATTTGGAGGTGCTAACTCTCATCCCCGCCGCTTCACACTCGGCTGCAAACCGCCCCAGTGAATGCTGGAGGTCACGATCCGAGGAGGCTAACAGGACCACATCATCTGCAAACAGCAGAGAGGCGATACCGAGACCCCCGAACCTGACGTTCTCCACCCCCCGGCTGCGCCTAGATATCCTGTCCGTGAAAGTCACGAACAGGACCGGAGACAAAGGGCAGCCCTGGCAGAGGCCAACACCCACCGGGAACGTGTCTGACTTATTGCCGAGAATGCGGACACAGCTCCTACTGCAGTCGTACAGAGACCGGATCGCCCGTTGTAACGGGTCCGGCACCCCATACTCCCGCAGCACCCCCCACAAGAACCCCCAAGGGACACGGTCGAAAGCCTTCTCCAAGTCCACAAAGCACATGTAGACTGGTTGGGCAAACTCCCAGAACCCCTCCAGTAGTCTTGCGAGGGTAAAGAGCTGGTCCACTGTTCCACGGCCGGGACGGAATCCGCATTGCTCCTCTTGAATCTGAGGTTCGACAAACAGTCGGAGCCTCCTTTCCAGCACCCTGGCATAAGCCTTCCCCGGGAGGCTGAGTAGTGTGATACCCCGGTAATTCGAGCACACTCTCCGGTCCCCTTTTTTGAAAATGGGAACCACCACCCCGGTCTGCCAGTCCATGGGCACTGATCCCGACCCCCATGCGACATTGAAGAGGCGTGTCAGCCAGGACAGCCCAACTATGTCCAGCGCTTTCAGCATCTCAGGGCGGATCTCATCCACCCCCGGCGCCTTGCCACCGAGGAGCTTTTTGACTACCTCAGCGGCCTCTGCCAGGGATATGGGTGAGCCTCCCCCTAGATCTTCAGGTGCTGCCTCCTCTGCAGAGGACATGTTGGTCGGGTTTAGGAGTTCCTCCAAGTGCTCTTTCCACCGCCCGACGCCGAGCAAAGCAGACCGGGCGGCAGGTCAGGCGGGAGGCCTGGGCGAGCCGATCGCCAGCAGCATAGACTAGCTCTAGGGACGTGGAACTTCACCTCGCTAGCCAGGAAAGAGCCAGAGCTGGTGCAGGAGGTGGAGCGGTACCAGCTAGATATAGTTGGACTCACCTCCACACACAGCGCTGGCTCTGGAACCAAGCTCCTGGAGAGGGGTTGGACTTTGTCCTTTTCCGGAGTTGCCCAGGGTGAGAGGCGCCGGGCAGGAGTGGGGATACTCACGAGCCCCCGGCTGAGCGCCGCTGTGTTGGAGTTCTCCCCGGAGAACGAGAGGGTCGCCTCCATGCGCCTACGGGTTGCGGGGAGCAAGGCTCTGACTGTGGTTTGTGCTTATGCACCAAACAGCAGTTCAGAGTATCCGGCCTTCTTGGAGTCGGTGGGAGGAGAGGGAAAGGGCGCCGCCTACCGACTCCATAGTTCTCCTGGGGGACTTCAACGCTCACGTGGGCAATGACGGAGAAACCTGGCGGGGGGTGATTGGGAGGAACGGCTTGCCCGATCTGAACCCGAATGGTGTTTTGTTATTGGACTTCTGTGCGTGCCATGGTTTGGCCATAACGAACACCATGTTCGAACATAAGGTGGCTCATAAGTGTACCTGGTACCAGAACACCTTAGGCCGGAGATCAATGATCGACTTTGTAATCGTATCATTTGATTTGCGGCCGTATGTCTTGGACACTCGGGTGAAGAGAGGAGCAGAGCTGTCAACTGATCACCACCTGGTGGTGAGTTGGATCAGATGGCAGGGGAACCGGTTGGAAAGACCCGGCAAGCCCAAACGTGTAGTGAGGGTGAACTGGGAACGTCTGGCGGAGGACCCTATCCGGGAGGTCTTTAACTCCCACCTCCGGAAGAACTTCTCACACATCCCGAGGGAGGTTGGGGACATGGAATCCGAATGGACCATGTTCAAAGCCTCTATTGTGGACGCGGCCGCTAGGAGCTGTGGCCGGAAGGTCATCGGTGCCTGTCACGGCGGCAACCCGAGAACCCGGTGGTGGACACCGGAGGTGAGGGAAGTCGTCAAGCTGAAGAAGGAGACCTTCAAGGCCTGGTTGGCCCAGGGGTCTCCTGAAGCAGCTGACAGGTACCGGCAGGCCAGAAGGGCTGCAGCTGCGGTGGTCGCGAATGCTAAAACTCGGGCATGGGAGGAGTTCGGGGAGGCCATGGAGAAGGACTTTCGGTTGGCCTCAAGGAGGTTCTGGCAAACCATCCGACGACTCAGGAAGGGAAAGCAGGGCTTACCCCAGGCTGTTCTCAGCAGGGGGGGGGGGAACTGCTGACCCGGACTTTTCTAATGTATAAAATAATAATGAATTCAAACAATAAGTTTACCCAAATCACCAAAAATTATATTCTTATTTGTTTCTATCTAGCTATTAATTTAATTTTATGGGCTGAGGTTTACAGATATCTGCCTCTCAAACTGCTGCAAATCTGCTGCCACACAAATCCAATGAAGGTGACCAGAACAATGTCCTTGCTATTATGGATAATACAGACTCTTTATTGTTATTTAATTAGATACTCACGTAGGTCCGTATTAGCTCTATGACACCTCCCCTAAATTTCATAATCCTGTTTTTAATATTTGGTGTTGATGTTCTGCACTGTTTGGTAACACACAGGTGATCAATGAAACAGTGCACCACCAGAGTTCACATGCAGCGTTAAACCTGTCACTGTTGATTCTCATAAATGAATTCCAGATTTTAAAGGCGTTTAAAAGCTCACCCACCCGTGCACACACTTCAACAGAGCATTTGCAAAGCACCTGGGGCTCGACTAGCTGTTATAAACTCGCTACACTGCATGCAACATGATCATTAAAGGTAATCTGTGTGGGATCCGAGCCAAATATGTCAGATGAATATAATCCATAGAGCTTGTGGGCTGTTGGCATACGTTAGAATTTCCTCTATTAGTGCTGCTGCTCTTTTAAAGCATTACGTTCAAGCAGGAAGTAAACAGTAATCAGTAGAACAGTTCAAACGCACACTTCAAGGATCACAGCCTGCACATCCACATTTTGTTTGTGGAGAATACCGTCCGATAGAATGTGTTTTCATCCTCCTCTGTGCGTCTGTGTGTGTGTCCCTGTGCTCTGACCCATGTTGTTGTCATGTGTCTCATATAGTGAATGTTGCTGGATGAGGGCAGGTGAGTACTACACAACACCTTAGTAAATGGCATTCTCGAGAAGGATGTCAGCATTTCAGTAACCACAGCAGAATTGATCAAATGAAAAGGAACATAAGTTCATTACTCAATCACTGGCATTGAATCATGGACGGCGCAACACACACAGCACAACAGCACTGTAACACCTCTTATCATTTCTCGACAAAACTATGTTATCAATTGATATATGTGATAAATAAGTAACATAACAGAATAGCGAACAGAATATCTGTAAAAGATAGGGCCCCAGTGGTGCTAGAAAAGATAGTTGCTGTTATCAAGGGGCACACAAATTCTAGTGGCGCTCCCTGTCTCTTTATTTTGGAGCTGTTTGTCATAGATGTCGGCTGGGTGATACAGTGATACGTAAAATTATTGAAAGTGATGATTTGCGCAGTTACTTGTCTTCTACTGTATTTTAGCACAAACAACTGTTTTGTTACAATTTTGCTTGGAAATCATTAATTTGGACAGCAGGTGCTTTCTTTGCAGCATGACCGATTGCCAGATACAGTCTGTAAGCACAGGTCATGGTTTTAGCCTCTGTAAAGGTGTAATACTATACCAAACCTGGCAACCTCCACAACAACATTTTGTGAGGCTGCACACAGTCACTGTGCCCACCTGTTCATCACGAAAGTGTAAACGCATAAGTCCCCAATATTATTACGATTCAACATGTTACTTAGTTAGCTTTAGAGGTGCTGCTAGGATAGCTGTTGTGATCTCCTTCAAGGCTGACAGCTATGCTAGGCTAACCACATCCAGACTCTAGCTTCATACTGAACTCACAGACATGAGATTGACATCAAGCTTATAGTTACATTCTCAGGAAGAACGCAAATTGTCATATTTTACTAAAATGTTTTATTGCAAATTTCACAATGTAAAAATAATAGTAGCAGCCAGCTGTAACTTAGTAGCATGTTGCAACATAGATTGTCTGTGTCAGCTTTTTTTCCCCCTCTCCACTCTTGCAGTAGTCAGTCTGACAGAACTAATTCTCTCCTCTGTCTCTGTGCTCCTTCCCCATTCCTTTTGCGTCCAAACCCAACTGCATGGCCTCCCCTGAAGCAAGCGACGCGTCCTTTGGAAACATGAGTTAGGACTCCAGCCCGGAAAGGTGCGAGTGGTTTGAGGGGATATTGGAGGAATAAAAGACACTCCTTCACATCTGGGATAACATGAGTGAACTTTGTCCCTGAGTGAAATACTGGCGCTGCACTGGGATTGTTTTCATTTCATTCACTAATGTGCATACCTCGGGGCAGACTTTAATATAAGCACGTGTGTAACGGAGGCTAAACTCACCTTTTCATCTGGAGACCACAGTTCTTCAACACAAGTCTAAGACTTATATTTAGGCCTATAGAAATGTATCTTCAGATGTTCCAAAATCGGTCTTTGATCTGAAAAGGATCCACATCTTTCTTATCCCTACGGGGTACTGACCCGACAGCAACCCAGCCCTAGCGGACCTGAAGGAAACGGAAGAAAAACACCCAGAACATGTGATTTATACGGTTTGCTGATGCGCTGCCCCCAATTTGCTTTAAACCTGCATACATTTTTTGTCTTGGCAGAAATGTAAAAGTAATGTCTTAATATATGTATAGATGAATAGTGACATTTATTTGGCTAGTTTGTGGAAAAACTCAATAGCGTCCGTGTCCAAAATGCAACACTCACAAAGTAACAGGCATAATATGTACCTTAGTGAAGCCACATCTATGCCAGTAATTTAAGTCGTTGTGTTTCTAGTGGCTAACTAAATTTGCAGCATGAACTGTTAATGCTAATAGACTTCATGTTCAGTTCATTCTAGTTACAATTTCACACTGACCTAATACCTGCAGCAGTGTGCATCAGACCCAACCGGAGTATTAGTATTACATTGATGCTATATGGTTTTAATGACATTAAAGAGTAACTTGAATTCCCCTGAAAATGTTGTGTTTGCTGATCTCCAGTGGTTTAAGTTTTCACCTTGAAGCAGTTATGTTCAGGTGTATTCCAGGACCCTTGGACATCACGGTTGGGTGTGGTTGCAGGTCTAGCAGAGTACACCCAACCACACCCATCAGTGAAGCTGGGCGTGGGCAGAGGTGAAATACAACTGTTGAGCTGTTTAGTTACTCTTTAAAGGGGCTCTCCTATCATTTAGTATTGCACTTCTATAAAGTTGAGGAACAATGGAGCAAAGGCTGAGATATCCTGACTGATCCCTGGTGTGGGTCGAACTTCAAAAACACTGGCTCCTATTTTTCCCATCATGCATGTCTCTCCTAAGATTGTGCAATTGTGCTACTATAATGCATAAAGTTGACAGTGAGGGTGGGTTAGCGTGGTTGAGTAATGCATTTAGCGAGTTGGGCGTTAATAACGGGTTGTGTGGGTGCGGGTAATAAATAAACCTACCAAGGTGCAATTTCAAAAACATCCAATCACTGACCTTCAAATTCTTTCACTGATAACAATCTCAAGCTTCAATGAATTCCCTCTGGGTCACGTTTGGCTAAATCTGCCAACTATGGCCTATATTTAGAGTCAACCACTGTGTTAAAATGATTTGAACTGATGGCCATGAACCTTTAGTATCCTTGCATTGTGTAGGACACTGTTGTGTTTCTATGTCGAGGAGCACTGAGGATATTATTAAAACTAATATTAGCACTCCCCCCAACTTCTCCCTGCCTGGTAAATATATGCCTTTCAAACTGCACTTCCCCCAAACACTTGTAGTCTTTAAACCCAAGCAGAGATAACTCATCATGACATCATTAGGGTTATTTTCTCAGACTTGACAAAGTGCTGCAACAGTCAACATTAAAGAACCTGTGTTCCAGGCTGTCCAGTACTCCCCATAGTGAGTAAGCTGATCATCATGTGTAAAATCAGTGGAGTGCCCCTTTGAGTTTACATTGTGGTTGTTTTTTTTCTGATGGCCTCTGACTGGAGGTCAAAGTGCACCTACCTTTAACCACTAGCTGGCTTTTTTTCAGTTTTTTGTCATTTTTAATGATTGTGAGCTGTTATTATTACATAGATTGTCTGTTGTCTTCAATGTGACAAAGAGCATATATAGACATCTACACACTAGTATGCAAAGTATATACACATATACTGTACATGTGAACTGTGCTTGGATGCTAGGCATGTCCATCTTTTCTACTTGAACTATGGAGGATCTCTCAGAGTTGCTGCTGTAAGATACTGTAAACAGCAGTGAAATATAGGACATATTTTGATGTGTGAGCTGTTTTGCATTTAAAACCTTTTAGACCAAAATAAATGTAGTTTGATGAATGCATATGCCTCCTCAGCGTGGGATTCTGAAATGCTGATCATGTACTTTTCTCACTGTGCTGCAGGGATAAACTGTATGCTTACACGCCTTTCCATCTACCTTCACATTATGCTTCTTCTTCCTCTCTGCAAACAGAAGAGACCTGCAGACGGATAACAAGGATGCTGATTTATTAGGAGTCAGACAGACAGGTGTTCGTTGATGATTTCTCTCTTCCTCTCCCTCCTCCCCTCACAAGCTAAACCAATGGCTGTGGCTTTAGGCAACTCCTGACTTTTATTTTATCTTCTTCCCTTTTCTCCCCCTCTACCTCTGTCACCCTTTCTTCACCCTTTCCTGCACTCTCGCCTCCCTTTGTCTCTTTTATTTAACTTCTATCATCCTTATTTTTTTATGTACGCACTCTCTTTCCCCTCCCTTTCCGCCTCTCTTAGCCACTTTAATCTTCTGATTGTTATGATTGCTGTGCGTTCCTCTGCAATAGCCTGCAGGAAGAGTGAGTTAGTACTTGTCAGTGAGCACAGGTATGCACCGTGGACACCTGCTGGCTTATTCAATGACTGCTGGAGCGAGGAAGGAGAAGCTCACAAGCACAGGCTGCAAAATAAAGCTCCAAATCAGCCACAAGGTAATTGATGCAGCAAACGAAACGCTGCAACACGGCATGTCAAACGGCCAAATAAAAATTTATTTTATAAATAATATTTGCATTTCTGATGAGGCTGAACCATTTCTGAGATGTTGAGTATAATGCAGATAAACTGTAGAGCTGTGTTATATGTCTGGAATCAATATCATATACTATAGTGATAAGAATATGTTTGCAATACTGATATACTGTATTACAATATATCACAATATGTAGAGTAAATGCAAACATACAAGAATCAAAATACAATGCAATCAACTTACATTTGAATGCATTAAGTTAGAAAAATCCTACATTACATGATAATTTTATCAGGATACAATTCCACTGAATCCGGATAATCAATATTTTAATTAACACCCATCTCTATGCAGATTTTGTCTTGAACGTTAGCAACAAAACAGTCTGAGTTCATAAATATTTATTATTTATTAATAACCACTTAAACCTCACGGACAACAAGCAAAACATTGTTCAAACCCTGAAAACTGTATTTTTTTTTATTCTGGCGGGATCCCAAAATCTACGGAAATGTTTATACATTCTGCAAACGATATAAGAAATATTTGTATTTGAGTGTTGTTCCACCTCTTGAACTGAAATAGAATATATGTGATACGGCCATACAGATGAATCAAAACATTAAAGCAACATTGTTTTTTGGGGGGGTTGAAGAAAACAAGTTAAAATAGGGAACTTTAATTAGCTTTCCTGTTGAAAACTGCTGAGTAAGCAAAAGAAAGCAGTTTACAGGCCAGAAAACCAAGACAAATAGCTAAGAGGCTAAAATGCTTGATAGTCGGGATGATCCCATGGTTTGGAATCATCACCACAAGCGACACCTTTCACATCATTAAATATATTGTTGATGTAAAATATGTATTAGTGCAGCTTTAAAGCTACTGGGGTTAAATAGCTGTGTCAAGCAAACGTGCCCCATGCTTCTTTTTTTTATCTCATCTGAAAATCCTAGTTGTATTGTAGATCCTTTATTTTATCCCTTCCAAAATATTTTAGATTGCCAAATAATTCACAGTAAGAATAGTGATACAAATGGAAAATTGCCTGTAATCCCCCGCCCCCACCCCCCCCCCCCCCCCCCCCTTCTTTTTCTTTGATTT
>NW_022280074.1:1362565-1447894 GCF_004355925.1 Anarrhichthys ocellatus
TTTTTTTTTCTGTCACCAACTCGGTTTAACGTTTAGAAAAAGTTGCATGAAGGCACACACACGCACACGCATCATTTCAAGCGATGGATCTGCACACAGTGCTGTGTACGTGTAAAAAGGCGAACATGCAAATGTGCACTTTTGCATTGCATGTTAGTCTTTGTACTCGCTGTGAATGCAGACCTCCCACATTGAAATAAAGTGCATGAGCACACAGGCTTTTGCTGACAAAGTGCACATGCAAATTGTACACATTCCCACCGAGGAGCAACATTTTTCTTCTTCAAGTCTGTGTGCTCCCTCCTGTCTGTGTCTCTTTCTGGCTTGAAGCAGGTGCTGGAATGAGACACTAAATAACTATTAGAGTTTGAGGAAGGGCGAGAGAGGGGGGAGGAGAATGAGAGAAAATGAGAGAGCACTTCCCCAACAGCAGCAGGGAGGGAGGGAGGGAGGGAAAAGGAGCGAGGGGCTAGGGAGAGCAAAGGAGCTTATCGGGGATCTGCATTGCAAGTAGCTCTGAGAGCAGCAAGTGGCGGCTGTTTTTCAACCTGTTTTTGTTTTTTTCCCGAGGAGGCGGTGAACAAGAGGGAGGAGAAGAACCAGGCAGAGGAGCACAGATTTGGAAAAGTCTGAGCTGAGTCTCAAAAGAAAAAGACACCGAGAGAGGAGGGGAGCGAAGCCGGGAGGAACACAAGGCAGCAATGGATAGCAGAGTGGCTCGGCCTGACCCTGGGATGGCATAGATTCACACACAGCTGCTGGCTACGATCCAGCACACGCACTAGGCTGCAAACACCAATGAGGTACTGTAACAGCAACAATAACTAACCAAGCATAGACGTTCATTCACCCTCAATGGTCTTTTTGCTCCCAGTTGGAGATTTGTTTTTGCTCCTGAGTGAAAGTTGAGCTGTGTTATTTGCCTGAGAGTGAAGGGTCTGCTGTGTGTGGTGCACTTGGGAGAAAAGCAGTGCTGTGCAGCTTGTCAGGTGCATCGCATGAAATGACAGCTCTGAACACAAAGGTATAAATCTTCAACGTAGAATCCAGGAAACAACACAGGTATGAGACCTGTTATCAGGACTGGTTTGCCTTGACGTTGTTTTGTGTCAACTAACAACGGCAACTGTTTAAATGTTAGTTTTTCAATAGGCCTATGTGTATGTGCATTGCAGTGGCGTACAGGATTGAATTGTGAAATCTGACATTTCATTTTCACTTTCCTGCAACACAAAAGTTAGAGGCAGCCAAATACCCAGCAGCAAGTAGACGCACTTGTCCTGCCAGTGGGATCGTTGGCTTCACCATTCATGTATTCTCTTTGAACAAGTCACTGTTTGCATCGATAATGTTGCCAGCAGCTCCCTAGGCAGTGCCGAGTGAGGTGAGCCTTGAATGTGATGGTTACAGTGCAGCAGAGAGTTGTTGCGGAGCAGGGCAGGTAAGTGCATGTCTGGAGTATGTTGGATGAGGGGTTGTTAAAAAACTGTACATGGCTGAAACTTCTCTGTTCTCCTCCGTGGGATATTTTAGCATAAGACTCAAACACCCTCTCTGCCTGTAGCTTCAGGCGAAGACAGAACCTCGGGTTGGTTACGTGGATCTGTGTGTGTGTGTGTGTGTGTGTTCATGTGCATTTCCCAGAGTGCACAGGGGTTTAAGTTTTCTTTCACCCTGTCTCACTGTTTTGTTTATTAACTCATGGGGAGCCTCCATCTGGTCCGAGTCATTTACACGGCTTCACGAGGGATGAACAACAGCGCAGTAATGACATTCAGCAGCCAGGTCCTGATTTTTAATTCTAGGGGAAGCTTCTCCCTTCTTCTCAGTGTGACAGTTGTGACCCACATGTGAAACACATTACCACCTTCCAGACTTTTCCCCCGGCGTCTTCCAAACTACATCAGTGGGAGGGTGGGCTGAGGTGATGGCTGCCTGTTCTGTCTGCCGTCCCAATGACGAAGCGTATTGTCATGTGCATTGTCTGCTGCAGTTGTGTGGAGAGTCTGGAGGTACATATTTTGGCTGGAGCACAAATGGATAGCTGTGGGTGTTTTTTGGATTACCCGATTTACTATGGTATGTCTGGACTGGAATGCACCACCTGCACGTTGGGCAGACGTGTACCAGCACAAAGCATAAATCAGGACCTGTTTTACCGCACGTTATTTGCACTTGAGATTTTTCTTTTTCTGAATAGTCATCACATAGACCTTTTGCTGTGATTGAATGTCTAGCCTCTGACCGCTGTACATTTGATTTCCCTCTGCATGCCTGCTCATATCAGACCCAGATTTATAACTCAGCTCACCGCAGGGCCCCACCTTTCTCCCACTTCCTCCCTCCCCCCACAACTGTATGTCTGGAGAGCACCTGCCCCATCACCTGCCGCTCAGACAGGGGCTGCGTGTGTATATGTGTGTACGTATATGTGTGGGGAAGCGTTCCAGGAGGCCACACCTCAACCTCCTTCTACCCCATACCTCCCTCACCTCGCCCAGCATTGCAAATGCTGACTGTGTTCCTTATGGTGTTTCCACCACACTCAGCTGCTAACCTGAAGGTGACTGTCTCTGCCTGTCGTTTTTCTTCAAACTAGGGTAAAATCATTAGGCATCAATGACTGAGAGCAACCTGCCCTTTAAACATCAGTGACACCAATATTTTGAGGAGGCCCTGTTGCTTTCCAGGCTTTTTTGGCTTGTGGCCTAAATGGCAGTGGCCTTAATAGCCCATAATAGCAGCCCTCGCTGCTGCACGTGGATAGTCGAGCTGCTTTGTTTGTCTCTTGCCTCGGTTTAGTGGTCAATTTCAGAGGAATGAGCTTGCTGAGTCATCCAGGGAATGTGGAAAAGTGTCTCCGTGGGTCAGAGGGTCTCATCTGGGGGTTTGAGCGCCTATGAAGTTGGACGTGAACTTGTACTTAAACCTGGACTATAAAAGAGACCACCTGAGTTGAACCCAGTGCATTCACTTAATACAAATACAGTAATGTGATGGCTTTGTCTTGAAAGAAAAAAATGTTTTTAAGACGAACAAAGAGCTGCAGTTCCCTGAAAGCACAAACCATAGTAGTGCACAAGCTCTGTCTTTTATTAGTTAATCTGCATGTCCGAGAATTTTTGGCCCGTGCACGAATGTTAAAACAGAAAGAAACTCGAGCCCAGAGGCAATGTGCGCTGAAGGCAATGTGCGCTGAAACCGCCCCGACTGCGTTGCTGCACACCTGTCTAGCACTGTAGCCCTCGGGTTATTTCACAAGACGCAGTGGGTTTTGCATTTGTACTCACTCAAGATAATACTTTTCTGGTTTAGGAGGCGTTGCTTCTTCGCTAAAATGTTGTTGTTTTTTTGTGCCCCTTTGCTCTTCTGGGGAGAAAAAAAGACAAACAAGGTGTTGCTCTCAAGTGAAACTGCAGCAACTGTTTTTAGCTTCTTCAAGGTTGTTTAGCTCTCATTCAATTCATTGCTTTAATCCCAATGACACTGTTAAGGCTATAACAATAGTTAATAGCTTTAGCTCTGTGCTAAAGTAGAATCATTTCTGGATGGCCAGCTTGTTAGGTGTGTTCCACTTTTACCAGATCACATTTCAAAACAACAAGCTGGCTTGTCCATACCTGTCCAGACAATAAAAGCAAAAATGAGGGTGGGGGAGGGGGTGAGGAGAAACTGCTGGTGCTCAGGTGGGAAAAAAAGTGGGACAGACAGCTAGAAAGCAGAGAGGAAGAGAGTGCAAGTAAACACAGGAGCAGATGAATGCAAGAGATGCATCAGCAATTTGTAGTAAAGTAGGTCAGCCTCTTGAGAGCTCAGTGGCAAATGATCAGATTGGGATCAAAGTGCACTGATTGACAGTTTGAGTACAGCAAACGCAGCAGCCTTCTTTTTAGTGAATTTAAACCAGAAAAATACAAACCTGGAATTAAACTGCAGCAGATTCAAGAATGGCACATATTATTTTAATGTTAGACATTTATTCTCAAACTTCTAGTGCTGGTATGATTGGTCGATCAACAGAAAATTAATCAAAAGTAACTTTGAGAAAGGATTAAAGGATACGGCTTGACTTTTTTGACTTACAAACAATCTAGAACTTTTAAAGGATAAGGTTGATCATGTTTTATATTTTCGTACTGTCAACGAGTTCCATAAAAATACCTAAACCAACAATGCATTAGCCTCAATACCTTCCTACCCCGGTCCCTACCCCGTTTGTGGCTCTCACGCCAAGTCTATTGGTTTCTACTGAAAATGTAAATCTTTAAAAATCTGTCACAAGTTGAGTTTCACTTTCGATAAATGCTGAATAGTTCCCTTGAATTGCTGGGCACAGTAGTTTTTATCATCCTTAACTAAAAAAAAAAGGAGTAAAGAGTGCATTTGTTGGGGACTATTTTCAGCAGCGGAGTAATACATTTGATATTATTAACTATTTACGGCTGCAGGAGGGTTTATTGGGGCTTGACTGAAAATAAACTGCAGTGTTTGTGTTCGTGATAATGAAGGAACATGTCATCCAGTGCAACAGTGTGGCTCGCTGATGTGAATAGTTTTCGGATAACAGTGGAGCTCTGTCGCCGAGGATTTGATTTTTGGTCCTTATATGGAAATGATTGAGCACAAGAAAACTACAGAGAATCGCTAGCCTTGCACTTTAAATGTTTACCATGTTTATCAACCTAAATTGCCAAAACATTACTTATTGCTCAGGATGTGCTGTTCAGACAAAAGAATGTTTGAAGACGTCACTCTGGGCTCTGGAATATTGTGATGCAAATTTTTTACTATTTTATAGACGAAGCAATTAATCAAAAACACATTTTTTAATCCACAGATTAATGGATTATGAACATAACCATTAGTTGCTGACCTTAAAGTGTAAGGTCAGCAACATTACTTACTGTAATCTGTTATTGGAGAAGCTATGAAACAACAAATGGTTGTTGAGTTATTTGTTAAACCACTTTTTTTTTTGATGATCTGGCTTTTAAATTCACATACAATACTGTAAACTAATGTGTTTTTTCTAAGATGTGTTGTAGTAAATTTTATTTCTGTCCGTGTAACCTGACAAAACATCTTAAATCAGAACTCCTATTCATAGAATCTCATCGCATCCATCATCTGTCAGAAGGCACTGATTATGGGATTTTCTGGATTTACTGCGTGTTGGATCCCTGGCCCTCCATCGACTTGGTAGCTTTCCCGTCTTATGACAAAGAACCATAATTAGACCGGGTTATTTCCACAAGTTTGTCAATAGCCCCTTTGTGTCTTTACTATCCTGCCTGTGTGTCTCCTGCATGTCCGCTTATCTGACTGCAGCTGTTCTGGTGGTAGAGTAAAGCGGGGGTAGGAGAGGTTAAAGGTCCAAAAGTCTTGCCGTGTACGTGCGAGATGGTCGCCATTTTTCTAGGCTTTTAAATGAGAGATCGCTGTTTGACCGTTTCAGTGGGCAAGAATCCCACCGGGTGAGACAAGGTCAGGGAAGGCCTCTCTACATCTTGTCGCTTTCAATCAAAGACAAACTGCGTCTCAAACACACACTCACGTTCAGGTGTGCCTTGTGTGTGTGTCATAGCTTTGTGTGATTGTAAGCCAGGTTGTCAGTATGCATCTTCATAGTGTCTCAGAAGGTCGTGGGTAAGTTGCCTGAGGCTGTAGAGGCGGATTAGGAGGACCCGCACCATGTGTAAACATTTGGGTAACCCCCACCCCACCCGCCTCCTCTGTAGCCTCTGGGGTGCTCACCTGTCTCAGTGGGTGGAGGCCAAAAGAGCAACAAATACCAAGAAACTCCCTGACCTGAATTCACTCAACCATTCTCACACCATTCAGGCGTCTGATCTTCCCCAAAAAAAATGCAGCTTAGTGCATCAACTTGACATCTGGTGCGCTTTTTTCCGATTGGAATTCGAGTCTCGCTGAGGAGTTTGTTTTGATTGAGAGATTTAGATGAAGCCCATTAAAATACCAAGAAGACACATCCTGGCTTCCCATCCAAATATTTCAGGTGAACATTTGAAAAGTGCAAAGGCAAAAATTCAAATTCCGTGCATTGCCATCAGCTGGTTCGAGGCAAATCTCCTGTCAACTAACGATCATCTAATCTTAATGGGAGACACATGAGAGATACATTTTAACATTTGAGAATATGCAAAACCACATCATTCAATGACAAAAACTGCCTCAAACAAGCATAAAAACACATTGCACAACAAGTTCCCAGTTGCCCCTAATTGTTTTTACGTCAACACGTCTCAATTGGCATCAAACAAATTGTCTGGATAACCGACACACAATAACAAGACACTAATAAGTTGACATTGCACAGTTGACACTTTTTGAATCATTTTAGTAATTCAAGTTGAAAATGCTCATCTTGTTGGCAAATTTCATGATTATCCCAGTATTGACAGAATATGTTACAAAAACACAGTGAGGGTGGTTTCCCCATAAGTGACATTGAATGATGTCACGTCTTGTCTCGGCAGACAATGCTGGGCTCTTTAGTCTACTGCTTGGCAATTAGTGGTCTGATGTGACAGAGTTAAACTGCGATCTCACACACACACATGAGCTGGTCACACCACACTGTCAGGACACTCCAGTCTGTCTGACCAAACACACCAGACTTACGCTCGTGGAGAGAAAATGTGGGCGGGGGAAGTTTCCACAATCTGATCAGTGTTAGATAAAACTTAAGTTGCACTGTCTGCAGACATTACAAATGATCCTCTGATATGATTTTTAGTGACTTCCATGTGGGACCACAGCTCAAAGTGTCCTTTTATTTTAATAAAATGTCTCGTGAGGTTTGTTTCACTTCATACATTTTTAGCCTGATAGAACATTCATGTTAGCCGACACCAGATGTTGGGTAATTTTGTTTAGTTTTGCTCTAACTGATACGCAGGAGGTGACATATCTCCTCTGCTGCACAAGTTGCAAGGAGCAGTACATATAACATCAAGATTGCAGACAAAGCAAACAAAGTTCTGATGGTCTCGCTCTGGAACCAAGTTACTTATTCTAAACATCACCACGCACACTACTGGAATAACTGCTTTGGCATTTGTTGTTGACTTCAGAGTGAGAGTTTTTAGGCTTGAAATCTGATCTGGGTTGCATCCGGGAGCAGCTGAAAAGTAAGTATAGGGAGGTTGGAAATGTCTTGAAAGTCATACAGGTTTGGCCTCTTTCTTTTTTTTGTTGATGACATATCGCACAAGAGAGAAGGGACTCTTAACGGAGTCTCTGTCCTGGCAAACCTTCACATAATCTCACAAGCTTAGTTTTAGCCTGGTAAACATCCACTGAGAATCTGTGTTCCAGAAAGCAGGACCAACGTAACAAAAAGCACCCTCGTGAGATCTGAATCTCAGTTCATGTACAGTTAGTGCCAAGTTGTGATGTCTTGAGAGAGGAGACATCACAGGTTGGCTACGACTGACTCTGTTACCAAGCAAACAGTTTTATCTCCTGCATTGAGGCTGCAGTGAAACTTGTATTTACCGTTTGGCACGATTAAACAATAAGGCCTGTGACATTCAGTATTTTAGTTAGCCTTTCTCTGTCTCTCAATACTCTCTGACTTCACTACGCTTTTTGTGGCACTGAGCCACGAGGGTTTGTGTTTCCTACTGATGACATACATCTTTAAAAAGGTGGAGCAAATATTTAATTTTATTTAAAAAAAATACTAAATGATGTCACGAAAGAGCTGGGCACTGTGGTTTTTAGCAAATGTAGCTAAAACAGGGGTAAATATGTCATTTTTTGGGGGCTAGTTTCAGCTGTGGATTAATACACATTTGGTCCTCTATTGAGTCTTAACAGCACCAGGGTGGGTGTCGAAATAACTTAAAATAGACTACAGTATGTTCATAGTTGGATCAATTAATTTGTTGATTTCAATCTTCTTCATGGAATTTGTTGACAATTAGAAATGTATTATTTATTATTCTATTTATTAAAGCAGGCTGTACCGGGCCAATGCGAAAGCGGACCACACTGAACAAAACAGTAGATTGCTGTTTTAGATCGATGAGAATTTGTAGAGTCTCATGTATCGACCGTAAAACCCACATCCACACACAGAGTATTAGTCAACCTCTCTTATAGTCTTGCACAGCCAGACTACAGCACATTATCATCCTGCTATAGGGGAAAAAAGGGTGTAGCGATGGTGCCGTTGCAAAAAGGTAACATGCATAAGGGAGAATTGGCCAATGTGTAGAAATGTCCTCCTTCACTCCAACAATGTATCCATTTGTTTTAACATTCTTATCTCCCCCCTTGGCAAACGTCAAACAAACTTTAAATATGTGATTAGACATTTGGCTCTGTCGTGAAGCTGATTCAGCAATGGATTTGTGCTCGTATTTATGTGCTGCACTCCATTAAAGGATTATTCTCAGACCTTCAAGATGAAAAATGTCACAATTAGAAATGCGCCTCGTATGGCTGTTGGCATTAAAGGCATGCCAGAGTGCCATTCATTAACTGCTGTATGCAGACATGGCGTCTTAGAGCAGCCTAGTGAAATTACAGGGGGAAACACTGGCAGCAACGTCCATAACAGTCAAATAACACCCTGCTATGACAAGGGAAATTACACGTCTTTGGAATTGAGATTTTAATCGCGTGATATAATTGTATCGCTGTGAGGAATGTGCAGTTTGTGTAATCGGATGCTTTCGTGTTTTGATAAATGTGATGGCGAGGCTTATTGTCAGTTCTTGGGATCATTGAGGTTTCTTGATCAAATCAGCAGATAACTAATTTTCTTGAAAGAGTTTGTTGATTTATTACCACTTGGCTGTTGATGGACGATTATGTGAACCTTCATTCATCAGGATACTAATAATAATTCATATTTAATCTGATATGACTGCAGATAGAGATTAATGTTTGGTTAATGCTGTACATCTACAGCCGGATTACAGTATAACCAGCCAGTTATCACATCTAGAACCCGATAAGATTGTGTCATTATGCAGCAGTGGTCTGCATGTGTGTGCATGTGGCTCTGTGGCTGCACTATATGAGTGGATCAGTATAAGGAGTTCCCACACTCTCTCAGGTGTCCTGTGCTCAGGGCAGCCTGGCCCAGGTTCACAAATAAAGGCTGCCTTTGTCTGCAGCAGGGAACAGGTAACCATTTGTACCTGCACTACTGTGTGTGTGTGTGTGTGTGTGTGTGTGTGTGTGTGTGTGTGTGTGTGAATACATGCATGCAATCATATGTGTGTGAGTGTAGGAGAGAAACAGAGGGAGATAGGATTGACTGGGCTGCCTGCCGTTGCCTCAAAAGCAGGTGTGGCTTTTCAACAGCCTCATATTCACAGCATACAGCACAATACATGTGTGCTCAATAAAAAGGAAGGTAAACTATTATCTGTTATCTAGTCTGTGATTCTCCAGGCAAACAAACACCATTTTAAGCAAAGTTGTACATCCAGGAAAAGTGTTAATTCATGCTTTTATCCTCTTAAAGGCACAGTGTGCTGGATTTAGGGCAGTCTACTAGCAGACAATGTTCATAACTTTGTTTGCAAGAGTAAGCAGAAGGATATTCAATTGGTTGTAATCAACCACACTGATAGATGCCACCAAATCCTACATACTGTACCTTTAAAGAGAGACTCCATGTTAATTCAGTCGCCAATTCTTACACTTGCATTCTTTCTTATAACCATCAGGGGGCAACTCCTTGGAAAAATGAGTCTGATTGTATAGAAGTCTTTGAGAAAATGACCCTACTTCAGTAATCATTGTACACATGACTTTATGGTCTCAATAGTTAGTTTCAAGTCTTCTTCAGCGTGATGTTCATCAGCGCAAGGCTTCAAAATGGCAGAACACAAGCCAATGAGTGCGTCCACTTCTTATATACAGTCTATGTGTAAATTACAAATGTAAAGTTTATGTGATACTACTTACTATAATGTAAAATACAGATATCTCATAAAGATTTACAGTGTGTCATAATGTTGAACACTAACTTACAAATAATCTCTCAAAGAGAAAAAGAAAAAAATATTTTTTTGTTAAACATTTTTAAGCCAACATGGATGAGAAGTTTAAAGTGCTAAAAGAAATGGAAATGTGAACATCTTCCCATGTCAACTCAAGAACCTGTGATATGACAACAGCTCCCTCACGGCTGCTGAGTGAACTTGTGGTTCGACTGTTTTCCAAGGTCAAGAATGAACTTCCAATCTCTGCTGCACTCTATGGCAAAGCTAAGTTATTACTAGGGGAAGACTATCCAGCCTACATTGTTCTCCAAAGTAAAGCCACCGGCTTAAGACATATGACCTCTGAACAAATAGACAAAGAAAGAAGTACACAGTTAACAATTGACATTCAGACAAGAAATCATCTCTGAAAGTAGTTACTCTGGCTTTGGGCTAAAGGCGACAGGTCACATGATCTGGGTGAACAAATACGAAATGTTTTAGCAAGTTAGCCTGAAATATAAATTTACAATATAGTCAAAGAACAGCAGAACAGTCTATCTTTACTTTTTTTGCTCATGACTTTCCACCGTTTACAGTTTATTTGAACATGAAAGAACAAAATGAATCTGATGTGACTGATCTGAATGATCTGACTAAATATAATAATATAAAAACATTTTGTCTCTGTATCCTTCTGTGCACACAGTTCATATGAGGCCGTGTGCGTTGTATGTGTTGTATTAATCGGCTCTTTGAATCAGGAGTTGAGGATTACCTGTTCAGGAAGCAGGAGGGTAAGAAGAGACAGAGCTCCACAAGTGTGTTTTAACAGCCTGTCAGGAGAGCTAACTTTATGACCCGCTGCTGGGATTTAACAGATGCTCACTGTGAATATTCAATCACAAAAGGTGCCTGCCAGCTAATGTGGGCTGACAGGAAGGCAAACCAACAACCTGAGTGATGGATGAGTATAGATCTCAGGTGAAAGGTGAGAGTGCTGAGGATGTGCTCTCTTCCTCTGTCTATCTGTCTGTTGTGGTATTCTGTCTGGAGCTGGTGTGTGTGTGTGTGCGTGTGTGTGTGTGGATGTTAAGTACAGGGGCTGTATGCTGTGAGTAGGGAGGTCTTTAATTAGAGCAGGAAGACACGGCTCAGGAGACACACTATACTAGACTTAATTCTATGTGCGTGAGTCTGTCCACGCAGGTACGTGTGTGTGACTGGGAAACATCCTGCACGTGTCAATAGTTTCAGGGTCCATCTTGCCATTTCCAGCAGAGTCTGCTCAGAGTGCGCACGCACGCACGTTAAAAGATCTTAAATGAGGCTAAATCCCCAAAATGTTCAAAAGCCAATTAGAAAGTAATTTCTCCATCAATTAAACATCCACTGTCTGAATAGTCTATGAAATGTACACATTACTTTTGTTCTTAATTTTGACTAATATCTGTGTGATGAATTTTTTGATTAGTTCAAAAAAGTGCATTCCATTTATATGCATGTATAAATACATGCTGCATTGGCAAGTTAAATCCATTACTCTCCTCTAACCTGGAATTTATACATTTGGCTGTAACTCATTGTAATCTCTTTACTAAGCTCAGTGTGCCACTACAATAATTATAATGTTCTCAGTGCTTGACTAGGTGCTGTAGGAATTTATTTTTCATTTGTGAAAAAAAAGAAAGTTGTTTTTATTTTTAAAGATGAAAATAATGAAACTATTATTCCATTAACATACAGTATTAAGGTTTAATTCTGTTGTAACACATTATTAGTATTATTTTGAGATACTAGGTGGAGGGTATTGCCCTTTTTAAAAGGGTAAACCCAAGATTCGACCCCCCCTCCCTACACTAGTAAGTGTTATACAGTCTCTTATTATAAGTTATAATCAAGTAATACATTTATATTTAAAAAAAAAAGGTTTGATTCCCTACTTTTGCTTTTAAATGAGGCATTAATAAAGTCTAACGAAATGATAAAAAGATCATGCAGAATTTTGGCCTGAGTAAAACCTATTAAATTGTTCTTTTCCCTCTCTTCTTCTGCAGCTCTCATGTGTTCGCTCAGCCATGCTTCCTGGCTATGGATTGTCACCTTTTCCTGATTTCCAACCCCACCTTCACGCTTTTTGCTGCCGAGGAGAGAGTGTCAGCATGTGGATCCCTGGCTCAGGGGAGTCCCAGGCTCTGAGCGAGGCCCAGGAGGACAGGCCTCTTCTCCACCCGTGCCACCACAAGCATGTCGCTGTGTGCCAGCAGGAAACATTGGCTTTTATCGAGCTACAACCACCGGTGACTCCTAAACTGAGCGGCCTTAGCTCCCCGAGGCCAATCGTTATTCCAGAGACACAATGCACAACACACTCCCTGCCCCTGAACGGTTTCACACACACACTGAATGAACTGAATGACATGCAGAACGGCTGCCACAATGAGCACGAAACAGTGTTGAATTTGAACTCTTATACACCTGCGGGTGACTGTGAGCTTGAATGCCATAATAGCATCAGGACTTCTTTGAAGGAGCAGACAGAAAAACCTTGTGCCGTCACAACAGTATGTCGTCCTTTCCACGCTGCGCTCAGCCTCCCTCTGCCGTTCCCTCTGTCCTCACTATACACAAACGGAGACTCCTGGGAATCTCCGTTACCTTGCTCCCCATCCTCACCTGAAGGTCCTGGGTTTCAGAGCCTAGACTCCTGCCAGAGGAGGACGTCCCAAGGTTCACTGAAAGAGAAGTCTATCCGTGAGTATGCAGCTGTTTTCCGCTATGGACAAAGTTTACGCAACAAATCATTTTTAAAAGCTCTTTACGTGCTTTCTCTTAGTCTGATATTAAGTTATTTTCTTGTTTCCAGGGCGAAAGATGCAGGTTTATTCGCCCGACAGCCAGAGCGATGAATCTCTCAGCAGCCCAATCCTGGACGCAGACTACATCTTCCCAGGACCTTTTGCATCTTTCCTGGAGGAGGACCTCAGTGGATTATCCTCCCTGGAGGCCACTTCAAGGCCTTCATCCACAGACGGCCTTACAGATCTCCCAAACCTCAGTAACGATGATATTTTCAATCTACCTGAGGAACCACTGGAGATAATAGAGGACTCAATGCCAGCACTGGGGGAAGACAGCGAGAGTGTAGAGATGTCGTGTGCCACAGGGGGGAGCTTTTTGTCCCGCAGCCGTCAGGGGGATCAAGAACGGCGGCGCTTCTCAGCTTCAGAACTGATATCCAGGCTGCAGCTCTCTCAGAGGAAGAGCTCCTTCACCTTGAAGCTGGGCAAGTCGCTGTCTGCGCGGGTCGCCTCCAGAGACAGAGGCTCCAACAGCCTCAGCCCCAACGCTGACTGTGAGTAGAGAACAGAATCATCATCAGGGTATCATATCATTGAAGGGTAGTCCATACACCAACCAAGAGCAGTATAAAAAAACAAAAAGAACAGGTTCACTGGCCTTCTCCTTGAACAAAGACAAAAGACGAGTCAGATTAGTGACAAGTTAAAGGAAAACTTAGCTTAAAGTGTAAGGGTTATCAGCTTCATTGTTCCTGCACATCACTCAATCTCAAATATCCAACATCTGCACAGTTGAATGAAAAAATATCCATTAACTTGTTTGCTCAGAGTTTCACAACACATTCCTCATTTTCACTCCACAACAGTTGCACTTTCCAAGTGCCTCATGAATATTAAACACTGCTTCACCATGTCAGCATTTCCAACAAGTGGAATTCTTCTTAAATTCTCAAATAAATAATGCTTTACTTAAATGCTAAAACAATGAGTAAATTAATCAATTATTTGACTGACAGGAAATGTGATACATTTGGGTTTTGGACTGTTGATCAAAGAAAACATGCCAATAGAAGACATTACTTTAGGCTCTGGGTAATTGAGATGGATTATTTACTTTTTTTATTTATTGTAAAAATTAAAACAGTTATCAACAGATTAATTGTAAATGAACGCTATGTGTTACCCCCAAAGACTAGGTAACTGGGTCATTTACATGTTTGGTAGATGAAGAAGTTGGCACTGATCGGTAAACTGGGCTCAAAGAGCCCTTATACAACTAATTATGTCAAGTGTATGCTGCAGTTTTTCCTCTTATGAAGCTGTCCCTAAACATCCAGAGAGGTCCAAACTGATCGTTTCATGAACCTTCATTGTATGAGGTCTATTACCTCACACCTGCACCGTGTGCTTTTTATCCTCTTCAGATAAGTCCAACTGCAGGCACCGCAGCTCTGGAGGCTCTAGTGATAGTGGCCCCCACAGTCCTGTAGGACCTGCACCTACTCCGTCCAGCAGTGACAATGGCATGCCTTTGCATCGGTGGAGCACAAAACTCGGGTAAATACAGTTTTAAACTATTAATAAATTGCACAGATTAAAGGGTATTGATGGCAGTTCACTTTTTTTTCACAGAATGCAAAAGAAATCCATAGAGGAGGACTTCTGCACACTTCCAACTGTTGCTAGTTCAAATCGATTATCGCGGTTTTTGCCTAGTTGTAAGTCTCCCTGGACTATTTGCAACTAATTAAACCAAGACTTTGGTTGAATTTTCCTGTTACATCCCCTTTTTACTCTCCTGCAGCTATTCTGTACCAGGAATACAGTGATGTCGCCATCAACAGAGAGATCCAGAGGCAGCAAGGGAAGGAGCCAGGCACAGAGGAGGAGGGGCTCAGGGATGAGGGGTCTGACGGGATCCCGTCTCCTTCTAACCTTTCTCCATCTAGCTCCTTTCGCTCATCGCGAGGCTCTGCTTTTGCACTGTGGCAGGACATCCCCGACGTTCGAACCAGCGGCCAGCTCGACAACTTCAGCAACGAGGAACGTAAATTACAGGAGGTGAATGAGCCATCTCAGACCGCCACAGCCGTTTGCCTGTTCATGTACTGTAGATGACCCGGCATGACTTTCTGTCTCTCCCTAAACTCAGGCAAAGTTTGAGCTGGTGACGTCTGAGGCCTCCTACATTCGTAGTTTGACCATCGCAGTGGACCACTTCATGTTGTCTCAGGAGCTCGCCGAGTGTCTTGGAGCTCAGAATAAGCAGTGGCTCTTCTCCAAGCTGCCTGAAGTCAAAGGTGTCAGTGAGAGGTGAAGTAATATGCTGCTGATGTGCCTCTGTTGCCCTTCAATTCTTTATGTTAACATCTCAGTCGTATTGTCTCCTACTCTGAGTGTATTTTCTTCTCACTCGGTGCCTTTTAGGTTTCTTCAGGACCTGGAGCACAGGCTGGAGGAAGACATTCTGCGTTTCGATGTGTGCGACATCGTCCTGGAACACTGCCCGGCCCTGCGAAGGGTTTATTTACCTTATGTAACCAACCAGGCATACCAGGAGCAGACACACCAGCGTTTGCTGTGAGTAACTGCTTTCATCAAATGTGTAACGTATCAGCTGTTTGAGACCTAAACAGGCACTATCTCTCTGTGCGGCTGTGGTGCATGAAATCCAATTGTTTCATGCTGGAGTTCCATAATTTCCTCTAAGTGTGTTCAGGTGTTATTTTAGTCCCGCATGACTTAACTTGCAGATGTTTCATTTTGAGGAGGCTGACATTTTTTTCTTCTTCTCAGGGTTAAAAAGCACGCTGGAGTTTACCCCCACTTTCACTAAAAGTCACTCAATCGTTTCTCTAAATGTACTCGTCTTGTCCTCTCAGGCACGAGAACCCTCGTTTCCCCGGCATCCTGGCTCGTATGGAGGAGGACCCCATCTGCCAAAGACTTCCTCTGACCTCTTTTCTAATCCTCCCGTTTCAGAGGATCACACGGCTCAAAATGCTGGTGGAGGTACACAATCAAACGTTCACTGCAGAGTTCATGTTCGCACTTGAAACCCAATTACATGCTGTAAATGGGGTAATATGTGGACCGGCTAAGCATTTCGCCGCAGCAGGTTTTTTTTCCCCAACAAAAGTATTATTCGCTTTTGTTGGCGCGTCTTCAAAAAAACATATTTACTTTTCAGAACATCTTAAAGAGGACGACACCAGGCTCCCGAGATGAGGACACTGCCACGAAGGCTTTCAATGAGCTAAAAAAGGTGGTGATTATCATCTCTAATAGCCAGTTGGATGAGTACCAGTATTATCACTGGTGAGGCACAACAGTAATAATAATAATGTTGGTGTGTGTCGTCTTAGATCATCAAAGAATGTAACTCCAGTGTGCAGTCAATGAAGAGGATGGAGGAACTTATTCACCTCAATAAGAAAATCAATTTTGAGGGAAAGGTGACCGAAGTCATTGTAAATTGGCCATTTTTTGTATCTGCGTTGTTAAGTGTTTCTTATTCAGCAACTTATTTCCTTTCTCTGTAGATCTTTCCTCTGATCTCTCAGTCCCGCTGGCTGGTGAAGCACGGTGAACTCCTGGAAGTGGACACTCAGACGATGAGTATTTCTGGATCAAAGCTCAAGTTGCCCACCAAGCCTGTGTACCTTCATCTGTTCAATGACTGTCTACTGCTGTCCCGCAGGAAGGAGTGAGTGAAATGCAGTCTGTACAAAGAGACCAATGACTAAAATACTGCACTGATTGCTGACTCATGATAAGAAACAAGGACTTTTTTTATGTTTTAAACATAAGTTAAATGATTTCAATCAGGAGAGACAAGTGAATGATTAGTAGTTAACAATTATTATGACAGATGCTGCATTAATGAGTTACACAGTAATAATTCTTTGCCGCTTGAACTCAACGAGGAGATTTGTGATCGAGTTGTGATTGCCCTGAGCGGCAACAATATAAATCCCCCCCGTGGAGTCCAGACACTGGTGGTGCATGGTGGCTGATGAGGTTGATAGAATGATGAGTTGATGAAGTTGATGAATCTGTGAAGATTGGGGCGGAGATGGGGAGGTGGAGGGTTGTGTAACAGCAGCTTGACCGAACTGAAGGTAGAGACACAATCATATTTAAAGAAAGACAGCAGCCAGATGATAGGCCAACGATGTAATTGTGTCGTTGTGCTATTGGCTGGAGAGACCAGCTGATCTAGAGGGCTGATATGATTGACAGCCCCGAACAATGACAGCAAGGAAATAATGAGTGTGCCTGCATGAGGAGTGATGGCAGATGTATGGTAAATAAGCTATGGGCTTAGGCATGCAAGAGTATAGTCTTCCTGTCTGAACCGACGCTAAGAGCGTCATAAGTCTGTCTGAATACAATGCTCACATGCTATATCATCCCTCCTCTCCACACTGGTCTTGCAGCAATCCCTTCCCACAGCAACAACACTGCAATGACTAAAATAGAATAGAAAATACTTTTTTTGTGCAAAAGGAAGAAATATGTCTTTGATTTGCATGGGCAAAATCTGCTATTAAAAAGGGTAAATTAACACACTATACATTATCACTTTCAGACAAGACACATTCAAATAGATTTACATAAAAACACACAATATAAGCTATATTAACCAGGTTATTGATGGTGAGGACTGAATCAAGGGTAAATAAATATATATAAAATGACGTGTGCTGATGTAGCAAGCTGGCTTCAAAAAGTGGTTGTTCTTACTGATTATTATATTTTAGTGACAAATTAGGGAACAAAATCGACTGTGCTTATTTTGTGCAAAAATGCTTACAGTATCCTTCCATGACAGTTCAGCTTTTGCCCGGAACAAATATTTTGTTTTCCCCTCTTTCTTGTTCTTCACATTAGGAAGAGTTCTCCTTACAGACCATTTTCTTTTAATCTACTTATGGCATGCAAGTGTTGTAGTTTGACATTTGGAGAAATTGGCTCATGCACTTACTTGTCGAGAGTTAGATGAGAACATTGAAACCACTTATATATAATAAATATATATTATAATAATAATAATAATAATAATGGTCTGAAAACAGCACATAGACTGCACCCGTTTTCACCAGGATTATCTCACTCTTTTTCAAGCACAACAGAGTGCAGTCATTTAAAATAAGCCACGACCACTTAAAACTTCAACTCATAGTGGCTTTAAAGATACACCAGCTGGTTATTAATGTGGGGGAAAAAATTGACAAGCACGGTCTTCTGGTGATCTTGATAATAAGCCGCCATCTTTTTTTGCAGCACGTGGAAGTTCATGGTGTTTGTACACGCCAAGATGGGAGAGCTGAAAGTGAAGGACCTCAGTCAGAAGCTGCAGGGCATCTCAGGCTTCATCTTCCACTTGCAGCTGTGTGGAGTCCAACAGCTCAAACACCAAATCCTGCTCAAGTCACACACCGAGTGAGTAACAACAATAATTAAGTATGCCTAAGTATAAACAGGTAGCTTCAGCAGACGGTGATGTAACTGCTCTTTCTTGTGTTTGCCAAGGAGCGGGAAGCAGAGATGGATTACAGCCATGTTTCCATCTGATCCGCTCGAAGACATCGAGCAAGCCAGTGAGAATGATGGTCAGTGGAGAGCTTTAGGTGCACTATGAATCAGCGGAAACCTTTTAATCCTCTCATTCATCTTTTTCCTGTCTTTTCCTGTCTTAGATATATCCCAGGTTCAGTGCATCAAAAGCTATCAGGCCCAAGAGCATGACGAGTTAACACTGGAGAAGGCCGACATTCTTCATGCTAAGACCATTACAAGTGATGGTAAGAGTTTGGATAAAGTCCTCTTTTAGATAAACTGCATTCCGACCTCAACCTGCACCTAAATTAGGTAAATCTGTCCCACTGGCCACCTGAGTTTAAATCTAGTGGTAGATGTGTATGTGCAGTGGTTTCTCTGATGTCAAAGGGATGTTCTCTTTCACCAGGCTGGGTGGAAGGCATCAGACTGTCTGACGGGGAACGGGGCTGGTTCCCCAAAACCTACGTGGAAGAGATCACAAGTCGCAGCGCTCGCCTCCGCAACCTCCGAGAAAATATCCGCATCAAATGTGTCACGCAGAAACTGGAGGGGGAAGACTAATCACTTTTACTGCAACTTGTCGTGTTTCAAAGGTGTGTTTCAGTCGTTAAGTTGCATTTTTAAGCTTCTGGATCATTTTAGTTTTGATTTTAGATGGATGTGGGACCTACTTGTAGTACGCAGGTGCTGAAACAAGCCAACATTTTTAACTGTGTGAGCATTTTTCTTTAGCAAGCTAACTGCAAATTCAGTCTTGAAATGAGAGTGCAAGGCTTTTAATGTTCCTATAAATTTTAGCTTAAACAGCTTTTATACAACACGAGTCATGTTCACGAGCAATCACTTTATGCATGTTTTCTGTGAATACATTCATTTCCATTTTTTTTTAAGTCTGAGGAACACCTGCACATTTACCAGCACAGGCAGTAATGTAATCATATCCAAAGGTAAATATGTACATTTCTTGGCTCATGACAGAGTCTGTCTCTATACGTTTTTTCATCCGTCATGTCTCCTGTGGCCAGATTCCATCTTTGGACTGTCGTATGCTGTCAGCTGAGCTCTGTGAGGTGCAGGAGAGTCATTCACGTAATGTTACAGCATCAGAAAGTGGCTTATGGCAGATCCTTCTATTGAGCTGCATTAGGACATATCAGGGGCCTTTTATCTTCTGTCTTTGTTCACACTGAGTGCTGCTTTAATTTCAGAAGACAGATAAAAAGTTGCGAAAAGTTACGAAGATAAATGAAAACCTGATTTTGTGTTTTAGTCCATCCAATATCTGAAAGCATCCTTGCCTTTTTCAAAGATGATTTCACGAATCTGCTGTAACATAAATGAAGGACAGATTATCTCATTAACAAGGCCACACTACACAAATAAGGGTTAGGCTGACTATATTTTTTATTTTTTTGTTATTGTCAACAAAACAAACAATTTATCCGACTGACAAGTATTGTCAGTATTGATATATCGTATTCATCCTTGCTGTAAAGCTCCATTGGTGTCCAAAAACAATCAAACACACATCAATGAGCCAAACTGTTACTCTCAATGACATTCCTTCGTTACCGTGAACACATACTGATCCAACATTACATAAACCATCCCACTGATGCAAATACTGACTAGAGCACCAAATACGTATTAATGCACAGCTGAAAATAGTCCCCAACAAATGCACTTCAGTGGGAACAAGTTGAGCTTGGTGCTGAGTGCCACAGACATGGTGGGGATTGTTGGTTTTGTTATTTTCACTGTATTTGTTGACACTAAGAAAAATACAAAATAATTGTCTTTTAAAAACAAGAAAATGGACCAAATTCACATCAGAAGACATTTACATTGACCCTCCGTGTGGTAAAAGGGTAGAGGTTTTACCCCACTTCAACTAACTTTTATAAACTTTAACCCCAGTGGAACAAACACTAGAAACACTATATTACACTTATCATACATCATCAAGTAATACTGTCATATACTTAAGACTGAATTACATTTAGGCCTACATCGTCCACATCGTTAGTTGCAAAAATCCCCAAATGACCAAAAGCGCAGTGTAACTGAGCTGAGACCTGTTATTAATGAACCACTATAATCAACATTCAATTGTAAACTCTCCCAGTGGCACATACAATGTTTATAACCCCCTTTTTTTCTACGTCTGCGTTGTAATTTAATTGTGTATTTATACTCCTCTAGCTGGTTGTTCTCTAAGGAGATTCTGATGTAAATGTACTTAAGTGCAGATGGCTTCATGTATAAAGAGTAAGAAAATGATTAATTTACTATTATGACTGTAATTTATGTGAACAAAGACTTAACAGATATTATTACCTTCCATAGCTATAAGGTTTTCAGTTTGATTCATTTCTAATACCAACATACTGTAATACACTGGATCTCTGCACACTACTGTAAATGTTTAACCACTGTAATAAATACAGATACTTACATATTTTGTTGTGTTGAATAAACAACTCTTAAGAGTTTTAAAAAGGTTTATTGTGAAAAGGTCAAACATTATGTATTTTACAGTAAAGACATCAAAGCTAAGTATGTACAGTTGCTTCAGTACTATTTTCTTCAGTAAGTAACCCTTATAGCTCTACAGACTAACATTGTTTTAGCTGTGGTCTGGTCTTAAACTGGGTCCCTCAGTGTAACAATATCACATATATCAATATTGGGCAAGAACATTTCAGAGCCTCCAAACTACTGCATCTTAATTTTGTGACAAAATTATACATAACAGTCATATGTACATACTATCTACATGTTATTTCAGATTCATAATAAAAGTCAAGCTTCTCCACATTCAGATGAGTCAGCTGCGACCATTGATGTGGCATTGGTCGGCTGTTATCGGTTCCTGGGACTCCTTCCTGCTCCTCTGCAGCTTCGGCATGATTGGAGGTGCAGTGGGACTCACAGTAACGTTTCTGTCTGGCTGCAGGGCAAAGACAAAATCTTGTTGGTGCAAAGTTAATTCACATTTGAGGCAAAACCAAACCAGTAGTGAACTAGGAATGTTACATGCAGAACTGTAACACTGACGCATGCATTTGAATGTAGTCAGCAGAAATGAATATGTAGTAAATGCTACGTTAAAATAAAAACATCAAATATTCACTGTCTTTTGACTTTGTTTTGGGCTACTGAGGGAAGTATATGGCTCTTTAGCTGCTAAATGCTTCACTACGTTCACCAGTCTCTAACTAGTCCAACGGCAAATGGCAGTTTGAAACATACAATGACAAAGTATTGACAACGCCATAAAGAATTCCCCAACTCTGCAGTTCCCCTCTGATCTACGTAGCTCTTCATCCTCTCTTAGCTCATTATTTTAACACCCAAACACTATTCTTTACCATTTTATATTCCTTAAAAGATGTCAAACAACACAGTCTAACCTGTTGTAATTGAAACATCCAGTTCCGATAATCCTCCAGACAGGCACAAGAGACCTGCAGGGGCTCCATCAGCTCACCTACGACACAACGATTATGAAATGACTATTTCTTGCTGTAATCAAATGCTACATTTAGCCAAGAAAGTATTAATGTCGGATGTTTGCACAGCATACCCATCAGCTCAAACTCCAGCCGTCCAGGCAGGGCAGACCTCTCAACTGCTCTGATGCTGTGTCGGGGCAACCTGCCCTGTTAGAGATGATGGAGAAGAAATAGAAATGCTTTAAATTGTCCAGAGTTTTCACTTTACAATCATACAACGATTGTACAAGAGAAAAACGACTGACTGAAATGACTGAAGGCAAGTGTGAGTTACAAAATGTTCCACCCATGCTTTATGTCATGTGTCAAAAGAACAAGTCCTGTGTAAAGATTACAGGGACACAGGTATGCCACAGTGGTTGAGGAGGTATTATGGATTTTTCCCATAGAGTCATTTTACAGTACCTCATATCTTATATTCAGACGCTTGTTGTCGACTGACAGCAGCAGGACATCTTGAGGGAAGAGAACCATCAGTCTTTCTTGGAGTCCCTGAAAGAACAAAGCCATGTCGCTGCTACTGTTGTATTAGTTGTTCAAAACAGGGAGTACCACTGACAAATGACTGACACTTCAAATAATGTTCTCTATAATATAGAGTGAACACTTATAACTATTTTTTTGAATTTTAATTTATTATACTACATTGGTCCCTTTAAGGGGGGAATTTGTCTCTGCATTTGACCCATCCCTGTATATAGGGAGCAGTGGGCTGCCAATGACAGGTGCCCGGGGAGCTGGGTGTTCAGTGTATTGCTCAGGTACACTTCGACACATGACACGTCCCAGTCGAGGATCGAACCGTTGCGGTTGCCAGACAACCCTCTTAACCCAGTGAGCCAGGGTCGCCCCGAATCATATTGACATGTGCCACAAGTAGCATTTTTTAAAGCACAGCTGCAGTTTATCACAACTTGTGTCTTATATTTGTAACTTGGTCCATATTTGAAATGAGTAATAATAATATAGTGCATTCCAAGTTAATTGGTGAGACATGCTTATGTGGCTATGTTGCTATAAAGGCAGGGGGTGCAAGAAAAACTATTTAGCCCTTAATTGACTTTATTGTGATAATTATAATGAATAGAAAAGATGGCCAAATAACCAAAATAAGACCCAAGTTGTAAATGTGAATTATCCTTTAATGTAAATAAATAATTTCCATTTTGATCTTCTGTTAAATAAATGAGACCATAACTGAAAGCAGCCTCTACAGTTCATGCCACATTGTGTGCCAGTAGGTCAAATCTAACATGAAACCTGACCTACTTAGAAGTGTTTTATAAAAGGAAATGTGGTCTTGATTTTCAGATACTCTGACAAAAACAAGAAGTATTCTGTAAGTGGTGGTTCATCTGTCATCAGGTGGTAAGTATGGAAGGACAAAGAGGACTTGGATAAAAAAAATTTTAAATCTTTTCAGTTTAGTTTCAGAAGTGAACTTGTTTTCATGCTGACAAATGAGTAAATTCTTGCTCTCCAATTATTTTGTATCCATGCTCATTTGCAGATTCCTAATCCAGTGTGACAGAGTCTTTATTACCTGTCTCTGTGTGTTGATGATATGGACGATAGATGTGTATCCCGGCTGACCCATGTGCTGTATCGGCGAGCCCTCCCACTGCCAAATGGGAGCTTGTAGTAAGTACTTCTTCAGTTCTTCTCTTTTCCAGTGCTCATCACAGGGTAACTAGGGAAGACATATGATATGCGATTCATTTTATTCATTACAATTTAACTCGTCTACTTTTTCATGTAGAGTTGTAAGCAGATGTACAGCAGTTGGTCATTACAAGATAGGAGAGAGCGCAGTGGGAGGGACTCATGGGTTGTGCCATTGACTTGTATCTCCTATCTTCTATGTGTTGCATCCATTTCTGTAGCTCTGCAGAACTGGCGCATATGAAGACCTTGGAGTCCACCATTGGACCTGGATGAAAGAGGGAACAACATAAATCATGCTCAGGACTTTACACTGTGTTTCCATGTCTCAGCTCAATTTGGACAATTTCCGCCGACTCACCGCTGATCTCAAACATGTGTGGTGAATGTGACGTTTTAGGGTCAATAGATACAGCTTCCAAAGAAAGTCCAGAAAGGGGAAGGATGCCCTGTGAGATAAGATAACAAAGTGTCAGGATAAAGTAATGTGCTTCAGTTTCCTCCAAAGAGATCATGATGCATTTTTATTATTATTATCCCCTAAAAAGCTGGTATGGCTCATGTGTGGTTGCCCATTTACACATCCAGCAGATACTGAGCTCCGATACTTTTGTCCGACTTCGGTATTTTTCAACCTGGACCCTATTTTCCAATGCTTGTGTGTTGTTGGAGTTTGTAGAAGTAGGACAAATATAGCTTAGTCTAAAAGATGCTTGTTGTACCCATTAGTCACTTTAGAAACCAAAAATGGGAAAATCAGGTCCAAGTTGAAAAAAACAGAAGTTACCCTTTAAAGTGTGTTTGAACCTTAGCCACTATCTGGCATTTAATTTTTAAGTAAAATGCACAAAGAATACCTCATAAATGAAGTCTTGTCGAGGGTGGTCCAGGGAAAGGATCAAGAGGTGGAAGGAGAATAACACCAGGAAGTGTTCACTGGTTTCCTGTCGGGGAAAAATACATTAAGATGTGTGACAACAATGTAACACCAAACAAGCTGAACATGTTTTTTTAAAGTGCAGGAGGTGTAGGCTGATAGTGTCAGAGTTTCCAGAGTTCACACAGGCAATGTAATAAAACTGACCTGTTTCACTATTTTTCCAATTAAAGATGTTGCTTGCCAGACAGAAGTTTACTGGAATCCAACAACTTGAGCGTATTACAACACAAAGAAAACATTTTCTGAAAGCGGATTTCAAAATAAACCCTTGTAGGGTGATGTTTGGGTGGAGCCACGCCTCAGAACAGCTGACACCCATGTGCAACGCAGTGTTACCTGTGTGTAGCTGTTGTAGAGAGACACCAGGGAGGAGTGGATGATCTCTCCATACATGTGTGCAGGTTGGCCCTCCCACTCCCTGATTGGCTGGTGGGAGTAAATCCTGTGGCATAACTCATCTCTGCTCCTGCCCCACAGCACCACCTACGGACACAAAACTGTATCAGCCCATGTGTATTGGTTATGATTTGTACATTTCAATATTTTGTAGCTTTTCCATTGGTTGGCCATTTTTCCTTAGTTGTAATAAACTGTGTATGTTAGTGAAAAAGAAAGGGTCCTGCATACTCTATGTTACTAAATGTTTTTCTGCCATCCCATGTCACTGCCCCATCAGTATTTGCATGTGGCCACATGTTTCACAGAAAGATGAGTCATGCATTACACAGCAAATTGTAGTTTGTTTTACTGTTGCAAGCCTCTATAGTCATTGTTATTTGTGCAAAATGTTTCACAATCAAGGGGGATTTGGTTTCTAAAATTGTTGTTCTGTTGGGGGTTGGAAGCTTCATATTTAGACAATTTTTCATTCAAGTGGAAAGAACTGCAAAAACTCAAGTTTGTGTGGCAGTGTTTTCTCCCTCCTTTATTTCCTGTAAAGTTTGAATCACACCAAACCGGGAATGCAGAATCTCTCACTTTTGTCGTGGAAATTCCTACGGTGTGTAAACAGTGCGTGTCTGGCCTCAACACAAATAACTGCACTGTGGAACAGTGGAAACTGTTCATATTCATGTGAGGCACATCTCGCCACACTCTGCTCGAGCGCTAAAAAAGTGTTACAGTGTTTGCCCAAAGTGAGCCACATGCTGTGTTCTTACTGTGAAAAGTGCATGATGAAGTTTCCGTCTGTGTCCGTGTCTCTGTCACACACACATCACTCTCACATCACACATCACAAGCATAGCGACCTCTTGTTCCAGGTGTCGTATTGAAGGGTGGCGCGGTGGTGGCGGGGGCTGCTCATCTCTGCTGGTCCTCACCGACAGCTGAAGCCTGGTCTCTCCCAGACTCCACACCCTGAATAAACACATGTCATCAGTCACGTGGCAGCACTCACAGCTGAGGGGTGGTTAGCTTCGTGGCCTCATTGTTGCACGGATGTGGGTTCAGTTTATGGTCCTCTCTGTGCAACGTGAATGTTAAAGTGCATGTTCTGTTTGGCTCCGTCTTGCCCTTCCAAGCAGTGAGTCAGGTTTTAACACCGTTTGTGGACCCCTGTTTGTATGTGTTCCCTAATGGTGCTTGTGCTTGGACTGACTGCAGCCCTGGTGAGCCTCAAAGAAAAATAAATAGAGATTGAAGAGCAATAGAGCATTTCACAATTTAAATGACTGGTCTTGATCCTCCTGCAGCCCAGCGGCAGACAGACGTAATCAGATTACAGTAGTCAGAGCAGACACAGGACCCCCCCCTTACTGCTATATTCTGTAGCCAATGCCTACAAATACTAATTCTAAGCCAGTTTTGAATGTGCGCTGTAGTGGACATACACAGACAAAGTGACAAAATTAAGTATAGTAAAAACATTTTTTAGTATGATGTTTATGTAATCTATTGTCCCACAATGCAACGCACAACGGAAGCAGAGGAACTACTCACCATAAATGATATGCAGATAGATGATATATCAGTAGATATAACCTCAAAATGAAGTTTCGACCAGGAAGCTGACAACGTCTCGCTACTGCCGTTTCTTTAAGAAACTAATATGTTGCTTATTTTAAAGCTGTCCATCAATGCCAAATAAGCAGTGACATAGTGGTACCTCTGAGGGTTTCCGGCTCACTATCTCTGGGTGTGTTTATGGAGAACATTGTAAGATGCCCTTTGGTAAATCCTCCTTTGGTAAAATGTCATTCTCTGCTTGGTGGATCAATATGTGGAGCACCTTATGGCACAAAAAAATAGCGTGGGATGACTTTAAACTGGAGTCAAAGCAGCTTTTAAAAAGGTATCAGTCATGAGGTCATGAATGATGAATGCATTTCATCTTGAGTTCTCTTTATAGAGGCCCATCTACAGGCTCGCATTGCAATCTTAAGCTATGAATGCTGGTATGAGACATTGGTCCATGCTATATACCTGCCCCCATAAAAATAAACATGAATTAAGTAAAATTATGAAAAACAGAAACATTTCAATGTGTAGATGATGGTTTCAAGAAGAAGCATTGCATTTTTGGAAAAATACTTTTCGCTTTCCCATTGTAAAGTTAAATTAGCGGTCCCGTTTCAAATTCATAGTTTGAATGATGTTATTCAGATACCAACAAAATCAGTAATTATGACAGTACTTTATACTGAGTGATAAAGAGTCACTAGTGATAGTGTGTATCTTATATGCGAGTGTTCATCTTTGTCTGTGAATGGACTGCGACCATAAGTAGTAATTATTTAACAGCCACACATAAGAACTGGTAGTTACTATTGTAATTATCCTCTGGTAATCCCTTAGCCTTAGAACAAGAGGGGATTTGTCCCGCCCTGACTCTGTATTAAACCCCTCCATGATTCAGCCATTGTCTTATAGTAAGCTGCTAATCACGTCAGTGCAGCATCACCGAGTCCCCAAGTTCTTGTTTAGTAAATAGGAGCCAATTAGTTCTGCTGGGTGCTGATAAGTGGAAATCATATGGATGTAATGTGTTGTTCTGCAGGTGTTTTCATTGCGGTTAAAGGGAATTGAATCTTTTCTTCTCTGCACTACCTGGAAGATTTCTGTGTAAAAGCACATCCTGTTGCTCTGTGAAAACAAGCATTTAGTGTGTACATCCTGGAAATGGTATCACTGAATAATGTGCAGCTTTGAATAAGGGTATGCGGGAGGCTCTCTCTTCTTGTGTTTTACAGGTTCAGCTCCAAAATGTGACGCATGACTTGTCAAATAAAAACCACAGAGGTTGAAAGACAAGCTGCTAAAATGCTTTATTCACTTCCCAGAGTGTCACTGCTTCCTCCTGCAGAACTCAACACACATAACCACACTTAAACAAACCTAAAAAGTATTCTCTTTTAAAGCTGTGAAGATACACATAATATATTTGACTCAATCCTCGTTTTGTTCCAGGATCCAAGTACAGACATAACTGTAAATTCCCCACCTTTGCATTTCTATTTTTGAGCAGTTCTCAGCTTTAAATCATAAACTTATATTCATGTCTTACCCTAAATTGTCTCCAGAGAGTTCCAGGAGCTCGATCTCATCAGGGCCCACCTCGTCCACTCCAGTATGCCTCTGGGTCACACTGCAGCATCCCATGTCGGACGAGGAGTCTGTCCCTCTCCGCCTGTCTCAGCTTCTAGTCCACACACTGAGCACCATCTGCCCAGACAATCATCCCTGCTGTGTGTGTGCCACACTTAAACCAAAGAGATAACAGAAAAACGGGGGCTGGTTGGGTCCAAAAGAGGATATTGTCCGCTAGAGAAGAGAAGGGAGGGGTTGGTGTCGCTAAGCTCTAGTTCCTTCTTTTTGCTAGCATGCAGTTTATATTTAAATAGAGCCACAAGAACGAAAGGTGTTGACGTTTTCGAAGAGGAATTGAAGATAAAAGTGGCAAAAAAGTTTTTGTTGAGTCGCAGCTTCGTAGTTGTTCGTTCCTTCCTTCCTTCCTGTCAGTTGGCTGTCTGCAGAGAACTGAGCAGTTTCCTCAGTTGTTGTCTCTATTGATGGTCTGAAGTTACAATGGGAACTTGCTGGCGCTTTACCATGACAAATAAAACTGGTTCTATTGTTAATTAAAGCTTCCCATTTGTAGATGTACAAATGCAGCTGCTACAGGTACTAAACCTCTTCATGTTGCTAAAGTAAGGCTGTGATGCTCCCAGCCTCCTTGTTAAGTAAGTGAAGCAAGGATCCTGTTGGGAAAGATGGGAACATGCCAGCCTGTGTTTACATGCACAACTCATGAATATTGATAGGCAAGTGAAATAATTATGAGTTATGAAATGGAGAGGTACAGGGCTGCAGTCAAAACAAGCCGCACCAGCTGTTGCCCTGTGTTGCTCTTGCTGGTTAGAATTACAGTAAGATGGTGGGAGGGTTTGTACACAATCATGTCCGAGTGTTTCTGGCTTTCCACAAGGCAGGAGCTGTTTCTGTGAAGTGAGGCAACTTGATGTAAGATGAGTGACTGATATATTTTCCATTTGCCTCAGCTGTTGATTTCTGCTTTGATTAAAGTAAACAAGTCTACCATTAATACTGTACAATGACATTTTACAACATACTACACTATAACTTTTTAATAGTATTTTCTTGTGACTTTTTATGACAAATTATTTTGCAACAGTCTATAATATAACTTTGCATGACTATTTTTCAAATACAATACTACGACTTTTTTTATGAATAGTTTTATAGTAAATACTTTAACTATATAGTTTTCATGACTTTCTTCAACATACTACAATTTTACTTTTTTGACATACTGAACTCTAACATGTCGTCATACTATACATTGACGTTTTATGACAAATTGTACCGTGATATTTTTGTCAATATACAATGAGGGTTTATGACTTTTTTTAGATATACAATATAACATACCATACTATGTAATACTTGTTTGGACGTGTTAAACTATGGCATTTACATGCCTTTGACATAATATGGCTTTTTTTTTTTCGACATACATGTCAAGGGAGTTCAGGACAGGACCCAATAGCAAGACCACAAAACAGGATTCAGGTACAGAACAGACTTTTTTTTACCCTGGCCAGAAGGCAGGATCGACGGTGTGGTTTCCTGTGGACCGACACCGGAAGGCAGGCAAACTAGTAGGCACAGGGTTGGAAGACGGTACAGGGTTGGAAGACAGAGGCAATCAGCTGGAGAGTACGCAGCTGTGCACCTATCAGGGGTGTGACCATGGGAGGTGTCTGGAGGCAGGCAGAGGAAGAACACCGAACACATGGCATACAATAACAAAACAGGGGAATGACAGAGGTTAACACACCACAGGTCTGACAGGGATCCTGACAATACAATGACCTCGTCATATCATAATTTCATTTTGATATTGTGCAATGATGCACAATTGTCTATTTAGGCCAACAGTATGTACCCGACAATACTCTTTTATCAGGACCTCTGTTTGTTGCAAAGTAAAAACACAAATGTACCTTGAAGTTATTTTCTCTGTAGTTCCTTATTTTGTCATCATCTGTGCCTCTCCAGTGTTCTATATGATTTTGAAATAAACTAGGGCGGTGTTATGAAAATGATAATAATTAAGTTCCCACATAGTTTCCCCCTTATTCATTAACAGCACATATTGTTCCCTTGCACCTACAAGTATGTATCATTACGTCCTGGTACACAATCAGTAAAGATTAATTATTTATGATTTAAATTAAATTGAGAATTATGATGCACGTTGCCGGCCGTAATCTAAAGCATTGTCTAAATACATTGTATTTATTATATCAGAAATATGACATGTTCTTTACTATAAAAACATATTTTAAAAGTTTGTCGTACATTTATTTCATTGTGCTACTCAGTAGATACGGAAAGTATTCAGACCCCTTTAAATTTTTCCACTCCGTTTCATTGCAGCCATTTGCTAAAATCAAAAAAGTTCATTTTATTTCTCATTAATGTACACTCAGCACCCCATCTTGACAGAAAGAAAAAAAAAACAAAAAAAACAAAAATGTAGAAATTTTTGCAAATTTATTAAAAAAGAAAAACTGAAATATCACATGGTCATAAGTATTCAGACCCTTTGCTGTGACACTCATATTTAACTCACATGCTGTCCATTTCTTCTGATCCTCCTTGAGATGGTTCTACTCCTTCATTGGAGTCCAGCTGTGTTTAATTAAACTGATTGGCCTTGATTAGGAAAGGCACACACCTGTCTATATAAGACCTTACAGCTCACAGTGCATGTCAGCAAATGAGAATCATGAGGTCAAAGGAACTGCCCAAGGAGCTCAGAGACAGAATTGTGGCAAGGCACAGATCTGGCCAAGGTTACGAAAGAATTTCTGCAGCACTCAAGGTTCCTAAGAGCACAGTGGCCTCCATAATCCTTAAATGGAAGAAGTTTGGGACGACCAGAACTCTTCCTAGACCTGGCCGTCCAGCCAAACTGAGCAATCGTGGAAGAAGAGCCTTGGTGAGAGAGGTAAAGAAAGAACCCAAAGATCACTGTGGCTGACCTCCAGAGATGCAGTAGGGAGATGGGAGAGAGTTCCACAAAGTCAACTATCACTGCAGCCCTCCACCAGTTGGGGCTTTATGGCAGAGTGGCCCGACGGAAGCCTCTCCTCAGTGCAAGACATATGAAAGCCCGCATAGAGTTTGCCAAAAAACACATGAAGGACTCCCAGACTATGAGAAATAAGATTCTCTGGTCTGATGAGACCAAGATTGAACTTTTTGGCGTTAATTCTAAATGGTATGTGTGGAGAAAACCAGGCACTGCTCATCACCTGCCCAATACAATCCCAACAGTGAAACATGGTGGTGGCAGCATCATGCTATGGGGGTGTTTTTCAGCTGCAGGGACAGGACGACTGGTTGCAATTGAGGGAAAGATGAATGAGGCCAAGTACAGAGATATCCTGGAAGAAAACCTCTTCCAGAGTGCTCTGGACCTCAGACTGGGCCGAAGGTTCACCTTCCAACAAGACAATGACCCTAAGCACACAGCTAAAACAACAAAGGAGTGGCTTTCGGAACAACTCTGTGACCATTCTTGACTGGCCCAGCCAGAGCCCTGACCTAAACCCAATTGAGCATCTCTGGAGAGACCTGAAAATGGCTGTCCACCAACGTTCACCATCCAACCTGACGGAACTGGAGAGGATCTGCAAGGAAGAATGGCAGAGGATCCCCAAATCCAGGTGTTGAAAACTTGTTGCATCATTCCCAAGAAGACTCATGGCTGTACTAGCTCAAAAGGGTGCTTCTACTCAATACTGAGCAAAGGGTCTGAATACTTATGACCATGTGATATTTCAGTTTCTTTTTTAATAAATTTGCAAAAAATTCTACATTTGTTTTTTCTGTCAAGATGGGTGCTGAGTGTACATTAATGAGAAATAAAATGAACTTTTTTGATTTTAGCAAATGGCTGCAATGAAACAGAGTGAAAACTTTAAAGGGATCTGAATACTTTCCATACCCACTGTAAACAGTATACATACTGTACTTACAGTTTACATGAACATGCTGTGTTCTATGTGACAAATTAAAGTACTTCAAAGCTTTTAGAATTGTTATTTCTTGTTCTGTCTCCTTCTTGATTTGTGAGCAGATTCAAAGAGCTGCTGACGGCTTCGTGTGTGTGAGGAGCTTCCCAAACCGACCAGCACAGAAGAAGCAGATGGAGACAAACTATGTTCTCTGTGCCTCTGGGGACGAGACGCTCCTCGTCCTCTCGGCTGGTGGGTGGAGCGGGTGGTGTCGGGTGGAGGGGCAGGGAGGATGTAACAATACTCACTGGGTCTCGGACTCACTGGGGTGCTGAGAGTGGTTCAGTGGTGGGTTTGGGTCTTCCTGGGATGATGGGTTGGATGACGTCCACTCTCAGCTGCCCCAGGAGTGAGACAACAGCACAGAGGAGTCCTGCCCTGTTAGACACAAACACAAGAGATGAATACTTTGAACGCAACTATAAGACCTTTACATTGTTTTGTTGAATCTGGCCTCCAATGATGGAATCTTATTAATGATACTTCTGTAGTCTTAGTGAGGGATTAATTACTTACTCAGCCCACTGAAAGAAAGGAGACCGCCGCTCTCCATCTGGTCCTGTAGTCCTCCATCCTTCTCATCTGGTCCTGTAGTCCTCTGTTACGGCCTATATAGTGTGCCTAGGGGTACACAGGAAGTAACATAAAAGGTGATAGAAAACCTTGGCAAAAGTTTACCAAAAAACCACAGGGATACGGCAGTGGCAATTAGACACATTTATTAACATTATGGATGAACAGAAGCTAACTAAATAAGGAAGCGTAGGCGTCAGGGTCTCTAAGGCCAACATAATAAACAAAACCCCCATGCCAACTGGAAAAGAAGAGATCAGCTGAACTACGAACAAACAAAAATACTGAACTCCCCAACTAATCAAAAACAGGAGAAAACTTTACCAAAATAAAAGGCAGAGAACCCCCAACAAAGCTTCCACTAAGTTTGAAAACCCAGGTGGGGCAGCACAAATGCTCGTAGCAGCAGCAAACCCACAGCGCCACAGGCCCAGAGTGAACAAATAAGGGCCGGGAACACTGGATTCGGGGGTTTATATGCAGCTCCACTGACGAGATGAGGACTCTCAGGTGTGGGTGCTTCAGTGATCGTCAGGGGGCGTGGCAGACCTGAAAGACAGACAGAGCTCTCAACTAGAAAAGAGGCATCGTTAAGTCAGGGGGCGTAACACCCCCTTCCATAAAACATGCATAACGTTTAACGTTATGTCACACTTTTTCCCAAAAGGAACAAATCTTGTGCAAATTACAACCTGGATAAGGTATCAGCAATAATGTTATCAACCCCCTTCTTATATCTGATCTCCAGATTATATTCTTGTACCAGTAATGCCCAGCGCATCAGTCTCTGGTTGTGGTTGTACATCCGGTTGAAGAACACTAAGGGGTTGTGGTCCGTATATACCACAACAGCAGCTGTGCTGGAACCCACATAAACCTTGAAATGCTGCAAGGCAAGTACCATAGCCCAGGTTTCCTTCTCAATTGTTGAGTAATTAAGTTGAGGATGCTTAAACTTTACTGAATAGTAGGAGACCGGATGGCTGATCTTGTCTGCTCCATCTTGAAGCAGCACTGCTCCAGCAGCATTGCATCCACCTCCATCTTGAAGGGCTTGGTGAAGTCAGGGGCAGCCAATACAGGAGTGCTACAGAGAAGAGACTTGGCACATTCAAAGGCATGTTGACAGTCATCAGTCCACACAAAAGATTGATTTGGACTACACAAGCGAGTGAGTGGTGCTACCACCACGGAAAAATTTCTGCAGAAGCACCGATAATACCCAGTTAGTCCTAGGAACCGCCGGAGTTCCCGTCTGGTGGTGGGTACAGGGTATGACAGAATAGCATCCACCTTGGCAGTCACAGGACTTACTTGCCTAAGGCCAACCTGCTTTCCCAGATAGGTCACAACAGCCTGTCCAAAATCACATTTCGCCAGATTCACAGTCAGAGATGCTTGAGCTAAACGGGCAAACAGTTGTTAACGTAGTTATGTGATCAGACCAGTAGGAGGAGTACACTACTACATCATCCAGGTACACATTACAGTTAGGAATGTCACCCAACACCAGATTCACGAGCCTTTGAAAAGTGGCTGGGGCATTGCGCATCCCAAAAGGCATCACCGTGTACTGGAGAAAATGATCAGGTGTGACAAAAGCAGAGACGTCGGAAGCTTTGGATGTAAGAGGAACCTGCCAGTATCCTTTCAACAAGTCTAGCTTGGTGATGTAGGTAGCTGCCCCTATACTATCCACACAGTCCTCCATCCGAGGCAAAGGAAACGAGTCTGCCACTGTGACTGCATTCACTTTACGAAAATCCGTGCAAAAACGAGGAGAACCATCAGATTTAGGAGTCACTAGGCAGGGAGAACTCCATGAGCTCCGACTGGGCTTGGCCAAACCATTTTCAATTAAGTACTCCACCTCCTTCTTCATCAGCTCCCGTTTTGGCATGGGACACCGGTAAGCATATTGTTTAATTGGGGAAGCATTACCAACGTCAATATCGTGCTCCAACACAGTGGTACGTAAGGGCACATCTCCGAAAAGGGTAGGGTAAGATCAAATTAGCCTCTGCATATCCTGATTTTGGGAATCAGGGAGATAGGAGAGGTGAGTTTCGAGCTTGTCAAGGATTGATGAGTTAGGCAGCCTACCACCTTGTTGAAGGTCGTCACGAAGCTTCCGCTGTACCGGACACCAGAGAGACGGAGGAAGATGTGGTTGTAGGCTCAGGCTGCTTCTCCTTTGGACCCTCGTCATTCTGGACACTTTCCCTGGAGTGAAACAGCTTAAGCACATTTACATGGCACAGGCGTGTTTGACGTCTCCGGTTGGGAGTATGAATGATGAATGAAGTGTGAATGTGTTGTTCACTTTTCTTTTCACTATATACGGGCCTGCAAACCGTGCGGTAAGGGCAGGACAAGGTGTAGGCATCAGCACCAACACTCTATCCCCAGGCTGAAAGGTACGTTCAACTGCTTTCTTGTCATAGTGCCGTTTCATTTTGCTCTGGGAGGAGCAGAGAATAATTTTAGCTACAGAACAAGCATGGTGCAGACGCTCCCGGAACTGTGTAACAAAATCAAGTACATTGGTTTGATGGGCTGCACCTGCTGACAAGAATTGTTCTTTCAGCACTTTCAATGGTCCACGTACGCTATGGCCAAACACCAGTTCAGCTGGGCTGAAACCAAGAGACTCCTGCTTTGCTTCACGGGCAGCAAAAAGTAAGAAAGGCAGACCATCATCCCAATCTTTCTCAGTCTCAAGGCAGTATTTACTCATCATTGCTTTCAGGGTCTGATGCCATCGGTCTAGCGCACCTTGTGACTGTGGATGGTATGGACTGGAGACAACATGCTCAATACCCAAGGACTGTAAAGTGCTGTTAAATACTTTGGACTGAAAATTGATGCCGCAATCAGTTTGCACCACTCTGGGGAGACCAAAGGTTGTGAAGAATTTTAGCAAGGCTTTGGTTACCACCGGAGCCGTGATCTTGTGGAGAGGGATAGCCTCAGGGAAACGGGTAGCAGAACACATCAGGGTGAGTAGGAACTGATTATCAGACTTTGACTTGGGTAATGGTCCAACACAATCAACGATTATATGCTCAAAAGGTTCACCAACAGCAGGTATGGGTTTGAGAGGAACAGGTGGTACCACTTGATTAGGCTTACCACCAATTTGGCAAACTCTACAAGTTCTACAGAACTTTGCTACGTCAGCCTTGAGACCTGACCAGAAAAAATGCTGGATGATATGGTCATAGGTTTTTGTAACCCCTAAGTGACCAGACCATGGATGTTCATGTGCTAGTTGCAAAACCTTTTGTCTGTACATAATGGGAACAACTACTTGGTTCACAGTACCCCAATCTTCATCCATTCCCTCGTCTTTTAACAGAGGCCGTGAAACCCATCTTCGCATCAAGATCCCATCTTCTGTATAGAATGACTGTCTCATGTTCTCACTTGTTACCTCCGTCACTCTCCCGAAATATTTAGCAAGACTAGCATCAGCTTTCTGAGCGTCAATCAGAGACTCGCGTGTCACAGGCAATGGTGACAAACTCACTGTGGGAGTAGTTAGGTCCTCTTCAGGAGGTGTAGACTCCCGACGATCAACGGGGGGCAGCTTGTCTTCGGCAAAGGCATGTTCAAGTATGGAGTCGGCCAGGTTGGTTTCCTCTTTCTGTTTACGAGCCTGTGATCTGGTGAGGACACTGACAGAAAACACGTCAGGATGACTTTTCAACACTTCATCCTCATCTGGACTAGTAACAGGGATATCCACCACTTCAGGAGTAGGTAGTACCTTATCCCCAGCTATATCATTTCCCATAATGAAGTCAATCCCTTTTATAGGAAATGAGTAGTGTGCAGCAACATCAAAGAACCCAGAGATTAGCTTGGACTGGACATGAACACGATGAAGTGGGGCAGGCACGTAGCCCATCTCAATGCCCCGTACTATTGCACTAGCCTCACAGGAGGTCTCAGTGCCGAGAGGCAGAAGATCAGCGAGAATGAAAGACTGCGAGCCACCAGTGTCTCAGTATCCTCGCCGGCCTCTGGTCTTCCACAACTCCTGTCACTGACACGAATCCATCAAAAATAGATGGCTTGAAACATTCATCAGGTTCTTCAGGCATACCAAGCGTTACCGGGGAGTTGGAAAGATTAACCGTTTTGATTAAACCAATACCCTTGGCTTGCATTACTTGTCGAGGCTGATGTTTGCGTTTGAGAGTCAGACACTCAGTGATGACATGCCCAGTTCTGTGACAGTAGGAACACCGCTTGTCTGACGTATAACTTACAGGGGCCTCTTTTGCCCGCTGATAGTGTGAGTCAGCATTTCTTACAATTGTCTCATGGGAAGATGTTTCACGCTTGCCCACAAAGATGCTCTTGTGTGTCAATGCGAACTCTTCTGCCAGGACGGCAGCTTCCTGCAAGGTAGATGTTTTCTGTTCATTCAAATAAACCATGGTCCGCTCTGGAACACAGTCCCGAAATTCTTCCAGCAACACTAATTCACTTAGTGAACTGAAGTCAGTTGCTTTGCTTGCTACGCACCATCTATCAAAAACTATCCCTTTTTCTCTAGCAAACTCAACAAAGGTTTGAGAGGAAGGTTTCCTCATGCTACGAAAGCGTTGTCTGTACGCTTCAGGTACCAGCTCATAAGTCCTAAGTATGGCATTTTTAACTTTTTCATACCCAAGGCTGTCCTCAATAGAAAGGGCGGCAACACGCCTCTTGTGCCTTACCAACCAACTTGCATTGCAGTAGAAGAGGCCATACATCCTTGGGCCAATGCAAAGCAGCAGCAATCCGTTCAAATGCACTGAAATAAGCTTCTACTTCAGTTTCCCGGAATGGAGGGACCAGAGCGATGTTTTTGCTAACATCGAATGCCGAAGGAGAAAATACAGCTGAAGGGTCATTAGCATTCTTTTGAGCCTCCAACTCAAGCTGGCGGATTTTAATAGCAGTGTCGGCATCAAGCTTACGGCAGTTTAACTGGAATTCTAGCTCCTCTTTACGTGCTTTTTCTTTTGCTTCAAATTTAAGACGAACTAAGCGCACCTTTAAACGGGCACCTACACTAGACAAAGGAGAAGAATCAAGAGACAATGGATCAAACCGTGACAAAGAGAGCGGTGGTTTTTCCTCACGTGGCCTAGCCGCATGGAGAGGACTTATCAGATCCTCAGCAAATGCCTTCCCTGTAGCAACTGCCTCAGGATCATCTGCTGGGGTCTGTTGCTCAGGACCTGCTAGAAGAAACACACCTTTTTCCGCCAAGCCATTCCGAATAATAGACTTTAACTCCTGCTTAATCCAAGACCTAGATACAGCAATCTCATAATGTGCAGCAATTAAACATAAGTCATCTTTCTTACAACTGTCGAACTGTTTCAAAGTAGGATTATTCAAAAACCATTCCAAACTAAACGGAGCCATATCCCGGACAAGCCCCCACTTATGTTACGGCCTATATAGTGTGCCTAGGGGTACACAGGAAGTAACATAGAAGGTGATAGAAAACCTTGGCAAAAGCTTACCAAAAATCCAAGGGGATACGGCAGTGGCAATTAGACACATTTATCAACATTATGGATGAACAGAAGCAAACTAACTAAATAAGGAAGCGTAGGCGTCAGGGTCTCTAAGGCCAACATAATAAACAAAATCCCCATGCTAACTGGAAAAGAAGAGATCAGCTGAACTACGAACAAACAAAACACAATACTGAACTCCCCAACTAGTCAAAAGCAGGCGAAAACTTTATCAAAATAAAAGGCAGAGAACCCCTACAACGAGGGCCGGGAACACTGGTTTGGGGGTTTATATGCAGCTCCACTGACGACATAAGGACTCTCAGGTGTGGGTGCTTCAGTGATCGTCAGGGGGCGTGGCAGAGCAGACCTGAAAGACAGACAGAGCTCTCCACTAGAAAAGAGGCATCGTTAAGTCAGGGGGCGTAACATCTGGTCCTGTAGTCCTCCGTCCTTCTCATCTGGTCCGCATCGTTTCCTGGTTTAATTACGCCTGTTTGTCCTGACGTTCGCTCCTAAGCGTTCCGTATGGTTACCACGGTGCACAACTTAAGCATATATTTTATTATTATTCAACATACTATACAATGACTTTTTTCGACAACCAACACAAAGACTTTTTGGATGGCTTTTTTTGACTTACTACAGTAGTCTACGAGTTTTTAATGTCTTATTGCGACACACAATACTATAACTTTTTTTTACATATTTCGACATGTTATACTATGACTTTTTTTTACATATTTCGACATGTTATACTATGACTTTTTTATGACTTATTTTGACATACAATTGCTTTTTTACGACTTTTTTCAACATGCTATCCTCTGACTTTTTTATAACTTTTCTTCGACATGCTATACTATGACTTCATTATGACTTATTTCGACATGCGATATAATGTCTTTTTTCATGACTTTTTTGACCTATATTATGAATTATTTACGGACTTCTTCCGGAATGCTTAGACTTTTTTATGCTTTTATTCAACATGCTATACTGTGACTTTTCGACATTCTATACTATGACTATTTTATGACTTTTTTAAATTTACTATAGTATGAATTTTTTGACTTACTATTACATGACATTTTTGGACATATGATTATGACTTTTTGTGACTTTTTTGATATGCTATAATATTACTATGACTATTTTTGACATACTATGACTTTTTATTGACTTTTTCGACACACATAACTATGACTTTTTTTACTTATTTCGAAATACTAGATGGTTTGATATCATAGTTTATGCAAACTATGACCAGGGGAAAAATAAGGAAACAGGTGGAGGAGGACAAGGACCATCTGATCTTCCAGCCAGAGATGAGGGACTCGCTGCAATTATTGGACAAACAGACAGGACTTTCACCCAGAGGTAACTTATTTCACAATTGTATTTGGGTTGTAGTTAATAGTTAGAAGCTTTATTCTTAACCATTTGATTTCTGCATCATCATCAACATCCTTCTGTTATTTCTATTCTTCGGCACAGTTGCAAATAAAGATCAGCCTACACTAATATTATTAGGACTGTGCGAAATAAAATAAAAATAAAAGAGTTTTTAATATTGTTGTCAATTGAAGCCTTTGTTAATTAATGTAGTTTTAATAAGATATGCATTTATTTAAAAGGTGTGTGTTAACATTAAGACAGCCAGCCAGGCATTCATCATTTGTGCATATGCATGGTCACAGGCAGTTCTAAATTTGTTCGCAGAGTTTGAAAAAATTCAAGTAGGAAAATATTGATAAATCACGGATTTTACCATAACTCATTTGCACGTTTAGGCAGAGAGTTTGTATATGAGTCCCAATTACTTTTTAAGGATTTCCAATTCCCTCAATTTCAAAAACCTAACACGGCACAGTTTGAGCCACATATCAAGGTAAACACACTGAGAATATTCAGAAGGACAACTAGCAGGATTTACAGAATTTATGTTTGCATATTAGGCAGTACAGTTCCTCTTCTGTCTGATGAACAGAGCTGTTTTTGTCCTCTCTGTTCTTCACGTTCTTTTCCACAGAGCGGAGGTCCAGAATGAGGAGGGAATGGTGTCGTTGTCTCTGGAAAGCCACAGACGGTGATCCCTGGTGACGATAGAGATCTAATTGTAGTCTTCTGCTGAGCCTTAGAGTCCTTCACGTCATCTGCAGCTTTTGAATAATGATGCATTTGCAAAGTACATTTGCTCAGCTTGAATTCAACCCGAGACCTGGGATTCTTATTCCTAACAGTCTGCATGCTTTTACAGGTGTGATGTAAATGTGAAGGTCCCTGCACTGATGGAGAGTTTTGATGGAAAAGTGAGCGGGCGGTGGAGGTGGTGGGACACTGGCCAGACTTTGAACTACCTCTTCCTTCCACACTTGCTGAGACATTCACACTATCAAGAGATGATGAAGCCACAATTGTGCCCTCTGTCCCTGACTTACATCTTTTGGGTTCAGTCTTTTTGATGCCTTTCTGATTGAATTCACTGTCTGTGTTGTAAAGCAGCACAAAGTCCCTCTGACTGGCCAAAGGAAGAATCCTCTGATTGAGACGAAACTTGTTGAAGATCTCCAGAGTTAAATCTAAAGCATGAAGGAGGGACAGCAGACAAAAACATGTTGGGTGGTATCACACATCAGCCTGTTGAGCAAAAACATGATTGTACCATGCATGCAGTGAAACAAGGTGACATTTTTTTGGGGAGCGTGGTGTTAAATTGATTTAACTTAAACATCTACCTGAAATTGAACAAAAAATGAACTTATGTACATAAATGTAATAACATTAGCTCACCCAGCAACTCCACAACAGTGCTGGGTATCACCTCCTTCAGCACTTCACAATTTGTATGGAGAGCTGGATTACAGTTCATCTCCAACAGCCAGACCTATTATAGACATGAAGACATGTTTAGTCCAAAAACATGCACATTAACACACATGTTGAACACTGACAGCCATCCCGATATTCAGCGACGTATCACCCACCTTGAAGTCCTCATCGACCATAAAGTCGCAGCCAATCAAGTCAAAGAAGCCCAGTCGGCAGTCAAACTTGGATTTGACTGCCAAGAAACAGTGGGTCATTATCTGCTGCATGCGCTTCTGATGCATGGGAAGGAAAAACAACCAGACGGTCAAATGATGCTTGAGAGTGACCAAAAGTGTAGCAATTCCTTCAGCACCCATTTTGGATGTCTGCAGCTCTTAATGACAAAAATCTTAATTTTTCATTCAATAATCCCATACATCATATATACATGATATTCGACCACTGCATTTAACCCATCCTAAGCATGTCAGAGCAACGGGCTGCTGCCAGGGAGTTCAGTGTCTCTCTCAATGGCACTTTAACATGCAGACAGGAAGCGCTGGGGATCGAACCGTGAACCTTGAGGTTAGAGGACTATCTTATAGTCTTCAGTTTACGTCTGCCATCTGTGTCTTTGTGCCACTAACCATCCCTGTATGCTGGGCTGTCGCTGTAGGTTTTTGCTTGCGTGTTTACATGGTGAACCGTTGTTTGTAAACAAAGGAGCATGCACATAGCTCTGGTGGGCAAAAAAGCATCATTCTCCTCACACAGAATATAGCACTAGCATAGCAGCTATGATCAGTCATGGCGAGCTGTCATGCTCCACAGATTGACATGAATGAACTGATCAAAAAAAAAGGGCGAAACAATTTTGAAGCTATGCCATAAAACTTCAAACTGATGCAAGACTTTATTAGGCTTAAATTGTTGACTGCAGCATTGGGAGGGAAAGCTCACTCCGGTACGTCGTATATTTTAATGAGAAGACGTCTGACAGTCACTGAACAACAAGCAATTTTGAAAGCTCAGGTTTGTTTAAAATGCAATTGGACATGTCCGCAATGTATTGACGTACTATTTAATGGGGTCTAATGCTGACATACAGCAAACTAACATTAGTCTTCACAAGGACGGGGAGACAACAGGATTAGCTTTATAAATCAATGATGTTTATTGAGATTATTTAATAAATCTGACTACAATGTAACTTATCTTTTATACTGTCTTACCTGAATGATAAGCTACTGTAAATTCAACTCATCACTCTTAAATGATATGATGCTAAAAGCCATTATGTGTACAATTGGTATGTCATTTAACATCTTTCAAGTAATTCTAATGGCATACGCTTTTCAGTTCTACATAGGTGACTTTAATAACAGATTCTATTTATTTTTTTTCGAGAAGTGTGCCCAGTATGACAGTTCTCAGTTGGACCTGTATATAGACTTAAACTTGTGATTCAATAGCAGGTTTCTGTTCCTCCAAACAGCCACATTCGTGGTTTGTTGTATACACTTCAATGTGTAACTATAACCCATTAAAGGTTTGAGGTTTCTCTCCAACAGGAGCAAACTAAATATAATTAAAATGTGTACATTGTACCATTTGTTGTACGGTAATAAGATGATGTATGCTCAGACAGGAGTGAGGTCATCCGAGCCTAACCCCAATCTCAATTAGCTGCAAGCGCCAACAACCATCATTATATTGGTAATTGGTCCCCGAGAGCTACAACACACCGCAGTACTCACTGCAAAGGCGCCCAGCACCCAGTCCCTGGGCAGACCCTTGGCAACCCGAAACCTGTCGTTGACGTAGGTGTTGAAGCTCTCCATGGACCAGACAGTGTCCTCCTTCAGCTGGCTGTACAGAGGGTTCTTCTTCTGCATGCACTGGAGGTGGACAGCAGGGGGGACCAGAGACACATGAAGCAGTCAGCAAGAGCACAGGGCCAGTTGATGCCACAGCTAAATGCTTGATCTATTCAACCTCTCTGTAAATAATGGAGGATGCAAAGAAGGATGGGATGCAAATACCTCTCTAGTATTATCATGAAGGATTTTGACCTTTTTAATTTGTGTTAAATGGAAGTTTACATGGCATGTGTGTGAATTACTGACAGAATGCCTTTAAACTCCATAAATGAACAGTGATTTCAGTTCCCTGTTCTTTTCATTCGATGCAGGCATACCAGTGATTGAAATGCAGGGTTGTGGTTTGACCCCAGACCACTTTATCGTTGCAATTATGTCTGCGTAGAATAAAAAGAATGAAATAAACGAGCAGTGTGTGGGGATTGTTCAGCTTTTCACTCAAGATAATTATCACACAGCAACTGCAAAGAAGGGGATATCTTCCAAAGTTTGTAAAAATATCTACTTGTTATCTCTAATTCAGACTGATGAATTTCATGAGCTTTAGATAAATGTTGGAATACATTTTTGCACAGCTTTCACTTACTTAAGCACATTTAAAGGCCAGTATGAACAGAAGGTGTGATTACAGCAAGTAGAATGTGGGCACGACTCCTATTTTAAGACAAAAAAATGGTAACCTCTGACCTGCTAGTTAACCCTGAATATGTTTGGCAGAGTTCGGACAGGATTGAGCTGTACCTGATTTGTCAGGTGGGCATACAGGTTGTTGGAGCTGGGGTCGTAGAGGTCACAGGTCAGTCGCACATATCCATGGCGAAAGAAGACCATGTAAGGTGCAGTGCAGGCGATCAGAAGGTAAGAGCGCACGTCAAACTTTTTCCCTTTCAGCAGCAGCGGCCTCTGGATGTAACTGAGGGAAAAATGTCAGTTTACCTCCAATTTCAACAGCCACATCAACGTTTCCATAGGAAACACGTTGTCTATTTGGAGAAATAACATATGACATGATATTAATTCTAACAACCCTATAGTTACGTATGTTCACCCACTGTTGGACGATGCGAGCCTGAGGCTGACGGTGGAGCATCTTCCCGTTGGCCTGGCTGTCTTCCGTGTGCTGCAGCTTCAGTCTGAAGGCGGCTACGTCCTCCTGGCTCTTCATCAGAAAGATCCCTCTGCCTTGGTTCAGACCCGTGGGCTTACAGATCCACATGTGACTCTCATTGTTGCTCACACCTGGTAACAGTCATAAAGGTACATCAGGTAAATCAACAATTTATGACATATACATATATAAAGTCCCTCTCTGTTTAGAGAAAGCGTGAAGGAGACTTGTCACGTCTGCACTGCTCTGTATTTTTCTGTGGTGTTCTGTGGTGTTCTGTGGTGTTCTGTTATATAGTTTTTCTATTGTTGTGTCTTTCTTTTCTGTGTAGTTTAATAACTTCTTTATTTCATGAATGACAAAGAGCGCTGTTTCTGAAATCTTAAGGACACCATGTGCGCTCTCTGACACTTTATTTGAATGTTCCAATCCAAATAAATGTAATTAAAAATCCCACATGTGTAAATTAACGTTGTGCAGCAGTGGAAAGTTACTACAACATTTAAATTCTGCTTACATGTTGATACATCAGTTGTAATAAAACACTATATGTATAATATAACTCTGACAGAGGCTATTATACCGCCTAATCTGAGTACTTTTTCAGCTATCCTTATGAGAGCAGGACTTGTATTTATAATGAAGTATTTTGCTTTTAACCAATTATCAATATTTCTTCCACCACTGACACAGATGATGCTTTTTCAGACAGATTTCACACACAGCGTATTCAGTTTTTTGTGTTCTGATCTGTTCTTTGCTCTTGTCTTATTTTCCACTGATTTATCCGTCACCCAGAGATCTAAACCAGCTGTCTGTGTCTTTCTCCTGTTTACATAGTGATAACCATGTTTGTCATAACCTGCACATCACTTATCATAATGCTGTGTGCCTGGTCAGTACTGCAAACAATACAGAAACCAGGGGTTCATGTTCTCTCCGGTCCTAAAAATCTTTTCAGTTTTAATATTAAATTATTTTTTTCTGCCTCAGTCCTGAAGCAGATCCACATCCACATCCAGTCGAGCATCTCCGCTTGTGTTTGTGTCTCAGCCCTGCCCTCTGCTGACTCGTCTCTATGGCAACAGCATGTTCCCCTGGTGATATAATCGGGGCCTTATGGGAGGTGAAGTGCATTATTTTCCAACATCCTCAGCCTCTTGATTAAACAATCACCAGGGCAACTGTTGTCTTAACACCGCCAAGCACAAACTATTCTTTCTCGCATTGCCGGATGAATGACGAGTCAAGTTGGATTAATCTCATGTTAAAAATGGAGCCTTCTAAATAAACACAAATCCAGTTAAACCAGCGTTGTGTTGTTATTGCATCAGGATGCTACTGATGTCGTACTACTGTACTAGAGGTTGATGTAGGGGGGGGGGGGGTTTGGGCATTTTACCCTCCTGCTGGGCAAAGAAAGCCTCCCTCTCTTCCCTCACATCCATGCGGAAAGTAGTGGGAATAAACTCCTCCATTTTCAGCCTCCTGTGAGGTACAAAAAAGGAAAAATGGGGCACAAATGAATGGTTGTGTGTCTTCAGCTGTTTAAACCTTCCGTTAGAGCAGGAAGTATTAGCAATCAGAATTATGAAAACAAATTTCATATATTGACAATCAAAAGAGGTGCTGGAGCATTGTAACATATCTTGGCACGTTTCGGCCACCAGCTAAACCATTAACAAGAATATGTATTGCCGTGTGAGCGTACATGTTTGTCCTAGTAATAATAATAAATAATAATACATTTTATTTATATAGCACTTTAAAAGGCACTCAAAGACACTTTACATGGTAAAAACAGAAACAATAAAAGCATTTATAATAAGAACAAAATCTATGACATCATAACAGTAAGAAAGAAAATAAAAAAACACGAAAAGAAAGAAAGAAAACATACATGACTGACTTTAGAGGTTAAAGTATAGTACATGCACATGACATACAAACATGCGTGCATGCACATTTAGTGATCAAAACCTCCACAGCGTACGCAGGAATCTGGATGGTTACTATTAGACTGTACTTTATGATTAAATGGTTTGTCTGAATTTTTAACATCTTATTTTGTAAAAGAAATACTTTGATATGTTGGACTTTTTTTTCTTTCACCAGATATTTCACGTGCTGGTTAAAATATTTAGGTTGGGAAACTTATATCAATAACTGTAGTTTATGTAACTGACACACATAACGCTTCATACCAAGCTCGTGTGATTCCGACTGGAGGCCTGATTTCTGATGAGGCCGGTTGGCCGTGTTTATTAAATAGTGTCATGGGCTGATGTGTCTTTTAATCAGTATTTGCAGGGCCGGGCCTCTGTTGAACCTCCATGATGGTACCAGATTGTTGCTAGGAGATTGTGACACAACTATGTATTTTGTAAAGGAAATAGCTGTTATATCTCTCTGTTTTTGATACATACAACCTGAGTCCTCGACCGTGATTCACTTTGCTGCTGACTCGCTCATACTCCCGCAGACTGCTGAGGAGGCCGATCTTAGTGGTGAGCACCTTGTTGTTGGGAATCTGGTACACCAGCTGTTCACCTGGGAACGACACATGCAGATTTTGAGTTGTCTTTCAGAGAATGGATGGCAATAAACATCTTTTCTACTAATAGAAAGGTAGCATTGTGGTACTTTTTCACAGTAAAATACAGCATTTAGAGTCTGTTTTGTAATCATCATAGCACTGGACCTTCTCTGAAGTTACGGTAGTTGGCTGGTGATTTGGTCTCACACCACTTGAGTTTAAAATCCTCCCTGTCCTTGTGGTAAATCCTCTTCCATCCTCTGCTCTCACAGTAACAGCTCACTCTAAAGGAAAAGTCCCAAAAGAAACCAATCACACTTCTCCTGCTTTAATCGCACAACAATCCAGATGTCAGGGCTAAAACTAGGGTTTGAATAATAGGGGACCCAAAACAAAAGATACAGCTGGTGAATAACGTTTTTTGATAGCATGAAAGTAAATATCTAATTTGAAATCCTCACTTTTCTTAAACTTTTTATTCTTAAATTAAACTTAAATTGCTATGTGATCACATTTTTGAAATATCTACAATCCAACGGATTATTGGTCCTTTATTATATATTTCTCTACATACATTTCAGCCCCATTGGCTCCTCCAAAGAAGTAGAAAGGCCCAGGACCCCGTGGCTCCTCTGCCTGCCGCTGCCGTTCCCCGTCTGGGTAGGAGCAGGTCGGCAAGCCCCTGGGGAAGGACCTCCGAATGTATCGCTTCACCAGGCCTGCACCTTATACGTTTGCATACACATAAATCATACATGCACACGTCACTCCTACTCAGACAAACACATAAGTTCTATCACTATGTACATGGAAATCATGTTGATGAATTGTATTTTGTAATGCTGAAGGATCAACATATGGCAAGAATAACAAATTGCATCACACTTGACGTCCCACCTTCTCCCACACACACCTGACCCTCTATCCTGGCTTTCCTGGTTGACAGACATGTCGGAAAACACCTCTCTCGCTTTCTGAGTCCGTGTCTCCTCTCTCTGGACCTGCTCTAGTCCACTTTCTGATGTTGCTTCTTGCATGCCACTATGGTCAGGTGACGAGGGCTGTTTTCCTTCTGGCTCCTCCTGCCCCAAACTTCCTGCAGGCTGGTTGTCCCCACAGGGAACCTCCACTTCCTCCTTCTCTGCTTCGTCCCCTTGTTGCTTCTCCAACCCGGTCTCCTCTGCCTGGACGTCACTGCAGGGCTCCATCAAGCAATCAGATGACATCTCCTTGTGCTGGTGCAGATTGCTAATGATGACTGAAAATGTTCCAACATGGGAGGACACCTTTTTGGTGTGCAGTGACACTGTAGTCAGAAAGAGAGACCAGGAATGAGATGTTTGTCATTGTTAGACAGAGATCACTGATGACTTGGTGAAGGAAAAAAGGAAAAGAAAAAGAGAACCAATTTACTCTTCATTAATAGTACCGTATGTCTGGTAGGGTCACAAAATATTATTTTACTTAGCCACGCTAACATCACACCTCTAGGGATGGCTGTGTCTGTCGGTCGGTCTTCCACTTTGGTTCAGACGGAAGTATCTCAACAACTATTGGATCAGTTGCGATGAAATGTTTTACATCATTCCTAAAGACTTTCCTCTGTTGCCGTCGCAGCCCATCGTTTTCACTTATCCAGTGAAATATCTCAACACGTATTAGGTGAATTGGCACAAAATCCCTCAACAACTATAATACAGATTTTTATCTCCTCAGTAATCATTTTGCAAACCCTTTAACTTTCCATCTAGTGCCATCATCGGGTTGAACATTTTAATTTGTCCAAAACTTTGACAGAAAAAAACTGCAAAAATAATGACATTACCACCATCCTCAGCTATACTTTGTGTTTGGGCTGATTAGCAAATGTTAAACAAGCTTAATGTGCTTGCTAAACATCAGCATGTTAATATTGTCATTGTGAGCATGTTAGCATGCTGATGTTAGCATTTAGCCGTACTTAAGTACAGCCTCACAGAGGCGCTATAGCATGGCTGTGGACACTTGTTGATTATTATGAACGCTAAGCAGCCTGCCATGTAAATTATCATGGATATTTGATGGTCATTAGAGGATTATTCCAAATTATTGTGGTGACCACCTGAGCTTTTGTGTAACTATGCACTTGACCTTGTATTTGGCCCATGGATATTTATAGTTCCCAGAGTGGTGATCCGTTTACTTGAGCAACACCGTCGGACTGAAATAATAAAATCTGACAGACAGATTGCTGTGAAATTTGCACTTTCATGGTCCCATTGTAATGTAATGAACCCATTACTTTTCCTCTAGCACCACCATCAGAACAAACATTAAATGTTAAGGCACACCACGGATAAAGCAATCTTAATCTGATAGGTGGGGGTTTTCAAAGACAAACATATTTAGACTATTCTATAAATAATCTTCTTTTTTTGTTTTTTTTTGTTCACTTCCTTAACTGAGACTACCCTGAAATAGTTTGGAGCTGTGGAGGTCACATTAATATCACATATGGCAAAAAAGAAGTGTGAAGAAAATGTGCTATCTCAAAATAAATGTGCTGTTTTGTTTTATAAGACAAGAGCTGAACTCTGACCTGATTGTAGCAACATTTAGAAGCAAAAGGGTTTTACCTGCAACTCCAGCGTCAGTCGCAAGGACGGCCAGACTCCATAAAAACCTACTCAGCCTGTTCCTCTTCTGCCATGTGCGCTCAACCCTGCAGTCCAATGGCAAGGCCGAGACAAACAGCAAACCCAAAGACTGAAGGACAGACTTAACAGAGGTGAAATCACATGGTGTGTCAGCAGTTTAACGCACTGTCACACTGCCCGGTTACTCCGGTAATGGGACCCTCAGCAACAGTTGCCGCTTGCAGATTGAAACAACAGCAGCTCAAGAAAAACTAACTGCTCAAGATTATGTATCCCACACCTACCCCACCTCTAAGTTTAGCGTCATTCAATATTGATCGCCCGTTAGCCTCTGTTGTGTGAACCCTGTGGTAACATGAGAGCAGAGTGTCAATCAAAATGGATTTGCCAGGGTATTATATCCTGACACCAAAGGCAGAATAATCATTTCTACAGCCTCTGTGACACACAAAAAGAGTAATAAAAAAAAAAGTGATAATTCTGTCAAGGTTTCATATGCTAATGTGGAAGTGTAGTATGGTATTATTAGCACAGTATCTCTAGATCAACCTTCAAACCTTTTATATATATAACTTGTGCTGTTAGTTAACCTTAGCATTTGATTAAACCTAAAGCCCCTAGGCCTAGACCTTATCATACATATTACATCTATTGTGAACATCAGTTTAATTTAACTCATCCAGCTGAATCATTGTTGGAATCATTATTTATGGCATGACATGATCATGAATCATATTGTCTAGAGCCAAATCCAGTGGCAGGTATGCAGTTGAGCAACATAATATTTGTCTGCTCGCATTGGCAAATCCACTTATCACTTATTCTGTCTCAGTAATTTGACTGGGGAGGAAACACCCAGGCCAAGTCACGGTTGACAATTATGCATAATCTCCTTTCTTCCTCCCAACAGTCTGATAATTTACAGGGGTGGATGCCTCTTAGACCCAGCATCCATGCAACCGTATAATTACACATACAGTAGGGTAACCAGGAGTGACGCAAACACCCTGTAGGTTAGGCGCGCATTTATATTATGTTATGTTTAGAATGTATGTCGAACATTTCAAGCAAATTCTGCAGTGTTTTAGCAGATGAGAACTTAACTGAGTCAACAATTAAATGGGGAACGGCCTCCAAAAATGTGTTAAGTGCAAGGGTTTATGGGTATAAAACGAACAATCACAAAGTCAACCTTTCCTCCACAGTTCATATCACCGAAATGCAAACTGTAGGTGTCATCACACCTATGGTATGGGCCATAGTATGGGCCGTTACACATTTCCCGCATGACTAACTTTACAACAAGGATGCAGCAGTCACCAGACAGTCGTGTCAGTTCAGTCATTTACACACACTGCAAAATGGCAGCTACACGAGAGCACTGCTTGGCAATGATGCGAGTGCAGCCACAGCACCCCAGTTATTAGAAGCGGGCCTCCCATATTCCTGTTTAACAGAGCTTTGTGTGGAGCCAGTGTCAGCCACACCTTGATAAAGAGCCGCCATCTGATAGACACACTGTGCAAAGGGCTGCGTAGGTGGACAAAGAGAACAGGCTTGTTTTACAACCCTGTCGACCTCATGGTTCACCATCTGCCAAGAGTCTTTGTGCGTGTGTGTGTGTGTGTGTATTAGAATAGGTGTATAAGCTTGTGTATTTTGTGTGGCTATCTGCATGTTCCCTTTTTTTGTATTAACATATTTCACGATTCAAATGTTAATGAATACCTTTCCTATTTAGATTTCATCTCCGTCCGTCCATCGAACAGTGTGTGCAAATGTGCGACACTTTTTTACCTGAACCTAACTTTTCCTTTCCTTGAGTTTCTGCAGTGGAACTCTTCTCATTGTCTGTTCAACCATGGCAACTACCACTGCGTATGCTAACAGGCCTGTTCTCCTATTTACTACAAACAAACCACACACATAAAAAAGAACATCACTACATCACTCCTCCAAATCGTGGATTGTTTCCCAAGAAAAGACGGTGGGTTAAAATGTGTATGTGTTTTCAAAAACAGAATAATGTGTTAAAAATATATATTGAGCTATATGAAAATAAAACTAATGAAAATCAATATATATATATACAGTATCTTTAGATGAGAACTATGTCCAATGTTGAATACACTTATTGTAAGCCGCTTTGGATAAAAGCGTCTTCTAAATGACTGTAATGTAATGTAATGTAACTATGTGTGTGTGTGTGTGTGTGTGTGTGTGTGTGTGTGTGTGTGTGTGTGTGTGTGTGTGTGTGTCTCAGGGCGGTTACACCATAAAGTGTGTGTGTCTTTCAAAGACTCGCCCAATCCCATGTCATCTCAACTGCCTTCTGTACCAGGAAGTGCTCAGCAATTACAGGGATGCAGCCTGCAGCAATGGTGTCCCTACACAACCCATTATTTGGAGATATTCTCCTTGTCAAGGTGTTGTAGTGGAGGGAATGGAGTTAAGTTTCGATGTAAAGAAAGGCTCGTCTCAATAGGGTCTCTCTGTCTCCTGCTATTCATGTTTTCCTTACAGAATTACACCAGGAAAGGGGGCTGGGTTAGTGGGGCGGGGTGACATTTTGTTCCCAGGGTTTGTATTCACTCATTCCCACTGGTGATAAATGCAAGTTGAAGACACAAATACATGGAATTTCACCAAGACAGGCTTTAACATGAGGCCATATGCACATTTGCCTCATATTAACAGATATGTAAGAAATAAATAAATCAAATACATGTGGTGTGATTGTTGACTTTATACATCTGTAAGTCGGGCGTGTATCCTCCTTATAACTCCATAATGAGGTGTCTGTGTGTTTTGCAGATTGAATACCTTCAAAATCTTTTAACGCTAATGTAGCAAATCTGAGTGCTGTTGAGGGTTTACGTTTGTGACATTTTAAACCCATTGCAGTGATTAATGATCAAAAAAAGTAGCTTGACATTTGGAAAGAATGTGGTTTATGTGTTATACAATATTCAAATCACTGACGTGGCTCTTAATTAAAGCTTTCATGTACTCCATGCAGCTGTGGTATTTCACACTCATCATCATAAGGTGATGAAGGTGGAGAAAAGCTGCCTCAGTCCCACCCAGTTGAGCCTCTGTGGTAACTCAAAATGTAGAGAAACGTGTACGTGATGCTTGTGGCAACCTCCTGGATTAACGTTATTCAGTATGTTGGTTACGCCCTCCAGAGTTATGAAAAGACACAAGAGGAATACCGTTTCATTTTGAAGTGGAAAATGACTCACCGATAGCAGACTTTGGCAAGAACACGACAGAATGGGGAGAGGTGGTGGAGGCAGAAATGCTCCTGGTTTACAAAGCCTTAAAATACAGCAACTAAGTGCTTGATGCAACGAGTGCTGGTGCCAGTCAACACTCCAGAAATCAGTCAGGTGAATTCCATCAACATGTAATTACAGAGCTGGGGAGGAAAGCAATATCACTGACAAAAATGGTTAGGTATTTAAACTACTGGAGGTTTATGAGTGCTTATCTGGCAGGATATTTAGGCCTCAGTTAATGAGGTACAAGCAAAATAGGGAAATGTCTGTAATTGTAAAAATAACGGAATCACATTTTCACTTCAAATTACCACCCATTGTTCCATGATTAAAGTCATTAAATCCCATGGATTCTTTCACTGGTTAATTAACAATCAGTAGCAGGCATTGACATTTCTGTGCTTTGATTGCTGAGTGTAACTAAGATGAGTCTATTCAACTGCTGTGGAAATGTACCAGCAGTTACGAAAAGAAATGGCAGCCAACTCTGCAGAAAGACCTGCTCAAAATGAGATCAGGAGAATATTAGAAATGTATTGGCACAGTTCTAATGCCTCAAATGATACCGGTTCCTGGGAGAAGCTTCAGTGTCTCGGCCTACCAGTCTTCACGTACAATACAAAGCAAACTCACCAAGTTTGCCAAAGAAGGCTAAAGTCAAAACTACATCCGACAAGAGTTGTCTAATCAAGTGGTTGTTTATCATTTACCTCGTTGCTTTCAGCTGAAGCTAAAGTACAGCAACTTTTAGCTTAAGGCTAACAGCATAGACGGACTGCCATCTGGAGGACCAGACATTTTATATGTAAATAAAAACGTGATAACCATCCTGTGTGATTGGTTTTAGACTGGCTTGCCCACTCCACACAGGTGGGTATTGGGTAAGGTAAGTTCTTCACATCTCATTTTCTTTATCAACCAGCTTTATTTTCCTTCATTCATCTGTTCAGACACTGAGTCGACAACTCGCACATAATGTGATAGAACATAACAGCATGATAGAGGATAATATAATATAATAAGCAATTAGTGTGAAATTGGAAACCATGAGAGATTACTTATTTATTTTCATTTACATTTTCAATTGAAACATGCCACCCACATAATACCACATCAGACTGCTTTTTGCATTAAAAGTAATAAAGACGTTGATTTAATGATAATCTGTCTGAATGTATCTGAAAATTGCCAAACGGATTCTGTTCTTAGGGACTGAATAGTTGTACATACATTGCTAATATGTGTGCTGTGTCTTGACATCGAGGCTCTAATGTGATTCAAGCAGTGAAGTGATTATATATTTTGCCAGAACTGGTGTTTCTTGTTCATATGCAATACATAAAAGTGTGTTATTGGTTTCTTGAGAGCAGAATACACTGTAAGTATACAAAGCATAGATTGCAGTAGAGCTTCAAGTATTGAAAAAACTAAAATCTAACTTCAGTGTGGCAATGCTTCTGCCCTAACTGCCTGTGGAACTGCCTATAATCAGTTCCACTCCTCTATAACTGACTGCAGACTGTCAAAGGAGTTCCCCGCATGACTGTGTGGCAGCTCCTCAGAATGAATGTACGTCAGCAGAGTTGCAGGTATGTCACAGCCGTTTAGATTCTGTTGTGCTCCTGTTCCACCCCAGTGGCAAGCCCAGCTAAGTGAATCTAGCCTCCTCATCCACAGCCGGCAGTAGTGCAGGAAAGTGGTCTGACTGCACCAAGCATGCACAGACCAGTGCAGGAATCCTCTACAGGCTCTCTGCCAGTCAGGAATGTGATTCAGTAGGGTGACGTCACCAAGGGGGTGGGGGGAAACCGAATTACAGTTGCCTGTTACTGTACTGTAGTGTTTTTATTTGTATAATTCTGACACGTTTTAACTTTAGCGTCTTTATGTGCTGCAATGTAAAACATATGCTTTACAAATCAAACATTGGACCCACGGGGAGATCATTTATGGAAGGTGAAAATTATTCTTTCCAGACAGATTTTAGGTCAGATTTCTTTTGTTATAAAACAATATACAGTAATTACAGTTGATCTGCACTGTTGTTGTCAGTGTCCATCTTGGCAAGAGTAAATGCTTCACCTTATCTGATGCCAGTTAAGTAAATAAGCCATCCAGTCGGCTATGTCTACCGGCCTGTGTAAGTATAGCACTACTGAATAATGTGGATTTGTTTTATTTTACTCTTTTTATAACAGATTGTATAAATGCATTCTTATCAGAATCGTTCAGGTTAATTAATTGTAACCTATGAAGATTTTTATGGCAGCAATTCACTTTGGTTCAAAACTTGTTATTTAGTCTGAATTTTCTAGCAAAGAGATATCGCATATGTTCAAGATGGCCGCCCACCTGTTGTACGTGGGCAAATAACACACATCTTCCACTGACAAAGGACAAATACTAAACTCAAAACAGGTCTGCCCAGCATTCACACAACCAACAAAAGTATGTAATGTGTAATCATGCACATTGGATTTTGTTTAACTTGACATTATGGGTAAAGCCCAGGTGTTACTAAAAACGTTGATGATGGCTCTGTTCTACTCAAGTGTGTCAGTAAGCCATGACAGTGTGACAGTGAACAGAAACTGAATTCAGCCTTCATTCATCTTATTATCAAATGTCAAAATATCTTCAGCCTTTTAAGCATGGATACAGCTGTCTGCATCAGCAATATATTACTGACCTAAGGTCAATATGAACAAAAATACAAACATGCTTTTTATGATGTATCATTTAAACACAGACGCTCATGATAGTACATTATAGAAGCAAAAGTATATGTTTCTCTGCATTGTGGTTTCTCCTAAATAGATGCAGTCTTGAGTATTGAGATCACAGTCCTGTGAAAGGCGCCTCTGCTGTAAATGCTAGAGATTAATGATTAAGAAGGCTTTTGTCTTCCTCTCAGGATTCGTATCTTTATTTGTATAAGCTGCAACAGGAAACCATTTGAATCACCCATGATTCACAGAAATCATGATGATTAAGTACATTGGAAGGAGAAAACAGACTGGTCTAACTAAAGGTTAAGATATTCAACTTTCAATATATGTCAGGCACAATTTTCTCCACATTGTACACAAAAAAATGGGATAGAATATTTCTCGGACTAACAAACTCTTTGTTTGTGGAAAAACCGTGAATGTAAGTCTCCCCAGCATGGGAAATGAATGAGGCCTGGGGCCTGTTATATTTAACAGCTAAATGGTTTTTGTGTTTGCGTTCCAACTGATAAAATCAGAGCTGCGTTTAACCAGTCGACTGAACCCCTGAGCTAACAGGCCTAATTAAACACCATAGCCATGATATTGGCTCCGTATGTGTGTCTGTTGCTGAGAGAGGGAGATAACAGTGCTAAGAAGAAGAAAAAATACTTCCCCTGTAACTCTGTAATTGCAACCATTGTGATAATTTAGACTACGAGTATAGTTTTCAGTAGGCAAAAGCAGCCTACTGTAAGTGGCCCATGGACCTGGCAGTGAAAACACGCCTTGTGCTCCTCGGTTTATCAAGCTAGCCTACTGTGTACTGCCATAGACTGGGACACAATGAGGGCTTAGCTGATGGGGGGGACCTCATGGGTAAATTGAGGCATTTAAAAAGAAGCTCTGTTCAGCAGTAACCTGATCCACACCTGACTGGGGCTCGGCATTCCGGTCTGGCTGAAGGAAGAGTTCACAATGACCAGAGAAACTGCTACAAAGGGCCAGCAAACAGGAGATCTGAATAAAACAAGTTTAAAAGAAGAACTGATGCTGAAACTATGTTTAGAAAAAGCAAATGAACAAGAGAGGCATTTCACATTTCATCCCATTTTATTGAATCTTTTCTTTGACATTACATAAAATAACATCTCAGTGAATACAGTTAACATTTTGTACATAGTGTATCGTAGATAATGAGTTCTCAAAAACTGTGTGCATTGTTCTACTGTACATGGAGAAAAGCGAAGTCCCCAGAAGGAATTCAGTTATTGCGGTAAGAGGAAGAAAGCAGATCTTTTAACAGATAAAAGTCACAGCATTTCTGCAATACATTTTTTTTTTTTTTAACATGGCACTCACATTAACATTCCTGATAGAAACTAATTCGTCAAAAAAAACTACTTGGCCTTAACCCGGACTGCTGCTCAGTAGAGAAACTTTGACTCAAGTCACATGGAAGAAACCCCGAGAAATCAATCAATCTTCCAGTGCAAGGATCATAGTTCCATAGTCATCATCATTCAGCCCCATCTGCCACTGCTATAAATATGATGATGTGCTCCCCTGCACTGCCCTTTGTCAATACGTTGCATGTCAGATGCACGAGAGCGAGAGAGGAGGAAGTAAGAGAGCAGAAGGTAATGCCATTTAATGGACGGCATTACCAGACAGTATTAGACACCATTAATTACATCTAACCATGTCTGGTAAGACGCCTATCAACAGGCTGGAAGGATGACCTCTGAGCTTTCACCTGTGCATAGAGGAAGAAGAGAGCCGGAGGGAACAGAACAGTGTAGCAGAAACGGGTTGAAACGAGCAGTTCCTCTTTTGCTGCAATCACAGATTCTATGCACACTACACATTCATTTACCCATACATGTAAATTGGCCAAGCATGCAGAGGGAGAATGAAGCCCTGAGTGAGCAGACACCAAGGCATGAAGCAAAGTAAGCTTGGTGAATTGTTTCTGTTCCAGTCATTCTACATTGTTACATCAACACACGAACATGTGACGCCAACACAGAGAAAGGGGACAACTGGGAGAAAATAAAAGCTTTTTCACATTTCTGTGGCTCGAATAATGGAGCTGGGTGGGCAAAGAAAGGTGCGGCTCATTATTTGCGGGGTAATTCTCCCTCCTTAAACAAACACTAGGTCTCTGCTTGCTTCATGTCTGTTGTTTGCATATTTCTCAAGTCTGTTTGAAGGCTTTACCCTTTAAATTCACATTCTAGTCTAGACATTGATGAAGATTGTTTAACGTCCTCAGTTATATTTAATCTCCGTTGTTTTAAAGGTTTAAAATCAGTGTAAGTTTTACTCACAACACACTAGCGCACTATATATCGTCCTTTAGTGGATAAAAGCTTGGAAAGCTGAGAGGAGGCCACAGCGTCTGTAGCTCAGTTTTTCACCAGTTAAGCACTCTCAGGTGAGCTCATGTGTCAGTTTCAGGATGTGCCACGCAGGTAATGCTAGTCGGACCAATCACTGCCACACAACACAAATGCCAACTCTGTTCAGGGGAGGGAACAAGGAAACAAGGCCCTGCAGGACTGGTGGAACCATCAACCAACTGCTATTCTTTAACTTGGGTGGGGTTGGGTTGCAATAAAAGTTAGGAAAAAAACCAGACGGGAAGTGAGTAAAGAAGTAAAAAAATAAAAAAATCATAAAAGCTGACTTTTAGGACCATTAGTGCATTAAAGAATTCCATTTCTCATTTCTCCTTCAACAATCTCAAACTGTTTTCAAAATAAAAGGCTCAGACACAAATGTTTGTATATTTTTACATGTCCAGTCTTTCAACACTGTGACAGCATCCGTGACCTTTAATGTGTCACCGATTGACATGCAGCCTTGGGCATTTATAAAAACAAGTGTGTGGTAAAAGAAAGTTAACCTTCTTGGTTTTTACTTCAAAGTAAAATGTGAGACACTTAGGACACATTTCCCCGTCGAGCTCCCACAGAACACAGAGCCCACCCTGCTTATTATGCTTACCCTTCAGCGACGACATCTAAGGAGTCTCACAGATTTTAACAGTCATTCACATTTTTGGATTTCAACATCTGGTGAGCTACCGGAGACCAAAGAGTCACCCAGGAAACATCGTTACCAGACAGTGTTAGAACAACAGTTGTACAATCCAGCACTGTGAGGTAAGATGGATCCTGAGAGCCATTTTTGCCGCTGCTCAAGTATTTGAGCCGATTCAGGGGCCCAGGCCGGGAGCACACTGCTGCTGCTTACGCTGCTGAAGCGGTTTGTCTGGTTGCCGTCCTCAGATGACTATCATCATCATTACCAGGCAGTATTAGAGAGAGTGATGATATCCAATGCTGCCTCGTAAGATGGAGATAATCGCCCAAACACAAAACATCTCATGACTACACTGATACAAGGGTCGAGATATGTTTGATTGTAGAACATAGTGTGATATCAGTGCCAGTTATTGAAGGTTAATGAATGAATGAAATCTACTGAAGCAGATTTGGGTGTGAGTAGTACCCCTAACCAAAAATACTTTTGTCTAAAAGGAAACAAAAGGGGAACTCTACCTTAAATCATTTGAGAAAATGCGCATGTAAGAATGAAATAAGTGGATATTCGGTACAAAATATGCTCTGAAATATTGAGTTAAGTTACATAGTTTTAAGTAAAACTGAGCCACGAACAACCCAAAGAATAGCACTGTAAATAGGAGTCGGGAAGTCCATATTTAGAGACCACCTTTCCATATTATAATTGCTGAGCCCTTGTTGTGGCTTTCAGCTTAAACTCGCTGTCACAGAAGACTGGGCCACAGTGGTTGTTAATGATTGCCCAAACCTGTTCCAACTAGTCTAAATCTATTGCACGGCAAGGTTGAGAGGCCTGCTTTTCACACAATACATGGCAGTTAGTAATTTCAAACACCGCAATGTCGCGCACATTCACCTCAAAGCACATCAGCCTCAGGGAGCTGTTTCCGTTTTACATCATATCCCGGCAATTTATGTTTTTTATGTTGCAACACACTGTTCCGTCTCTAACAAAGCAGTGTTGTCAAATCCATTTCAGCAGATGTTTTAAGGAATGGAAGAAAGCAAAAGCCAATTTTTCTTTTTTCTTTTTTTTGTCTGTTTTCCGTTGGTGGACTTCTCAGGCCGTTGTCTTTGTGTTTGCTGAATGATGAAAGGCTGATGGAATGCTGCTCAGCTCGACCCGAGCAGACGCGGTGTGTGCAGAAGGTCACTGAAACAGCCCTCGTTTACTGAATAACATGGATCATTCACACGTATGCCGTGTCAAATCCTCACACTACATACTGACATATTAAAGTACATTATTCTCTAAATTAAACAATAAATACATATCTTAGTGCGTTAGTTATTCATTTATCAAAGTTATTCATTGTGCACTGCCTGGGAGTTTACTGCAACAATATTTTTGTTTTTTAAAAGTGACAAAACAAATCTCTTGCATCTTGTCACATTAGATATACAATATACTTGATCAAATGACATTTAGGTTAACAATGGAGAGTTCCCCTTTTCTCTCAACAAAGACTTGGTTGTTCAAAGCAATGACAATCGGCCCTCTCGTTTTGAAATATTTTACAGTGACTAAATGTCTCTCAGAACAGAAGCACAAACGAAAAGACGAGACATTGTGTTCATTGAGAAAGAACAGGTTTCCAGTCATCCTGCAAGCAATGCAAAAGTAGAGCAGAAGAGAGGGGGGGGGGGGGGGGGAGAAGGAGAGAGAAAGAAAAGCGAGTATAAGGGAGGGAAAAGTTCAGGGAAAGAAGGTGGAGAACGAAAATGGAGAATGCACCTGTAACCTTACCGTCATGAAAGGTACCCCAAGGAAAGAATGTAACAAAACCAAAGTAAAGTGAGTATGTTTTAGAGGGAAGGGGCTGAAAAAGAAAGAGAAAAAAGATCTTGAATTTCCACCCCGCTGCCTGAGAACGCTCCGTCTTCCTCCCAGTCAGTCAGGCCCCATGAAATGAGAAAGCCAAGCAGACCTGCTCTCCCAGATTCTATTTAGTTAATCATCAGCATTATAAACCAGTGCTGCGGGCCCTTTGAGGAAGAGAAGAGGGAGAGAGAGAAAGAAAGAGTGAAAAAAAGATTAGCCAAGAAAATTCTAGCTGGTAGGAACAAGCTGCGAAAATAACAGTACCTGATCAATGTGGAGGATGTCCTGTGTTACCTTTCGAAATGTCTAATCAACAAACTACACGGTCTCAATTTGTCCTCCATTTGTCCAAATACTTCCTCTTCTGCTCCCTCATGGCCAACACCTGCAGAACTTTTCCCATTGTTGCACATGGTGCTCGGTGCAGTGGGAGTCTTAACCGCTTACGGCTGCCCACGCTTTTTGCCTGTTGGAAGTGAGGCGTGATCAGGTAACTCTGCCCTCTGTGCTGGAATGTGACTCTACTGTGAAGTCAACAACCTGATAGGTAAACTGGCCTGGCCCTTAATCAATAGTTGCCGTCTTTGTGAGAAAACAATGGCAGGGAAACCCAAAACCTTATTTAACTCCGGACCTTATCTCACCACCACCTAATTGGGCCTTCAGACTAGTAGCCTGGTAACTGTGATATTCAGGCCATGATAGCGCTTATAATCCATGTGCCACTGCAGCTTCTTGGTTGTGATTCTAAATGTATACTTCATGATTTACATTTGTCATTTTAAAGACAGTAGCTCCTCCCCCTTGCTCAGTGTCCTTCCACCCTTTAGTTTTGAATATTAAAATGAAGTACTAAAATATTCAACAGTTTTGGTTATAAGGGATTTGGACTTTTCCTTTTGTTCTTAATGCGTTTACATATTTTAATTTAGGCTACCTATCCACCCTCCCCCACACTGACAGGTTCCTTTTGCATTTATGCTCTATATATTCAGGAACAGTAGAAAAGCCAAATCTGGAAGGAATTTGAAAATTCAAATTATTCATGCTGCTATGACTAATGTCATAATCATGTTGCCATCTCCCTGGAGGCACAAAATGTGACTTTACATCTGTTAAAATTGATTGAATGTTGCCAAAAAGAGGAAAAATATAAAACTGTAAGAAGAAGATATCTTGAATTATATAACCAAATCATCATGGCTTCTTAAGGAAAAGGGTAAACAACATTCTTAAAATGTCAGCATAGCATTAACTTTTCTTAAATGGCTCTGGGCCTTAATGCAGTGTCATGCGCCCTATCAGCTGAATCAAACCTAACTTCCCCTCTCAGGTGATAAGGCCTACAGCCTCCTTTTATTCCAAACCTGTGAGTCAAACTCCGAACAAACAACATAAAATCCGTCCACCTTTTCGTCCGGCCTCCCAATCGTTAAATCTTGCTTTCTGTTGAAATTCTGCTCTGCACTTCCCGCCCTGCAGCCACGCACTGGCAGAGCGACACACGCTCATGTGACTTGCGACTATTCAGGTCTATGAAAGAAATGAACAAATGTCGCTCTTTGCACCAATCACAATCTTCCACCTCGCTCCGCAGTCGCCGCTGTACAGTATATGGTCGACATTTTTCCCTCCATTTTCCCTTCTCCTTCCCAGACTGCCACAGTCCTTGTCGGCTTCAAAAAGATCTCAAAAGCAGCGTAGAAGACTTAATAACGTATACCTTCTATCTAGTGTAAACCATCTGCTCTGATAAAAGTCCAATGCTGCCGGCTTATCTTAACCAAACCTCAGAGGCAAGGAAAACGGATGAGCAGACATTTTACGTCCGACACAAATCCATTCGGCATAACAGACTTCCTTTTTTTTTCATTTCAAAAGCGCCTAAAACAGTCGTTATTATATCAAATCTCTACCTTAAAAAGCCGCCAAAAAAGAGGAAGACAATAACAAGTTAACCGTAGCCATAACAACTTGAGAATATCTTAAAAGATTGACCGAGGGTTTACAGTTCAACAGGTTGCAGAGAAAAGTTGCTAAATGAGCTCTGAATTCGTATGAATTAACAATACTGTTGCTATTCGATTATTAGTTCTTAAAGCGGTTTCATACCGTGGATGCTCCTTGTAGATAGCATTTTAACGCTCTAAAAGAAGGAGTCCGCCTCTGTCTTCATATCCTTTGACAAGCCTGGCAGTTTGCCTTTACCTGCCCCAACTGGTCTATCCAGTTTAGGAATGAGCGTTGGCTTCTATTGTTTCCTCTTCTTTCTCTCTGGTTAAAAGGAGCTGGAATTCGATACACATTATTTTCGCTTCCCATCGAAACTAGCTCGACCCTGCTATATCAGCACGCCATCGCAGAACGGCTTCGTGCGATGACCTAATTTGTTTGCCGCACATTTCCTGAACTTAGCCGACGAACAAATGCCCGTAAAGTTTTAACTCTACCGTCGCCGAGCAACAGGTCGTGACGACAGCTCGAGTCTTAAAGATGGAGAATGAAGACAAAGAAGGGATCACGTTTGTGAATTTACCAAGTCTTTCCCAGGTGTGGTCACCGAGCCAGAAACCCAAGACAAGAGGCATCATTGTGTGAGGGCTCTTGACGCCCCGTTGGCTAGTCTTCCTCTTTCCTGCTCCTGCTGAAGGACAGTCGACCTCTGGAGTGGCAGTTAGGAAGAGAAAAAAAAGCCGTCCCTTTCAGGTTGACGCCGCCGTTGTGTCGGAGAAAGAGCCAAGCCCCAGAACAAACCCAACCAGTTTGAAGCGCGTCAGCTTTCTTCCTGCAGCCCGAGCAGAACTTGTTTTTTTCCAGGAGCTCCCTTCTGCGGTGTTAGGCGGTTAAGCTCCTCAAGAAGACAGAGGCTGAATTTGTAAAGGGCTTGGTTTACATGTAGCCTGACCCCCCCCTCCTCCCCTTTTCCCCCCACAGGTGTAATTTTCAGGTCGCAGCCAATCTCTTAGCCTCTGGCGCCCACAGGTGTGTCCCCCGTGCTGTCTTTAGCCAATGGTGGTTGAGACGAAACCCCCCCCCACCAATCCTACCCAACCCTCCGACTCCCACCTCACCGGTTCGCTCACCTCCGCCCTTGCCATCAGCCCCCAGGTACCTCGTTGTGTGTTTTTTATGATGTCAGCTCAGGCTTCTGTGGGAACAACCTCCTCTGTTCCCATTACAACGCAGACAACAGCTAAACCACCATCATCCTCAACTCATGAACACACCCCATCCTGCCCGAGCAGACAAAATAAATCATCGGCCCGAAACACCCGGTGAGGGCCAGGTATTCAAAAACATGTATCTGTGAGGTATTATCACATGCATAAACCTTTGCCTACTTGTGAGCTGTATAAGCCCGCCATAACCTGAAATACCTGCCCTTTGCTCTCAGGCCTGTCTTTGTGTCCACACACCTTTTTTTGTCCCAACAATAACCCGGCTGTGTTACAGCGAGAGCGACAGGTGAACAAAGTGCAGGGGAGTAAAACTTGAGAAAGACACACCAGCAGTTTGAGAATTGGGAGATGGGGGAGCAGTGACAAGGGGGCTGGCGGGGCTCCTGGCCCCCAGGGCCAAACCGGGGGCCTAATCCAAAGCCTGGACAGGGCTTGGTCTGGATGCTTCGCAAAGCAGCCACTTTCGGTCTCGAAGTGTAATTGTCGGGATTAGCCTCTCAACAATGAGCACAATGCCAGAGTCGTATCCTGTTTCAGCAGGGGCGTGGCACAGGTTGCGGCAGAACTACGTTAGCAAAGATGGAAGCAAGCGATTGTTTGAATCTTTGAGTTAAACAAACAGTGGTCCGTGAAATACTGACCCAAAGTACAATAAAAGCACTCATTATCCACCAATCAAGCACTTTTACCTTTAAATTCTCAGCCTCAGTTCTGCACTGTGGACAATGAGCTGATTCAGGCTGACTGGTTATGAAAAGAGACGATAGTGATAGAAAGTCTGTGCTTAAGCATTCAAATCTATAAGCTAAGACCCTCTGTCTCTTCAAAGGGAGCAGTTAGTAAATTGCCCTGCTCTGAAAGGTTTGCTTTGTTTAGGCCTGTCATTTGCATACCAAATGAGGTTTGGAGTAAAGGCAGACGCATGACCCGAACTTATTTGGGTACTGATGGCTATCTGGCTAACCAGTCACGCAAGTCAGGATGCAAGGACATCCATCAGCGGCACTGACCCAACAGCCTCAGACAACAAGCACTAACAACCAGAGGCAAATGCATCTGCCTGCATACTCATGCTCCAACTCCCACCTGCCAACACGTGGCTGCAACAAGTCACATTTAGGAGAAAATCAACTAACAAAAACCTAAAATAACAGAACCCGGGAGGTCTTATGGAGGTGTAAAAAAGAATTGATGCTCTCGAATTAATAATTCTTGCTCTTGATTTTGCATAACTTATCACCTTCATGTCATTACGCTTGCCTTCACACGTTCATATACAATTCTGTTTTATAATTCTGTTTGAGATCCAAACAACTATTTTCTCTGTAAAAGTTGTTATGATACAGTGAATGTCATCCAGTTCATAAAAATCCCCATAAGCCCCTTTTACTATGCAATTCTGAATTCAGTTCTGTTGAAAAATTGTCTATTCCCATGAATTGCCTCCTTATAAATTCAGTTATTAACTCAAGAACACAAACTATTAGATTGTGGGAAGAAATCAGATTAGTTTTTTTCTACATTCAGCCTCACAAACTCCATATAAAATAGACATAGACGTGTTTTTCTTTGTTTGCTATTCCTTTGTTTATAAAGACATACGTTTTCTGCAATTTGGCCTGTGATTTATGATGTACTTTTCCCTAACTCCCCTCCCACAACTTTAGGTCTGTTTTTTTATCTTCATGGATACACTGTAATCTTGAAAGGGTCTGTGTGCACTATACTAGTATCAGACATCCTGGGGAGTAAATGATGAGATGGCACTAACCTGTAACAAGGTAAACCTTGCTCACTGCAAAACTTTTTAAAGCTAAAATCATCTGGGCAGCGGGATTCATTGTCTTTACAGTAACATGACAGCAGCTGTGTGGAGCGCAGTCTGGATAAATGCCCCAGCTTGTCAACTGAGAAAAGGAAAACAATGACTCGTGTTTGTTTCATATTTCCCTGTGTGCTGTTGCACAACATTTCCATGTAGCCCCTTCAATAATCGGCATTCAGTATCCAGGGTGACAAGTAAAGCTGGACGCTTATCTTCCATCAGGCCTCTAACTGAAGTCGAAGCTTTTATGGTGCTCACCACAAATCAAGAGGTGACCTTGGAGGGCACAATATGTCTTCTTAAAACACAAGAGAGTCCAAGTGAGTGCTGTTTGCTCATGAAATTTAGCTGGAAAGAGGGGCAGAGCTGTAGTTAAGACCACTGACTATAGAATTCAAGACGAGTCCAGGTCTGAGCACTCTGATCCACATGACAGAAACAGAAGAAAAAGAAAACGTCTGAAGAACCACACTGATCTGGAGTAATACTGCACAGCCCTGTTGAACAGCATGTCAAACCTGTGTAAACTCTTTGGGATAGTGTCAGGATTATTTTGGGTATTGTATATTCTGAGACCGTCTAACAACTGCGAATCGGAAGTTGTATGTATGCAGATGGACTCAAATGGATTATGGATATGAAACGCGTAGATGTAAAATATAATGGACACCACTTTGATGAGGCTGTGTGCTGATACTTTGCTCGTATCTGATCTTGAACACTTTCAGCAATGTTTTAATACATTCATCAGCGATGAATAGTGAATAATGACATTTCCACAGTCTCCGAATGGTCAAAGACACTAATGTAAAGCCATCAATAGCTGCTGGTCTCGTAGGTTTTCCCAAATTAGAGGCCTTATGGCTCAATACGCAGCATCTGTCTGTTTAGTATTTTCTGTTGTTTATCCACCTGTCTCCTTGGTCTGCCCTGCTGCTCAGGTGACTATGGGATAATTACAGAGATTTACATTGTCTTAGAGGAAATTGGAGGACTTAGCCCAGGTGTGATGTTTAAAGGCCCCTCATTACACTGATCAGCACTCAACCACGGACTTCTACCAAGTCTCTCGCCAATTAGCTCCTCTTCAGGAAAGCACCCTCGCCACCTTACGGTAGATGAACACAATACTGAACACATAATTCCTGTAGGTGTTAAGACTTTTTCTACATTACAATGTTGAAAATTGCATGTCGAACTTTTATCTTTGCCTGTGATGAGAAACGAGTCTCGTTTCTCATCACAAAGCCAGAGAATCACCCAGGGAGCAGCGTGCACACAAGCTGTCTCGCAGCCACAGCCGTGCTCTGACTTGCGGCCTGCCGCCAACAGTGGGTAATTGGCCCCGAAGGATTTAGGGCGGGATGGTGTGTGTGGATGGCGCTGTCGTATCCCATAATCTCCAATGGGGCAGTTGCCATAGAGAAGCAAAGTGAGGCATACCAATTATTACTGCATCTTATTCCACAACACACCTGTTTGGCTCATCTGCTGGTTTAGAAACAAACTGCCGCTGTGATCAGCCTGACATCCGTCACATGCAAAAATTAAATGGAGTAATAGACAGAATCCATACAAAACAAATGCATGTGCTTCTATTTAGCATGACCACATTACTTGTTCGTTTGGAGAGGTATCATAAGATCATATCAATGTTCATATTGTGCAAAAACATTCTCTGTTAACGTTACTCGATTAAGTATTCCTTCATGTTTTAGTTGCGTGAAGATTAGAAACTGAAACTACCGGATTAATGTAAAGGAAAGTTTATCATACAGTAGTTAAATAAGAAAACCATCGTCACTGACAACTTGTTTAAACAGGATGTGATTCAGGACGCTGGTGTTGAAGGCAAACACTTATCCACTACACACACATCCAAGCTGCACTATATGAATGAGACGATTCGAGCCTGGCGGTCTATTTTACTTAAAGTGGAAGAGTCACAATGGTTGTCTGAGCTTCTAATCGTACATTGTAGTTGTTTTGAGGTATTGTGTCCTCTTGATGTCACTGAGATCCTAGCATGGGTTTTGCTATTTGGCAATGTGCAAATGGGCAAAATATAAAAACCATTGATCACAAATAAACATGTGAATGAAAAAAATAAATAAATGACCACCTTGCAGGTGAATGCCTCTGGAAACCCTTCATGTTGCAGTTTACATCTGTTTGTTAAAAATATTATCACTTCATAATTTTTATCCTATTGGACATTTGTGTGAAATTGTCATAATTAGCATAATGAATTCATGAGTAAAAATATGTTTGTGAGGTCACAGTGATCTTTGACCATCAAATTCAAATCATTTCATCTCTGAGTGCAAGTGGACATTTGTGCAGAACTTGAAGAAATTCATGAGGTCACAGTGACCTTTGCGTATGGACGGACGGACAGACGACCCGAAAACATAATGCCCTCAAGCCATGGCCTTTTATGTGTGGAGGAGGAAAGGATGGCACATCGAACAACAGACAAAAGCTGATGGAAACAGTTTTTTAACACATCCTCTGCTTCCTCTAGAATCCAAATCCAAAATAACATGTAAAAAACATTGAGCAGTGCATTTAACCATAACGTCCCCACTTTGAGTCCAGGCACAGGGCCTGTGGTGCATGTCACACTCTCTCTGTCATCATATCAGCTGATAAAAACACGTGCGGATCAGAAGAGACTTCAATCACATAAAAAAAATAAAATCCATTTTAAGGGGGAAGCAATGAAATGCCGTCATGTAAATAATGAGACACTTTATTAATTATGCAATCTTGTCACTTTCATCCTCTTGCATACAGGTAGCACTGATTCACATGTAATTGTGCCAGACAAGTAATGAAAATAAGTAGTTAATTACTAACAGGAGGTCATAGGTCATCCATGTGCTACCTAAGCATGTGGGAAGTATGTAAAAATGGTCATCATTCTATGTGTATGATGTCAATAACTACAGTATATTAGACAGTAATCAGGTCATAGGCAATGCTTGATGCATGGCTACTATACGTAGTCGCTTTAAGTCGTTACTGTTTATGTTGCATTGAGGTTTAAAAAAACGTGTCCACTATTTTCTCACAAGAGAAAAACAAAATGCTGGAAAGACTAAACGTAGAACTACACCGTTAAGGATTTTATAGAAATAAAGTTCACTGGAAAAGTGCATGATGGAATTATAAGTCAGGCTGAGGCAAATCTTCTAAAAGTTTTTTGTTGGTTAAGTTGAATGTCTCTGAATGGACTCCTGTCTGCCTTAAACCGTCACTGGCACACACACTAAAGTTTGACTCTTGTTGCCTGTCAAACACAGCTGCTGAGCTGCCGGCCGGGTCCAGTTTCAGTCATTCACAGTCGAGACGTTGCAGTTTGTTTAGGAAATGAGCGTAAATGCTGACCTCAAGGTGATCATTCATTGTGCCCTACTTTAAATAGCATGTCAGCCTTGCCTGCCTCACGGCAAAATGTGGCATTGTCAAAGCTTTAAAGGGTTTGTGTGTGTTCAGTTTGAGGGCATTATGATCGTGTGCATCTCCAAACACACCTGCCTGCTTCTTCCAAAAGACTTTCTGTTTGGTCTCATGTAATTAGCTGGGTGTGTAATGTGTTTACTAAGGCATTAGATTTCCAAAGGAAGAGCGATATGCTTTAGTTTATGTGTATGTTGAAGTCATCCAGGCATGAAATATGTTGAATGGCACTAACAGAAGGCGAGTGCCCATTTTCACTCACCTTTTGAGATTATTACCATGGGAAGAGATTCTCTAGCTGTACTCGCATGCTGATGAGTGTTTAGGTCAACAGTCAGTTGCCCTGTGTGCATTTACAGTTATTATATTATCAGTTATGGGTTGACATTTCTATTAAGAAAGAACTCTTTTCTCATCCAGGTCAGTCCAGTTAACGGTTTTTTGCCAAAACATTTTTTATGGTTTAGAAAATGTTCGGTAAGATGATAGTTCTAACATAAGGAACAGTTACTAGCCACTAAAACATGTTACTGCTTTCACTTTTGATGTCCCTTGTCAAACTTATTTGTCATACATTTTTGTTGGTGATGAGTATTTACCATTTGAATCTATTTTCCTGCACTAGAAGTAGTTAAGGTGACAATTTAACATTTTCTACCATAATGGCACCAGGAACTAAAAGTCCCTCTTGTGCAATCCTATTTACATTTACACCACCTTTGAGCAACCATGACGGCTGGACCAATAGACCGATGACAGATAGATCTTTGGTAACGGGAAGTCGACAACATGACTTTTGAATATCAATAGTGGATAATCAGTAGTGGAGAAGGACAATATTATACTTTTTAATGACTTTTATTTAATGACTTTGCTCTAATGTTTGCTTGTTTTTTCTCTTGTAAATTTCTGAATTATTTTATCTTAGCCTCTAAAAACATTTCGATAAAACAAGGGACTTTCTGGTTAAACTGGTGACAACCACAAGAAATATGCCACCAGTGAGGGATTATCTATGAGATGTCCTGGATATGTGATCATTTGTGAGCTTTATAAACTGCACACACACCATAAATGGCTTAATACGTTTTATGACAATTCATGATACTTGAATGCAACTGACAACTGTGGACTGGATTGATATGACATTTCCGAGGGTCATAAAACCGATTAAAGATGCCGACATACATTTTAAGGTGATCTAAAATATCTTTGACCGTTTATGCCGCAAAAAAAAAAATACAGTTGGTTCTGGTAGTGTTAAAAGGAAATAAACACCAGTGCAACCCTCAGCATTAAAGAAATTCTAATTGCAATTATTACTATTTCTGTTATTGCTCGTGGTGAAGCTGGGCCTATGACAGTTCATTCACTGTGTGTTGGGTAACGGCTGATCTCTCCCACAGAGTGCATCATGGGGTTCTGGCTGCAGGGTAACAGCAGGTCCTGCTAATGATGCAAGACGTGTTTGTGATGTGCAGGCTCTCTGGGGAGGCAGGGTTCAGGTGAAGGTACGGTGAGGAAGCGGCCCACTGGGACCAGTTACCAAGGCAGAGGCACAGCCCTCCTCCACTCCTCACATGTGCTGTACCTCTCCTCCACCTCTGTGTGTCAGGGTGAGGGCCATGACAAAAACAAAATCAAAGAATCTAGTAGTGGCTGAAGAAAACCAGAAATCACTCAAATTTAATCTAGTTGAACATGTGAGCGTAGCGTTTTAAAAATCAATATATCATTGTCAAATAAAAATAAACACCTTAGTGTAATTGCCATATGAGTGCATTTCCCAGAACTCTCCCCAGCTATCAATCACCAAGTCAGAACAAGTTTCCCAGCAACCCTTCACTGTAAAACAACATCCCTATTTTCCATTTTTTTTGTTGTAATGCAATGCAGCAGATCCCATAGGCTACATCCAACCCAAAAAAAGTGCTCCCAGGAACAGGGCCAAATAAAGAAGTAAATACTTCTCTGTTGACTTTGCCCGAAGGAGCATCTTTCATTGAAACCAATATGTAAAGGTTTGTACATCATATTACTTAAAGCTCGGGTAGGGTGTTTTTTTTGGTAATTTCTTGCGTTATCGGGACAAACACATACTTTATGCATACTGTACATACATCAGGCGTTTGACAAACTACTTTTTGCTGTTAAAAGTGTTTTATGTTTCTGCACAACCTCAGCATATAAAACCCTCATAAAAGCATTGTTTCTCATCACTGTCTGTTGGCAGTAAATTATTGCTGAGCAAGGTAAAAAAAAAAAAGGTTGCAATTAAATTAGATTCATAGCTCAGAATAATTTACGGTTCTTGGTAATGCTGATGGCCATGACCACAATATACATCTGACCTAAGCAGGGAGATAACAAGATCTCCAACCTGCACACTCAAACGACAAAATGATTCAAGGGAGGAGAACGTAAGAAAAGACACCATAAAAAGCAGCAGAAGTAAAGATTCTAACTGGTTATGTTCATTATTAAAAGGTAACTTTGGCCAACCAGAAACTCGATGTGATCTGTAATGGGAAGAAGTGATTTCTTGACAAGTACTTCAAAAGGAAAAGTGTTACTGGCTGCTTAATGACCGGCTTTCGTGCTGCATATCTTATCTATGCAGATACAGTTAATGACTTCAGTCACATCTGTAGCTTTTGTTCCTCATGCGAACAATGCTCAGGTTCCTCAACTGTAAATGATGAAAAAGCTTTTTCAGTAGATAAAAAGTAGGAAACTCATTTTCTGTTGCGCTAGTTAGACTCAATTTTGCACGTTGCATCACCAAAAATCTGATGAACAAGAAGAACAAGAACAAGAATTTGCAGAAATACACTCTTGCCCCAAATGGGGACAGTTTGCTATAGTCATGAACCACAGACATATATTTGGTCTATAGCGAGGGGAAAGTGAACGTGAGATTGGAGGTGAACACTGCTAAATACAGGCATCCCAGTCTGAAAAATCCCCACGTCAGCATGACCCTGAATCTGCACTGAATTCATAGGGGTCAGTATATGCAAGTAAATGAATGGCAGATTCTGTTGTATGAATCAAATGAGTATCAAAGTCCACAGGCCTAAACATTACCTGGGTCTTTCTGCTATGCAGACCTGTCACTGCAAAGGAGCTACACATTAACACATTCAGCACGCTGGGTTTTCTCAAAGCTCAGCCGGGGTTTTTACAACAGTTGGGCGCCGCTCTGTCAACATTGCAGTCTCCATACACGAGGCAGGTTCATTTAGTCCTCACAGCCAATCAAAACGAAGCAGCAGGGGTCCGCTGAGAGCCTATGGGAGAGCAGGAGCCATGGAGACCATGCTGCTCGTTGACCGAGCGGTGATGGGTGAGGAAGTGTTGAGGCCTGAGGGTGCAGGTACATTTTGGCAAGCAGAGTATTTACTGGTGTGATGCTGGTGTTTTATAGCCAGTGTACTGTGCAAAGCAGTGCATTTATGGAGTCTTATCGGATCATTCAGGAAGATGCAGGTGTTGAAGAGGCTTTTGAGTCAACATCCCAGTAGACGGCAGTCAAAAGAGAACAAAACACACCCAATGCTGCAGAAAAACAGCTTAGATTTAGCTGATGCACTAACGTTAGACATCTAACTCGATCTCTTCTCCACGATACCTCCAACTACACTTCATACCAGCTTCTTTAGGATAAAATATGTGCAGAGTTTGCCAACAAAGTCCCTCCTGTGCATCGCTCATGAGTCAAACGCTCTATTTGCAGTCTGTTTCCCTTCAGGTTGGAGGGTACAGACACACAATAGATGTGGGTACACCCTCAGCATTAACCCCAGCTGACCTACCTCTTGATGAACGTGACCTCTTGCCCTGGAAGATCACCCAATATCTCCATATCTGCAAGGCAAAGGCAGGCTGCAAGGGAATCGTCAACTTGTACTCTCCAGCTCAGCGAGGGCTGTGAGATCGACCGCGTTTAAACGCGAACGAGGAAAAAACCAAAGGGGAAGATGTTGGCAGCTGTGATGTGTGTTGAGAGGAATTCACCGTCGTTATCACTCACTGAGTTATGCAAGTACAGGCCGGTGGAAACCTTTGCCTGGTACAGTGTTGGGCCTCAGCCTCCTTATACACAGGCTAAACACACACACACACACACACACACACACACACACACAGAGAGCCAAGAAAATCCTGCCCTGCAGATTTTCTAATTACCCTCAGTGAATGGGAGGCAGTCGGACTCACAGAGGGCCGACGGCCTGGGTTATCACACACACCACAAAGACTCCCCGGTCTTCTTTGGGATAAACTATTTTTAGCTTTCATCTGTGGCTTTTTTTCTTCCTCAGAGGGCATGAGGTGTATGGGAGGCATCGTGAGAAAAAGATTTATCTAAGTGGAACTCTGTAACTCGAGCCAAAATAAAAAGTTTTCTTTAAAGCATTTACTGCCTGTAGCTTCTCATCAGAAGATGCTTCTGACCACAATAGAGCTTGAACTAAAAGTCAGCGACAGAAATTTAAAAAACATTTACGTCTTATTATTGGTTGGAAGTTCAGTAAAAAAACTTTTATGGCTGCAGTACATGCCTCCCCTTTCATTTGGTGCATTATAATTTACAGATTTTGAATATTTATTAAGATTTTTGAACTTTTTCCTAGTGCATTTCGTATCTCACAACCATGGCAAGATTTACTGTTTAGGAGGCAAAATGGGCCCTTGTTGAACTCAGTGAGCCTGGGGCTCTATCCCTGTGCCCGAATAATAATTCCTGGCCACTGTTTTTTTGTGTATCAATTGATTTGTTTAATTCGTTTTTTTTTTACTTTTTATCAAACGAGCACCAAACCAACAAGCTCTAACATCAGCAGCTAAGACGCATTGATGGTACTACAGCACTGCACGCAGGACGCAGCTGCACTTTGTTCTCAATGAAAATATTTTTTTCTCTCTCTCTCTCTCTCTCGGAAACATTCAGAGGCAACGAATGAATCCGTGGACTCCAGAGGTTGAACGTGGAAACAAGCTCCAGCCTCGGGCCCCAGAGCTGAATGGGGAGACAGTGAGGTGAGGAAGAGCCGTATCAGATGAACACATGAAAGAGGGAGGTCGCTGGATTTAAGGCCTTTTGTCTTTGAGCGTTCAAAGGAGACAGCTGTCGACTGCACAAGACTCGGCTCTATTCATGTTGGTGGTGGTGGAGGGGCGCAGACAGAGACCACGCCAACATACACACACTTCAAAGGAACGTGTGTGTACATGTGTGTGTGTGTGTGTGTGTGTGTGTGTGTGTGTGTGTGTGTACGTGACTTCTCCCGACAGGTTCAAACTGTTATCATTATTCAAGCAACCTGCGGATATATTCACATAACCTTATTGTCATCCACATATGATTTACACGGAAGGTGTGTAACACCCACAGTGCTTGACAGTCTTCCTGTTTTGCTAGGTGTCGTAGCTCTTACTTCCTGTCCTGAGACACAGGCCCCGCACTTTAAAGGAACAGTCCAACTTTTAGGGAAATACCCTTGTTGGTGTGTAAGAAGATATTACTTTCATCTGAGTGTGTCCAGCACGCACAGCATGTTAGCTGAACTCAGCACAAAGACTGGAAGCAACTGTCTTAATAACATGCTACATCTTGTTCATTTATCACTCCTGGAGGTTAAGGTTTTAAAAGCTGTTACACATTTGGAATTCCGTTTAATTCGTCCAGCACCTGTTGGGAAATCCTAAAGACCACAGCCTATACATTCCTACTGTTCTGAATGGCAACAAACAAAGGCAGGGAGAAAGGCCTATGACCATAGAGAGACGAGACGAGATGAATCAAACTATTGTGGATAACATACACTTTTGGTAGGTCTTTACTCAAAGGCATTCGTGGTGTTGCCCTGTTAGCTAGTCCAGTCAGGAAGTTGTCCGTGTTTCGTGTTTTCAGTTCATGAAAGTTAATTGGTACATTTTGGTTCCTTTAAAAATGTCCCATTCAGCATTTGGTTGTATTCAGCTCCACCCTCCCTTGTGTCACTTCTGGTTGCAAAAACAAGATGGCGACAGTCAAAATGCCAAACTTGAGGCTTCAAAACCGCAGTCCACCAACCAATGGGTGACGCCACGGTGACTAAGTCCACTTCTTATATACAGTCGATGGTTTTGTTTGACAGCAACCCTGCCGGCATTTTTCCAGTTAATGTGGAACTACTTCTTAAACCATATGGCCTTGTTTTTGCACTCGATAACTAGTCTATCACTTTAATAAACACAAGTAGCAATTGTATTATGACAGCAGTCAGATGTGTAAAAAGTGAAGGATATCCAAACTTTACTAATTCAATGCCAATAAATCAGTAAGTGTAGATACCATAACTATCTCATATTTGGGATGATCATTTAATAATAATAATAAAGATTACCACAGAGTAGGCCTAATGAGACCAGGCATTCAGTAGAAGTCAAGTTTCACCAGGTGTTCACAAAATCCCAGTCTGACATTGAAAGTCAAATCTCTCTCTCTCTCTTTGCCTGAAGCAGTTTGAGCTGCATCGTCACTGCAGCCCGTCTTCAGTTGATATTTGCATCAGAGGCAAATCAGTCAGCTTCCATGAGAAGTGTGTGTCCAGCAGCAGAGCTGTAGCTACTGAGCATAGCATATGAGCCATATGTTTTGGTGTAGCAGTAGCAATACTGTGTTTTAGCTAGTGTTTGATAGTGTGATTTTTACTAACAGTAACAGTAACACTTGTATATCACAGCCGCATTTATCAGACTCTTAAAAGTAAAACTTTTAGCCACAAGAATGGATAAAGTCAAACTAGTCGTATAATTTAATATGAAGTATGTAACAGAATCGTAAAAGTACACATTATACACTATGTTCTTCTTCACAGCAAAGTACTGAGTGAATATCTGTGTACATCTATGTTGAAATTCAGTTTAGAAACTGAATCCTCCAATGACAGGTCGACCTCCACTCCCAAATACTTCACTTTGTATTTTCCTATGCAAATAACTTTGCATTCAGTGAGCGGATGCAGTAGCTGCCGCAGGAGACAAGGCTGCTCTGTCATGCTCAGGTCACTTTCTGACCTCTTTTGTTCAAATCAAACCAAGATGCAAAACTGGCTTCAGCAGCAGACATGACTAAGACAACACCTTTTGTCCACTCCAGTTTGTACAAGGAAACCAACAAGAGGCGACCAGCAGCAACTCTGAACTCAACAGTCTGGGAAATGTATCTTAAAAGAAGTAACAGCATCAGAATTTCTTAAAGCGTGTTATATGTTAAAGGAAAGGGACGGAAACCAAATGCCCCTGCGAAGGAAATCTTGACGAGACATTATCCGATATTATTTGTGGCTTCAAAATACCCGATTGGATTAAATCCCCACAGTATATATCCGTTTGAATTTGGTAATCTCAGAAGAAAGGGCAACACATGTGATCTGGGTCTCATCAGGCCTTAATTAACCTGCTTCCCATCAAGTTTACCCATCTGCTGTGGTTAGTCCCTCTACATCTGGGCTGTATTCTCCTATAGGAAATGTAATGACCACCTTCTTAACAAATCCGCAGTAAAAGAGACACGACAGCAGGTTGACTACAATGAAGGCAGGGTCGTATGGGGGGGGGGGCAATTGAAGTGTTAAGCAGGACCACAAAGGTGGGGGTTGGTCTGCAGGGATTATAAAGAAGGCTGTGCATCAAACATGGCCGTTCAGGTTACTTTCTGTCAAACTAGAGCACTTTAAGAAACCGGCTCCTCGCCACCTGTTCGTAACTGGTACATTGTGAGCAAAAACATCTCCGACCCAAAATTAGACTATGCTCCCGTACCCAGAGAGTTGAGCTGAGCTCAGCTGATATTGCATCAGTGGGAATCCCATCATAGCAACCAGGTGCCTGCAGCCACAGGGAGATGGAGACAAACAAGGTGCTTACTTTACTTTACGTCTCACCTCCTGATCTGAAGCAGGCTATACACGCAGCGCCTATATCACCCATAAACTGCACTTGTAGTTTTTGCTACAGTAGCAGTACTGTGATTGGGATACAGCAAGGTAGAACAAAGCACCCTAAACCTGAGTGCCATTAATCATTAACCACCAATGACAATGTCACAGTCAATGAAGAATTGACTGGGAGTGCCAATCGCTGGACAAAGCAGGGATACAAATCTAGAATGTTTAATATGAACTCAAAGTCATGAATAGCACTCGCCTTAGGCAGCGTACAGATAGTTTTGTAGCCCATTTTTTGGACTTGCATGAACCTTTTGTCTACAACAGGCTATAGATTCCATATTGTCACGTGAATCATCAAGTTCAGACAGTCATGTGACAACACTGATAAAGTAATTGTATGATTTCTGCATGTTTAAGGTGAAGGTGTGGCTGTACTTTGGTGCTATAGTCGGTCCGTCTATAATCGTGGGTCTGGTTGTTATTCCTACTGTGCACGACACTAAAGCCAGAGTTGGAGCAAAGATGAAAGTCGTCATGTTTATTTTCATAGTCTCTCGCCCATGAACTCTTTTTAGTTTTCATGTCGAGCTGCTCTAAATCATATGAAGTATTAAATGAGGAACTCCAGTAATTTAGCATTACTTTTGTATAGTGGTGGGAATTGTAAGCCACAGATTAAAACGGATGGTCACAATCGACCTTAATGACATCATCGATGACATTATATAACTGTTTCCAAGGGCTTGTGATGAGTACACTGATCTGTATGCATCAAAGTGGTTGAGTGCCCCCATAAGTGACATGATGGATAATAAACATAACTTTTAAAGACTGAGCCATGTTAAAAACGCTGTTTTAACTCTATTTACACCCGTTAAATTGAATATGCTACTAAATTTAGCCATAGTCCGCTAGCCGAAAGGCTTTCTGCCAGAAAGATTTAGTAGTGGTAGTAATAAAAATAGTAGTAGTAGTAGTAGCCTATAAGGAGCGACAAAGTATGTGCAGGGAGTAGGCTGCGGTAGATGAATGGGTCAAATTCATAGCTACATATACACATACAGTTTGTTGTAATGTGTGCCCGGGTTGGGTGCAAATGCGCTGCTGGCTACAAACACCTGGGTGTTTGTCTCCCCCATGTTATATACACCCATGCGGAATAGCTACATTGGCTATTCCATCTGTGGGCTTCTGACACCTGGGTGCTAATAGCATATGCCTTAAATAATCTACTTGTAGTGGAGCAGATTAATGTACTCCCGACCTAAAAGAAGTAAAGCCTTTCCTAAATAGCAACTTTTAAAAATCCCAGAAATCCCAGTGCTTGGTCTCAGTAGCAGTAGGCTTGATGAGTGATAAGTACTGTGTATGTTCACAAACATATACACCCTGCAGATATTTTGTCCATCGTGAGCTGTGCGGCAGAAAAACTTTAAAGGTATCATGAAAGATAAATATGATTTTTTTTCATTTAAACATAGCTTTATCATGATGTAAAAATGCTTATTAGAGTAGTGGACGAGACAACTGATCCACATTATTCTCTCACAATTCGGCTTGAGGCTGTTGTTTGTGTGGTTTTCGGTGGAGGATTCTCCTCCATCTCTCTTCCCTTTGTCTCATTTACTGTCAGTGATCGTTATCTGGCTGGTCTGACTTCATGTTAAAAACAAATAACGTCCATCTTTTATAATCAACATCTGCTCTTTGCTCTCAGATGAGTTGCCGTAAGATGAAACTTGGGGACCTCCGTGGGGAACACGCAGTCGCTGCGTGCACGAGATAATAGCAACAACACCGTCTCCCTCCACCCAAACCTCCCTATCGGTGACACAAACCGCATCAGCAAATCCAAAAGAAATTCTTCAACTGCTGGTGATTTTTCATTCGCATGTGGAGTGAAAAGCAACCGATGCAGCGCAACTTGTTGATGGAACAACAGGTGTTTAGTGACAGTGTAAACAAAGCCACCTCATCTTGAATTGCTGGTTTATTCCTGCTGCAGGAGAGTCCATTCACTAAATCCTACGCTACGGAAAAGTCCCGGCAACCTTGTGGTATTTTCCACCAAAACATCTAAACCTGATGACTGTATAAAGTCCAGAGGACAAACAGGTGCAGAGCTATTATTTTGATAATGAATCATCAACCAATGAACTAAGAGCTTGGAGGAAACAATGGCCTTTTTTATGTTGTTTGAATATATCAATTCCAAAAGTTACATTACAGTTTGCTGGATGTTTGTTTAACACTATAATGATGAAACTACAGAAGTAAATGTGGACTCACATTTACTGTGAGGGTAAGAAACAGGATTCTCAGGGGTTGACGGACCTGGCTGCAGCTTTGTGACAGTTAGTCTTTAGCATTCAGCAAATGTATGGTATTGACAGATTAAGGTAATACTAATTGATCATAAATTAGTATCCTCTCTTTCTTAAAATTAGGTTTTATTTATTTTTGTGTGCGAAATTTGACTTTGTGAAAACAAATCGCCACAAACTGCAGTGGTGAAAAATAAATAACATTTAACTTCTCTAATTGTGTGGTACTGAACATTAACCTATTACTAAAGCAAATCATGTAAAATGGAGTTATGTGTGACATCGCGTTACTGCAAAGCATGCAGTTTAATAAACATCTACCTTGTATCACTAACCTGTGATAACACATTCAACCATTTCCCTTCTTCAAGTAAGTGAACTGAATTTTTCATGTTTTTTTTTAATCACAGACCCGTGTTCCTATAAGGTCGACAACAAATATAAAATGCAAACTCACTGTACTTTAACTGTTCACTGTAATCAGCAATGACCTTGGATACGACTTGGCTCATCTCAATAGAATCAGGGGGCTCAGCTACGAGCCAGAAAGCTAATGTTATGCGAACAAGAACCAAAGTCAATAACATTGCGTGACAAACAGTAAATATAATGTGACAGTATGTTTAACATTAAATAGCACTTTTTTTTTTGTAGCCAGCGCATTGATTTAGAATGCTGAACACACAGTTTCACTGGAACTACCCAACTATAGCTACCTGGTAGGTGTGCCTTACCAGGAATTAATGGCACCCTGCAGACAATCAGAATCGAGTATTTACCTGGTATTCACCCAGCCCATGTTGTAAAGTAATCTATTATTTAAATAACAATATCTAAATAAAAAGTATGCTCAAGTACACAAATTACCCTCCACATGATTCTCTTAATAACAATTAAAAAAAAATTGAATATGTATTTACTTATAATTTATTTAAAAAAAAAAGATATAACATCAAACCACCTTTTTTTTTTCTCCCACCAGTGAAATGATTTTGACGTGAGAGGTGAAACGTGTGCATGCACTAAATGATTTCCCCTTATTGTCTTTACATCCATTTTTGAGTTATTTCTCGGAAAGAAAACAGGAACAAGTAACAGAACACCAGAAGGCCGTTAACTCAGACAGAAAAGCTTTAAACATGATCCATCTGTAATGTCTCATCGGCATTCAACATCCTGTAAGTAACGTTAGAGAAGTCGTCTCTTCCTTGTTGAGTTAGGAACCAGTTTATAGGAACCAAAGTTCTAGTGCTGCTTACGTGAACTGTACGCTATACAGTAATGCTCTGATGGAAATCATTTAATCATTTCACATGAACGCTAATTTATGACCAAGGAGAGAATATATTCAATAATAATTCATGTTTGTACAGTAGATATGAAGCTACAGCCAGCAGCCAATTAGTTTAGCTTAGCTGTTATACTGTAAGCAGGGGGGAACCTAAATCTCACATATTAATATGTGTTATACATGTCATACTCTTATAGGGTCGGGAGGGTTACTTAAAAAATGTATTCCGATACAATTACCTATTACCTGTTAAAACAAAATGTAGTCAAGAACCTAATCTAAGTATCACAATATTAAAAATGTAAAAAGAGAAAGTGAAAATAAAGAAATTAAAAAATATTTTCTATGTAAAGCAGAAAAGGGAACATCACAGTGCTGTACAAGTTATGCCTTCCAGCAGCACCCATTTATTAAATTATATTACTCATGCAAATGTCCCTTTTTGTCCTGTATTACATTTGCCGGACCGGAGTGATCTGATTACTTCTTTTTTTCTGTAACATGTTACGGAAAACTTACGAATGCTAGAGGACAAGTTAGCTTTATTCCAAGCTACGCTAACAGCCTCCTGGTTCCAAAGTCGTACTGATTTTCTTGGCAAGAAAGGGACAGACAGCAGGAACAATCTACCAGCACCTCTAAAGCTACACTACCAAAGCAGCACGACTGATCACGTTATATGTTTGTTTGAGTCGTACAAAAACTGAAGTGACAGGGTGTGGTTTGAGGGGGGGCATTGTAGACAGACTCCCTGAAGTCTCTGTTGGTTGGCAACCTAATGTACAAAGTGGTATCAATCTTCTCATCTAACTCTCAGCAAGAAAGCGAACAAACACATCCCTCTAAATGTTGAAAAGTTTCAACTTAAATATTTCTTTAAACATGTTGTTCTTTGTGAGTCATCTACAATGAGACATGTGTTTCTAGTCTAGTTCTACTTTTGTTTAACTTAAAAACTCTGCTTGTCAGTTGAAGTTGTGTAATGAATAAAAGCCTGTCAGTGTGGATGTGAATGATGTGACTGCACTGTGCAGGAGAGCAGCAAATGAAGATACCAGAAAGGAGAGGAAGCCACAGCACACGTGAGGCTCAGGGAGCACATCTGTGAGCTCCTGTGCCCCCTGTAGGATCCCTGAGAGCAGGGTGCTGATGTTCAGGAAATAATACCCATTACTTTGATTTCACCACTAGATGGTGGTCTCATCACATCCTGTAAACACAAGCTCTGCTACTGTCTGCCACACAAATGAGGTGGACAAAATAATAGGACAGTTTACCTGCAAACACCATTTTATATTTTATGAAGTTGACAAAGATGGGTTTTAGGGAGGAACTGTCACAACTCTTCATTGTATTAGAAGCATTATCAACAGAAATAAACTTAGCTAAAGTCAGTATACAACTTTCATCAAAAGGAGATAAACTAGAACAATAAAAATATACAAAGGAGAAACAGTAAAAAAACAACATCACAAGGACATTTGACAGAAAATTACAAATGATATATGAATGTGTAAAATGTAATGATTAAACTTATAAATCTTTATAATGACGGGAAAACAAATCAACTTTAAGAACAAACAAATAAGCTTTTCCACATATAAGTATTGGGGCATAAACTAAGAGTAAATATTTTGAATTTCATTTTCTTAAAGTGTAAAGCGTGAATATATTCACAACAATGTGTCAAATATAAGCAGAACTAATTTCATTCCAAATTGATTTGAAATAATTCAGCAAAAGAAAACTGATTTAATTTCTGTCATTTTTCAAGGAAAAATACTGACATACACTGCTAACTGCAGTAGTACTTCAAAGTTGCTGTTCATTTTTGAAAATGTTTTTGCATGGTACAGAATAATATAATAACTATTACATATAACCACCTAACAAACTGTACCGACAGAATTCTGAATTCTTTACTCTAAATTACAACAGGCTACTACTAATACAGGCTTCTTTCACATCAATTTCTTTTTAGCTTTGTAAATATATAAGAAAAACAATACACTGGTTAAAGATCGCAGCGGCATTGTACGTACACCCAGTGTTCATGGCTGCCATGTTGTCTTCAGAGAGGACGTCACTGCCAAAGCGCTGAGTCATATGCCAAAGCCATCTGAGCCGTAACACAATTAGGACTAAGAAGTGGCACACGGATGCATTTAACTGGAGATGCTGCACAGATACCGTCCAGCCTAAACGGGTCACAGCAAACACAACCTGCTCAAAGCCTCAAAGCCGTCTGTTTACCTGAACTGAGGAAAATCTCAAGAGGGGGATGTGAATGTGAAATATTACACTTTTTTTTTTAAATAGTCGTTTTTTTTTTACTAAAAGTGATTAATGTTTTTCCCTCCAAAACTGGAGTCAGTGAAATTTGTCTAGAATAGTGTCATTTTCATGAAAACTTAAACACCAGTTGGAAGAAGTAAAAAAAATAAATAACTTCCAACATGTTTATCCTCCTCGTGGGGTTCAGACTGAGAACCAGTATTATTCATGTGAGCGTTTATAATGGTGAGTTAGAAGCTACTTCACCATGATGAGATATAATATTAATACTTCTGGTCCATGTCTAATTAAATAAAAACATTTTGCAGTTGAAAATACTTAACAATTGCATTGCTTGAGATACGCAAGATGTGTATAGAACAAGCACTAACTTACAACGCTAAAGTGTAAAATTAACATTTAAAATCTCTGTATATTGGGACTCAATTTTCAGTGAAACTGCATCAAATGTGGAAAACTGTGGAAAATGCTAAATGTAAACTAGGTTTGCTAGGTTCAAGGAGGTGAGCTTGTCATCACACTGGACTCACTTGATTGTCTGCAGTGGACTTCATTTATGAGAGAATTTCAGAATTTGACTTCAAAATATCCTGAAAAAAAATGTAATAATTAAAAGAAAGAAGAAAAAACAAAAAAGCACCACAATCTATGCCAAGTCCTTATAAAACAGTTCCATATTTATTGCAAAATATGTTTGTACAGAATATAACTGAAAAAACATCAACAGAGGAGGAATGGACAGTAAGGCCAACATCAGAACTCCGAGAGCTGAACTGTACAAACACCAATAGTAACATTTGCTGCTTTGTGTTTTTATACATGAATTGGTTTCCCGCCCTCACAGAGACCTCCTTAAGGGGGAGGAAAAAAGAAAGAACTCAAACATCTTCCCCTTTTTCTAAAACATTATTGCCTTTACCTCGGGACCCATTAGCTCAGGACACCAGCGGACAATCCTTAAAAAGGTCGCAACTTCTGTAAGAAACGTGTCCCTCTATTGATAGTGTCTCACAAAATATAAATATATATATACTTGTAAAAAGCTCCAAACAATATGGGACTGGTAATATTTTGGAGGTGACCATTGCGTCACTCGTCATTGAGAACATGAGGCGGTTCGGCGCACAACAGCTGAAGTTAGGAGGCTAACACCATTAGCTCAACTTCTAACGCCAGTGACTGAGTGTGCTGAGATAACACTTCTTACTTTGAACTAAATCAAATATCAATGTTTGCTTTTAGTTTACTTCACACCGCTGGAACAATTGAACCCTCCCTTGAGCTCGGAGGGGCTTAGCATAGTGCGTGTAGATAAATTTCGGGCGTGCATGCCCATCCATGCACATCCTCATGCGATTTGGCACAGATGTAGAAGTTCTTTCCTCAAATTAAAACTCTTTTTTCTTTACACATTAAAAAAAAAAAGGCAGTGAGACAGGATACATTTTTCTTCCCCGACATTCAAATGTACATCTTAAAACATTGGCTCTCCCAAAATATGGGATCTAATGAAGACAACCAAAAAAAAAGAAGTTTATTATAGAAAATGAAAATGAAATTACAATTAAAATAGATAGGATTTTTTTTTTTTCATATGCATAAGCCCTTCAATAAAACACACCAACACTTTAGAAAGGATGAAGATGATGTACAATCCAGAACTCCAGAGGAGAAAGGGGGGGTCTTTTGAAATGACTCCACTGGGGAAAGGTAGAAGTGGAACTAGAGGTGCAACAAAACAATGTCACGTTTTTGCCCTTCTGATTCTATATCTTACAATGCATCTGGTGGATAAATAACAAAAGATGAGTACCCGCTGCTCGTGGGGGTCTCTACACCAGTCAGATGACACACAGACTGGGGTCTTCAGACACAAACAGGCCGACCGACACAATGCTTTAAAGCTGACTTGGATGCTTCAAGGACATTGTTTTGATGTCAGTTTTGTTGCAGCAACTCTTCTACAAACATTCATTTCACGAATGACGGTGAAACTCTGAGGGTTGATAAAGTGAATTTTGAGTCACGACTGCACACCTTTATGTGACCCTCCACTAAAATGATCCGATACACTGTAGCTCTGTCTGTGTGTGTGTGTGTGTGTGTGTGTGTGTGTGTGTGTGTGTGGGACTCTTTAACCTGTTATGGATATCACAAGTGATTTCAATGGTTTGATACCCTGAGTAGAGGACATAGGCTTGGGGTGAAGTTCAGTAGAAACAAAAACATTTTTGCCGAGCAAACATCAACTGAAATAAAAAGGACATTACTGAGTAATACCACCTTTCACACATAAATAATAACCTGTACTGATCGCTACATTAAAAACCACAAATGTAACCAGAGAGAAATAAAACAACGACAAATCACCCATGATAACACAGTCATTTTCAGCTTTACAATATGCATATATTCATGCATATATAGTGTGTATTTCCCCTTGCATACAGGCGAGTGGTTGGGGACTATATATAGAGAGCCTTTAGTTATACCAACTCCCTCTGCAGAGACTAACACTGATTATTAAGAGATTGGTACAAATGAGAGCAAACATAATTCAGAGGACGGGCTGAGGGGCGAGAAGACGGGGACTGATTCTGCGCAGCCTTGTAAACAGAGGAGGCCGGACAGCCAGAGAGGATGATGGGTAACAGACATCCACTTAAAGCAGCAAAGATGGGACAGATTACAGGAGGTGGAGGCTGGGTGGGAGAGGGGAAAAAGAAGAGATGGGGGACATTTTTCTCCCGGCTTACCAATCAAAAGTACTCGAAAGAGGCAGCATCGCCTCGCAACATTTGCCTCGTCTGCTTCCCGTCCGGCTCGGCTGTTCTGACGTCAAAAAATTAAGTTAAAGTTATCGACATGTTCCTGCCTGCGCTGCTCGAGAGGGAAACTACTCAAAATGTAACAAACAGTGGACTCAGCGATGTAACAGCGTCTTATGGTAAAGCGACCTATGGGCTGAGCGAGTGTTCGATAGGGGGGGGGGGGGGGATGAGCAGGTGTAGGTCACTGGGTCTTCAAAGGTAACAGCTGCTCCCTCCCAGCCCACTCT
>NW_022280074.1:1447994-1451153 GCF_004355925.1 Anarrhichthys ocellatus
CCCGGACATCCTCTTTGGGTTGTTAAGAGCTGAGATGACAGAGGAGCTCAGACGAATAACTGGATGCGCTCGCGGATGGTCTGCCGGCAGATCGGGCAGGCCTTGAGCGCGGCGCTGCAGTCGATGCAGGAGGCGTGTCCGCACTGGAAGACCAGCTTGATGTGGTTGTCGATGCAGATGGGGCAGGTGATGCGCTCCTCCATCTGGCGGTAGCGAGACTGCAGCTGCTCCAGCAGGTTGTGCTGCTCCGAGTTCTCGGTGCCGGGGCTGCAGTCCACCTCTGTTTGGTCTGTGTCATCAACACGGATGATTTCAAAGCAATGAGGAACCGAGTTAACAGACTTAGGCAATATCTACAGGTTATTGGCTCCTGATGCTACGCAAGATGGGACTGTCCTACTGATCCACCGTACGACTGGTTAGAAAATAATTAGGCTTTATACTACAGCATCTGATAATGGATATAGCATGAATAGCACTGACGCCTCAAGACTAGCGATCACTGCTAATACAGACAGATCCTCTCCTCTGGATGTCCACACCAAAAATGCATATTGTATATGTGACTTTAAAATCATTAAAAAAATCGTAAATTAATGCACAATTTAAACCTGGTTTTAAAAAAAGAAACATACAGTACAAGCAGATTATAAATTACAATATAAAAATAGTTTGCTGTATTTAAAAAAATACAAATATAAAAGTTGTTAAATCAACATTACAAGGACAATTTTTTTGTTTCAGACATTGTTTTGTCTGAAAATGTTCCATTATATAATTTTCCTATTAACATAAACCAGATAACAAGAACAAGAGGATTATTCTTACCTTGTCTAATTTTCTTGGTGATGGTGACTTGGCATTTGATGCATTTCTTCATTCGATGGGCACACTCTGTTTAGAACAAGAACCACGTCAGCACGGAGACACAGAGTGCATTCAAAGAGAATACAAGTGAAGCAAACCGTAGAGACATATTTAGAGATTGTTTTTAAATATGAAAAAAGGCCACTCTCTATGTTTGTTCTCTTAACACACAAAACCATAATCTGCCTATCGATAACCGTGCGGCCCTTTGCTGCCATTGGCTTCATCATCACCGAGTCCTCCACTGACTCCAGTCTCCACCCACCTTCACAGGCCACGCTGTGCTGGCAGGGGCAGAAGAGAACCAGCAGAGCTAGCTCGGAGCAGATGAGGCATTCGCTGGGCCCCGGCGGCGTGGGAAGAACCAGGTTGGTCATGGTGTTTGGCGTAGTGTGGACCCGCCGCAGGCTGGCGCTGCTCAGGCCCTGCCCACATGTGATGGCCTGCAGACGCTGCAACCTGAGAGGCAACACACAGCTGTTACGCACAAAAACTAAAAGTGCAGTTGTTGTTTTTTTAATCTCTAAAGTGATTCCCACATAACACTTTTGTTTCCTGTAGCAGCCGATTTATCTTCATCTTTAAATTCATAGTTAATCTGCATGTAAAAAGACAGTCTGAACATGGTCATACAAATACTACTCTTTGGTTTAACAGTCCAACATATTTAGTAGCATTACCCAAAGGCATTATGGATGTCAGCCCTGCTTTTCCAGACACGTACCTGTGTTTCTCAGAGAAGCTCTTGATGAGCTGCAGCATGGTGCTGTCCGCCACCAGGTCCAGGGGACTCTTTCCCTTGTGGTTGGCGTAGTTGACGTCGGCCCCTTCCTGCGCTAGAAAACAAGCGATGGCCGAGCCAACGCTCAGCTCGGCATTCCCCAGAAGACCTGAAGCGCTCAGCTGTGGATGACGACGGGAAGAGAGGGTGGAAAAGACAGAGGAAGAGAGAGTAAGTTGCAAACACGATTTTGAGGCGGACCTCTACAAAATGCACCCTCGCTGAGGCTAAGGACTGATCTTGTGGAAATGGTAGGAGTTGAGAATACTTTGAAAAACGTTTGTGTCAGGGACACAGCTGATAGTGAGCAACAACAAAAAAAGTGAATGGGAGTAAAAACCAGTGCAATCCAGCTAAGGCTGATTCATAAGCCCAAATCTAATCAGCACTGAAGAACTCCCCCAATAACTCATCTGCTGGCAGAGGCAAAGACAGCCCTGAGCACACTACAGTCTAGCCACCTTCATGAGTGAGTGAGTGAGTGAGTGAGTGAGTGAGTGAGTGTGTGTGTGTGTGTGTGCGCTGGCTTGGCAGGTACCCAGGATGTTGAGTGAAGCTGCAGTGTTTGCGGTCATGTAGACTGAAAAGGACATTCTTCATTGGCACAATGATATCAACACCAACTAATGTAACAGTCATGTGCTGCACAAAGCAAGGTCTCTCAATGAGGAATACTAAACTAGTTATTGTGAGTAAATGGCTCTCAGACTAGCAATGCAGGTGTTTAATGCCCGATTCATGGGTTAAAATGATTATATGTAATGTGAGAGGTGTGACTCGAAGTGATGAAACCACTGAGAATTATCTCCTAACTCTGCAGTTTAGCAACTTTCAGCTCAGCTTGTTTTGGTTTTATGACCCACACAACTTCACAGTGAAAAAGCCGAGCTGTAGACGACCTGCTCAGCTACAAACAGCAGACTGTCACAGTTTGCAGCTAGCTGGTGAACATGGTGAAGTATTTAGCTGCTGAATAACCAGATATTTCCCTCAGGAGTTGTAGGAAACACAAGCACAACTCTTGAGATAATGTTGCTCTAATGCTCCTCCGTGTGTGCTGTGTGCTCACACATTCACTACGATTTAAGCGTCATAGTGTGTCAGTGTACTGTTTACAGCTACAGCTTGTTGTGCTGACCCCAGGTGGTTAATTCTGGTTTAATGTTACTGAACTGGAGTGAAGAATCACATCGAGGCCTTGCTGAGCCTATCTGCCAGCAATAGCAGTATCCTAGCTTGCCATGATTAATATTAACATTGGTAGTTGTTGTTGAGTGCAGCGGTGATGCATGGGATCCCCCTCGCCCACAAAATAACTTAACAGAGAAAAAACTGATTCAATTCAAAAAGTCAAAGTGTCACATTAAGGTCTGACATTCAGTCAGTTATTTATGTGGAGGATTAATAATACCACATGCCTTGAGTGTTCAAGACATCCTCGGGGGGGGGGGGGGGGGGGGGGGGGTGGGGCAGCGCTGGACTCATCAACCGACATCTACAAAGCACCAGCT
>NW_022280074.1:1451253-1461761 GCF_004355925.1 Anarrhichthys ocellatus
GTGGCCTGGCGAATGACCTGGTGTGTTTACACCGTCCTCCTAAATCTATCACAGACATCTTAACTAGATCTCCGTCTTTGCCAGATCTATATAGCTTCACTAAGTGGGCCCTCTTCACTTCTCCACCCTTCAGCACTTCCTCTTTCCCTTCATTGTACACCATCGTTCTCGGCCTCTTGCCGGTACTTGCTTTTAAAACAGCGATAAGAGATTAAAGTCAAAGATGAGGTCATCTTTATTTCGAAGAGAATAAATCTTCAATGCTGAGACTTGAAAAACTTAAATCAATGTCGTTATCAAAATCTACAATCCTATTCCATTTCCAATTTTGGTGATTTCTTCCATAAAACGAGGCTGTGACACGTGCTGCGAGTTGCATGTCGTATCCCTTTGTGACCCATCTGATGACTTTCTCCTCAGTTAACCCCTCTCTCCTGCCTTGTTTACACAATAGAGCAAAGTCCTTCCTCCTCAGATAGCCTTCACCTTTGAGTAATCCCAGCAGACTCCTTTTCCCACCTCTTACCCATTCATCCCCTCATTTACCTGGCAAAGCCAATTAACTCCTTTATCCTAAAGCAACAGCTCAGACTGTAAACAAATATCTTCCCTCTGTTTTTGTTTACCATTCCCTCCCTGCTTCAACATTAAGTCTGATCTCAACCCTTAAGTCTTTTTTTACCCCGCTTTGAGTGAGTTTGTATCTCCTTAAGACTGCATTAATCCTTTTTTCCCTCCTTTAGTCCTAATCTCCCCCCGTTTTAGTGTCTGTCTACCCCTCATTCATTCTATATTTACACCTCTTTGAGTGTTTTATGGACTCTTCCTTTGGTTGTTTATTTGTCGTGGATTGTCTCTACAGCAACCATATATTCTGTTTACACTCTCGCCAGTCTCACGCATTTAGACCTTAGTTCATATATTTTCACTGTGTTCACATACAAGCTGTATTGTTTCCCTTCAGATCATTCTGTCCCACGATACCCAGAATTCAGTGGTCAACAGCTGCAGTTACATTATAAGTCCTTCTCATTATGAGGCGAGTAATGTCAATAATCACAGAATATCAGTTGAGAATTCTGAATGGTGAAGAGCAGTAATGTAGTAAAGCTTCCTTTTTTTTCTTTTCCACCGGATCAAACAAAGCTTTGTGTTGCAGAATGTGTCCGTGTGTACCGTCACCCCAAAATCCCACTCTAGTTACTCCCCTTGGAATAAAAAAAGAATACTTTAAAACAAAAAGTAATGAACAAGTGGACAACATGCCACCTCCCCGTCGCTTCTCACCCTGCAGTAGAGCGACGTGGAGGAGCAACCTTCGCTGCTCTCCTCGGTGCTGCTGGTTCCCACGGCGGGGCTGAGCATAACGTTGGCCAGCTGCGGGCGAAGGAGGGCCACGTGCATGGCCGTGTCACCGTCCTCGTCCTCCATGTTAACGTCGGCGCCCTCAGACACCAGCAGCTGCACCAGGTCGGTGTGGCCCTGCGTGACCGCCAGCTGCAGCGGCGTCTGGTTCCGGTTGTTGCGGATGTTGATGTCGCAGCGTCCCTTGTGGGCAGAGGAAGGTGAATTAGACGTGCGACACGATGGTGGGTGCATTCTGCTTCGTGCAACTCTACTGTATTTATCAGCAGAATGCAACTCTACTGTATTTATCAGCAGTGAAGAAGAGACGGATCAAAAACAGTTCTAAAAAGGACGGCGATGTGCACCCGGTCTCCAGCTCACCTCCTTGACGAGGATCTCGCCGACATCCCGGTGGTTGTTGAGGGAGGCCAGATGCAGCGCGGAGAAGCCGTCCTCCTTCTTAACGTCCACCAGCTGCCGCGCTCTGCCCAGGATCTTCTCTGTGGCCCTGCCGTCACGACAGACAACACAAAAGTCAATCAGGCAGAGTGCACAACACCCTTCACGGCTCGCGGCTTCAATTAAGAAGAGTTGTATCAGTAATAGTGGCCCAAGTGCTTTTTACTGAATCACCTCTCACTTTAAAAAATTGTAGGTTGCTGAATGTCACAGTTACCTAGTGCCCAGTAGTAATACAAAAGATTCAGATATTGGTGGTTGAGGTGAATATAAATATTCTCTGATTAAATGTGATGCTCCAAAAAATATTTAAGAAGCCACTTTCATCCACATATGTTGATTTAAGCGCAGTAGTGCTAAGACTAAGACATCAGACACAGACTGTATGGACCTCTCAGAATCTGAAGCTCGTCGCCATCCTGTGCCACAGTGTACTTGACACCAGCTTGGACAGAGACGCAGCTGTTGCAGAGCTGTTAACAAGCCGATATAACAAGAAAACCCTCGGCCACAACAGGCAGCCAGTTCTCAATAAACACAGCTAACTGGGCTCCTGATGTACAGCTAACCCTTCCTTTAATACTCCCCCCTACCTTAAGTGTTAGACGTGAATTGTTCCTTTAAGCTGTAACTGAAGCTGGCCATCATCACGTTCAGTATTAAACCAGTGTGCTATAATATGGACAGAATATCACAATCAACGCAACATTAAACGCTTCCAATGTCAACAATTTGAACCATGTGAGGATGACACCACATTCAGTGAAGTGAGACTATAACAACTTCTTTTTGTTTTTGCGATTCACGCAGCGGGGCTGATGCTGCAGTGTGAGGCTGGCCTGCTCTGTAGCCGAGTCTGCTTTATGACGTGTGAAATTGAAGCCGACAGCTTTTAGCGAGCACCGTGGAAGCTTTGGTGCGACGTGACCCAACCTTTCCTTTATGGATGCCGGGCTGATTCTAATGATGCTCGGAGTCCGCTGTCTGGAAACACTGGTGCTGCTGATGTTGATAGATGAGGCTGGGGTCAGACAGACAGCTCCTTATTATCCCTTATTAATAAAGAACGCAACTAGCAATCAATACATTGCTCAGTAACCAGCAGAACATTAATAAGCGTCGAGTAACCGATAATGTATACGAGCGTCTTCATATCCAATCCAGCAATAAAAAGCCAACTACTACAAAACAAAACACGATGCGATACATACAGTAGGTATTCCTAATGTCAAAACTATATCTATTATTTTTTCACTTTTACCTTGTTTGACAATTACTTCAGAATTATGGTTGCTTCGTTACGTAATGTGGTTTTAAAAAGTTAACATTTTTCTACCGTGACAGCGAGCTGGACAGCTTTCTCGTGTCACTCATTTGCCGATATTCATGATTATCTCATAAATAGAAATTCACCACGATCAACTTGCTGCAAGTGCATTTTATCACGATCCACGATCAAATCTTACATCGTCCCATCTCTCCCTAGCACCTCCACATCACCAATGTGTAACTATCCTTCTATTATGTACTATGTAACTGTTAGTCTAAGTTTCACGGCAAGTTAAAAGAAAATCTTAAAAATCTCTCAACCTGAATATTGAATATTTAACAATCATCCCTTCCGCTACATTTTGACATTTCCTTCATTCTACAACCTGAAGACACTTAACAAAATCACAGACTGAATGACAGATGCACGGAAACTAATTGAGCCATCTCAGCTCATCAACACATCAACTCTCTAAAATGATGCATCCAGATAGTGTCATCATCTCTATATTGCACTGCATAAACGCTCCCAGTAGTGTACGGGGAACATGAAAAACGCGAATTGTGTTTGCATCAGTGTAAAAAGGTTTTAATGCATTTATAATTATGATAACTAACAAATTACAGGCTCATTAGCAGCAGACTGCTGATACATTTCAAATGCATTGCTGAGGGCCTGTAAGCCGAGAGAACAGGCTGCTTTGTTACATGTAGAGTCACGTATGGTCGGGATCTCCTCTAGGCGTGATACTAAGGATGAAGGCTGTTGGGGGGGGGGGGGGGGGGGGGGGGGGGGGGGGGACATTGTGTTGGAGGTCATTTGTACCTGCAATGCAGCTCCGTGGGTGTGTGTTTGTGTGAAGGTATTGATAGAGGGAAATATCATTCCTGCTATTGAGTCTCCTCCAGAGCACCTTCGATTAGAGCACCTCCAGAGCTCGCCCTCGCAGTTGTGTCCCCCTTTGCACCCACCACGACTCATGTCTCTGTATTATTTCCATAATCGTTACTCCTGTGTGTTCATGAATATTCAGACTTGGGCTGACGTTTTGGGACAGTTTTGTACAAACATGCCTTCACACACACACACACACACACAACAGCTAGAGGGCATCTCGGGCACGTTGATAACGACTTTTTCCGGAGACCGGAGTCATCGTTTGGCTATTTTTGGGGGGTTTTGCATAATGCTTGTTTGCAACTTGCTTCTTGAACAAAGCAGAAGAAAACGTCCAAGGGCGAGTGCTGCTTCTTTGACTTTGGCGGTGACAAAATAAATGAAAAATAAAAGGATTTCATGTGTAATTATAGCACTGAGAGTTGGTATGCTGTGAAATCTATCCGGTGTGTGTGTCACACAGTTTATGTCAAAAGGCACAATGTAATGCTGGGAAGGAGTAAATAGGGACTGTTGGAAGAAAGAAATGAGTTAAGAGGAAAAGAGGGAGAAATCCAGACAAATACAAACAGACCAACCGCCCTATCCTCACTCTCCATTTGCCTCTTCTGTCAAGCTGAAAACTCCAGAGGAAATCTGGCTGCTTGCCTCATTTCTTTTCTTTCCCAGGACTGTTTGTGAACTTGGCCTCTAGCCCTCTTTTTCCATTTCCTCACAATAAATAAATACGCTAATAAATAAAACATTCTGATCTTTCTGTCACAAATAACAACCAAGGAGAACCACAGCTGCTGGCGGGAACTCCAAACAGTGCTGCATTAAACAAACCAAAAAAAAAATTAAAAAAAATCGACTTTTAAAAAGTCTACACTACATCAACAATTCAATTTACTCCACAAAGATTAATCTCATGTTAAATAGGAGGTAGACCCTCAATCTAATGCCTGCGCACATTCAAACTCTACACTAAAATTTGTGATTCCAGTACAAACAAGGAAAACGTACAACAAACACACATCACCTGTGCTGTCTGAATGCACTGGAGGCCTGCTGATGATATATGATTGAACTGGTGAACCGAGCCAATCCTGAACACTGTAAATCCTGTGTCTCTTCTCTTGGCGCAGCGGCCGATGTCAAGCTAAATGAATGCCGGGGAGTGCGGCCTCAACTCCCAGCACTGCACATATGACACTTGCCAGAACAGATTGGGCATTTATTAAACGACTGTCTACTGCAGCTTCCGCTCCCGTTCCTTTTCCTCTCTCACTTTCTGTTACTGCTTGTCTTTGTGTGGATTTTTTTTACCCATGCTCTATTGACATTTGTCCATATACTGCAGTGATGTACAGGGCTGTCCTCAGATCAGATTTTTAGTAGGATAATTTTCAAGGAGTGTACAATGTGAGCTTGGAGCGGGCTGGTTGTTGGAGTGATGGAGGAATGTGGGTGACAGGGAAGTGAAGTTGGGAGGGCAGAATTTAGCACTTCAAAGCTTTCCTTTGCCGAGAAAAATGGATTGACTTCAGGTTATTTTTCGCTGGTTTAGTACTTGACAGAGTGGCAGAAGTAGATAGTGGAGAGTCTGCAGGCAAATAACTAGAGGACCAAGCTATGGTGATCTACTCTGAAAGCCTTTACTAATGACAATAACAGGGCGCCCACTCTTTGGAATAAACATTTCGAAGATATTATCCAACAAAGTACATAAAATGCACTTTAAAACTCTCTAATTGAAACATTGAAGGATGGACTTATTTATGGTGGTGCTGGGTTTTTTTCATTCCTGCTTCCTTTCTTTCATGGCACCGCTTTAAAAAGAGCCGGGGATAATTTTCCATTACATGGTTTTGTTATAATTTTGGACGGAAGGTTCATGTGAGGTCGTAAAAGTCCTGGAGCGAAGACGCGGGAACCTCATGATGGCCAGGCAGACTTGGTGCACTGTGAAAAATATCAACTCCAAGTCGTTGCTCAGGCCTGTGAGGAGACTTAGTATCTTATTATTTTCTTCTATGTGAAGAAATCACCTGTCAAGGTGCTTTTCAAAGCATTTTACGCAAATGAATCGATTGTACTGCTGAAAATAGCAAGAAAAATAATAATAAAAAAGAGAATAAGATAACTTTACAGCGCAAAGTAACTCAGGTCAGTTGCAGTAATGCATGCAGTCGATCCGCACAGTGAACAATGTAAACAGTCTATGAATATCATATAGAAAAGTACAAACCGCTCAACTGTTGAGGTTGGTTTGAGTCATGGAATAAATAATATATATAAATTACATACTTTCTATGAATACGTAACATTTTGATTTTAAATGTATCAAAGCTGCTGCTGACAACTTGAATAACTTCACTTTTGCTTTGTTCTCTCTACATTTTAGGGCTTTTCGGGGTGTGTGGGATGCAACATGGACAGAGGACGACACCGGCACACCAAAAAAGGAGCCAGACAGAATATGTTGTGTTTGAGGGAGGAAACCTTATCATTGTGAGAACATTCAAGTATGTCTGGCATTTCTGCCTGCACGCTCAGCTTGTGATTAAGCACCTCCAGTGTTAACAAGCCAAAAACCAACACAGTCAGCAGACAATGGAGCCTTTGTGACGTGCGTCAGTGAGGCAGCCTTGATGTTTGGCCTCAAGCACCTAGAGTCAAATAGCTGAGCTGATCTTTCACCAGCTCTCTATTGGTGTCATTTTAATGATATATTCATAAAATACAAATGTGTTCTGCATTGCTGAAAAATGACTACACAGAATGCAGTTCGGGACAAATTTCGGAGGACAAGTCGATGTGTAGGGAACCAGGGTGCAAAAGTAAATGTTGCATTTTTGCCTGATATCGACTGGCAGCCTGCTGACAGCAGCAGAAGCTGTGTGGGAGATGAGCTCTCTATCTGTTACGGATAGTGTTGACCTGCGAGTCCTCAGTTGACACCCATAAACCAACATTTCCCAGGCAGATACGTGCATTCAAACTACCAGATAACATGGCTGTCATTAGTCCATACTGATTGGCTAACAAGCTCATATTATAGGAGACTTGGAGATTTGTGGAATTTAAAAAAAAAAAAAATGTCAGCACTGATGATTCTGGTTCAACTGAATCTCACTGAACCCATTCAAAAATATATAAAAATAAGACTACTCCAAACTAGTGCTGATCTGTTCCTCCTTTTGCTATTGTTAACCATTATCTAGTTATGGTAAGTCATAAGGCACCACCAAGGCTGGTTGTTGGAGCATTACAAAAAAAACACAAGATGCTCTTCCACTAATCCTGCTAGATGATGACTCCAAGAAAATCCCCACTCTATTGAAGCGCCTGGGTAAATACCCACCTTCTCATGTTTCAATGTTTCAATATCTAATCTGATGTCACAACCAAGCTTTAAAAACGTACAAAGTTCCGGACACGATCTCCACTCACAGTTTGTTTCCTTTGAGGGCAGCATGGTGCAGCAGGTTGAAGCCTCTGTGGTTCTGCTGTGTGAAGTCAATGTTGGGCACCAACACCAGGATCTCGATGATATTTCGGAAATCTTTAGCAATGGCGTCATGGAGCGGTGTGTCCCCATATGAATCCTGATTGTGTGAGAAACATTTTTTTTGTTGTTGTTGTTTAACATGTTATAGGTTTACATTAAACCCACCAGACATTTGTTTACAGCATATATTGGAAATGAAAGTGTACACAAGCATAGCACAGCTGCATTATTCAAATGATTACAGTTGTGAAAGGTATCCTACTCATTTTCTTTGTACTAAAATACTTTGTTGTAATCCTGAAATCTAGACTGTGTATACTAATATTGTGTCTATATTAATGTGAAGGATGCTGCAGTCCATTCAGTTTATTTATGGCACAAACTAAAGCAAACTGTGGGCTGCTACATGATGTTTTGTACTGAGTAGCTACACCACTCAAGCAGAAAAATATTGTTGTTAGTGGATCCGGGGCCTGATTGCAGGCACGTTAGACAGTCTGGAAAATGCCTTAAAAGAGACACTAAATTGCATTAATGAGTATGAGGGCTGAAATGTATCAGGGTCACACTCAATCACCATAAATGTATTTATGTTTGTTGTCATCTGCTTGGAAGGACAACATGTGAGTTGCTCATGACATGTGTATAGCAGATGACTGACACTGTCAGAGAAGCTCAGAATTAAACAAACAACAAAAATCACTACTTAGTTTGTAGGGCGACAAATTCTAATCAACGTTCGATCTGGAGGTATCAGGTGTGCTAGGCCCTCTCACCTGGAGATTGACGTCAGCCAAATGTTCGGTCAGCACTCGCACCACGTCAGTGAAGCCCTTGTTGACAGCAATGTGGAGCGCCGTGCACATGGAGTTGTTCAGGAGGTTGACATTTGCCCCTTTGCTCAATAGCAGCCGTGTGATCTCTGCCTGGTTACTAAAAGGGAAGACACCATAAACAGAAAAAGACAAACGCAGATTAAATCCTCACTGTCATCCACTTCAGTTTCGTGATTCTACATGTCTGAGCAGTGCTTTCCATTAAGATAATTCAAACCAGTATATCAAATCTCACTGGCTTATTCTGAAAACCTACTGGGAGCTACACAAAGCTCAAGGGTTTGCACGCTAAGTCACACAAATACCCTTTTTAAACTCTGCAATTTTGTTTTTGCATGCTGTACGACTGCTGCAACATTTGTTGGCTTGACAGCAAGTGTAAATTCCCAAAGAGACTTCCTGAGCATGTGTTAATATGGTGAAAGGAGGAGACATAGCTGACTAATTAGGGCAGCACTTAATGCTGCCACTTCTGTGAATGGATTATCACATTACAAGGAAAGACAGGCCAGAGCTCTACTGTACATCTGTCAGTCTCCTTTCTAAACCCTCAAGGAGCAGAGCTGCAACGTGTGTGTGTGTGTGTGTGTGTGTGTGTGTGTTGCACCTTTGTCAATTGTGTGCAGGAAAAATGTGTGTCCCCTCACCCGAAAGCAGTGTAGTGCAATGCTGTGTCTCCATCTTCATCCTTGACCTCGATGGAGCTGTTGGCCTGCAGCAGGGCCTTCACCACCTCCATGTGGCCTTGGTGAGCAGCGACCTGCAGTGCAGTCTTGCCCTGGTTCTTTATATCCACCTGCCAGGAACACCACCGTGGTGGAAGATTCATTAGTGGCGACAACGACCCGAGACACTAACAGAGCTGAACAAAGACTGGCTGGAAATAATCTGGGCATGAGCGACAACCCTGTTCGTCATACACTCGACACATAATCCTAATAAGTAGTTTAGTCAACGCCAAGTAGAAATGTAGTCGTGTAGAACGCAACAAGACAAGGACTTAAAATTAACTTTTATTTAATTGAGCAACACGTTATTACTTTTCTCACTCATTTAAAAAAACAAACATCTCAGATAATATTATACATTTTATAATGTCATTAGTCATATGGAAAGCCAATTATAACATGTGTTGTAAACCCACAGCTTATAATGTGTAATGATGGTTGATACAGTATATACAGTCTATAAACATATGGTTTAGGTTGACAACTCATGTTACCATGATTCATTGTAGCTTAATTAGCATGGAGTTCAAACTGTGATTGCACATATGTGCTCTTTTCAGACTCTGGTTTACTAACCTGATTATAACAAACCATGTTGGTTTGAAAACCTGTTTACCAGGAGCGACATACTGAGATGATATCATTTTCACCTTTTTAAGTAGTAGCATCCCTAAATTGTCATTATCTCAGTTCTCTTTCTCATACCGTCAGTTGGCTCATTCAATGATCACTCTCTCTCCTACCTTTGGGTTTTAATAATCAGTCTTGAGTGTCTTAACCAAACAAGCCAACGAAATTATGGGAATCAATTTGATCAATTATTAACTAAAATAAATTATTGTCAAATTCGTCATGCCAAATTCCTTGTATGTGCAACATACCGTGGCAATAAATGGTTCTGATTACATATTATATCTCATATTTGACTATCCATGTCATTTCTCTGTTCATTACATGTGTAAATATAGTAAATTACCAACACTCTATCTATCATATATCTCTAGATCGATCGATCGATATATAGGTGAAAAGTCTTAGGATAATGACCCGATCCTACGCATATTTGGAAGAACTATACTATGTACTGGGGATGTGTATGTCAGTTTTTTGCTGCATCATACATATATATATACATATATATATATATACGTATATATATACACATATATATATACACATACATACATATACATATATACACACATACGTATACACATATATACACACATACGTATACACATATATACACACATACGTATACACATATATACACATATACACGTACACACATATACACGTACACACGTATACACGTACACACATATACACATATACACGTACACACATACACATACATACATACACGTACACACATATACATACATACACGTACACACATACACATACATACACATATACATACATATATATATATACACATATACATACATATATATATATACACATATACATACATA
>NW_022280074.1:1474261-1486918 GCF_004355925.1 Anarrhichthys ocellatus
CATGGGTCGGTGAGAAAGGGCCTTTTAAAGTTAAAAAACAAGGGAGAAGGTTGACATGGACAGTTAAAGAAACAAGGAGCGCGAAAAGCTAATCCAGCAGAAACTATTCATGGTTTTTATAAAAGGACCAGTTTCTGTCCCTCTCTGGGTAAATGACCAGGCTGCTTTCGAGGCAGCGGCTCTGAACTTGATTACATCCTGATGTAAACTTAGTATTCAGGAAGTGCGTCACTTATAATTCAGAGGGAGGTCTGCCAAATGAAGGCTTTACTTGTGACACGGTTAACATCATGCACACAGACAGGGGGTAACCTCAATATACCAGAATACAGAGGTGAGACAAAACAATTGTTTTGCAAGTCTCAAGTCTTTGATGAAAACCTATAAGTCAAGTTGCATCTCGAGACATGAAAGTCCAGAGACAAGTCCCAAGTCAAGACGTAAGTTATCATGCACCCCTTACTACATTTAATGCCATAAAAAATGTCTCTCCCTATTAGTGACAGTTAGTATAATTAATAAATATATTAAATAATAATAAACCATTGGATTATCTTTCCAAGTCAACAGGTTTACGTCCTAATTATGTCCTGAGTTGAGTTACAAGTCTTTTCTGATTTTAGTCAACTCTCAAGTCATCATGACCTTAGTTTAAAGATGCACGACACAGGCTAAATGAGCATACAGGAGCCATGCTGTCTGTCCACTCTCCGTGGCCCGCCTGCAGTCTCTTCACATTCTCGATGTCCTCCAATACTTTGACTAGTTCGCCAACTCCAAAAGTGTTCACCTAGTGGAAAGAAAGATGGACAAACTTACTACGCTATAAAAATCAGCTGAAAAAACAAACCGATAATCCAACTGAAGTTCTGAACTACACCAGATCCCACTGTAAGACCCTCTGGTTCTCTGTTACTCAGTACCTTGGTGAGGGCCCCAGGATGGAAAGTCCAGCGGATGTTGTTGCTGTACTGGACTCTGACGTCTCCTCGGTCAGTGATTCTATGTACAGTCCCGATCCGGCAAATGTACTGCAAACACAAATAGACTAGTTTCACCCAGGGCTGTGACCTTAATGTTCCATTTAGCAGCTGTGATTGGAGAATTGGACGCTCCGTTTCCTTTCACTCTGTTGCACGCCAACATCCATCTGAGCCACTTATATAAATAATCTGGATGCAAGGCTCAAGAGGCTCGTGTGTTTTGACTGTGAGGGCATGTTTATGTCTAAAACATAAAGAGTACATACTATGCGCAAAGGACAAAGACAACTTCCTGGAAAAAACATGTTTGTACACTTTGTACTTTTACGTTATAGACAAATTAAGCAGGGAGTTTATTGTATCGTCTGTTGTGAATATGTTTGGAATTGTGCAATTTGTCTTTCTGGCAGAAGGGAAGACTTTAATACCTCAGCCATTTTGGGGTTCCACCCTCCGTGGCCCTCCTGCATCTGTCGCAGGATCTCCACCTCCAAGAGACATTTGACCTTGTCGCTTTGCTGGAAGGAGTGGCTGTCAGCACTCTCCTGGTGCTGCAGCTCCGCGTGCTCTCCTGGATGGACAGGTGTCATGTTGGAGACTTGTGTGAGACACAACACTAGAAGTGTATATGTCTATGTTTTCTAATAACATTTATATTTACAGCGTTGTAATGTTCTAAAATGTCATGCAAAAATACAACAAAACATTACAAATATACGCGACATAAACTGACACCAAATATGTTTTTGATGAACCAGTTCCTAAGTGGAGGGCTGACTTCCACTTATCTGCAATACGTGACATAACAGACTAGTATCAGATTGTTCATGAAGGCCAATATCTGCCAAATATACTGCTTCACGTCTAATGTTCCCTTAAACAACTGAGAAATAAATGACTTGGAGCATACTAAGAAACAGGAATGGGTCTGCCTTACCGAGCTTTGGTAGGTGGTCTTTGTAATAGAAGCCTCCTTGGCCGTCGGACACGTATTTGAGGTCTACTTTGCCCTTGTGGCCCATTCGGTAGACATTGGTGGTGCCATTGGACCAGGAGACACTGGCCACGCTGCGACCAGACTCCGTGTCCCAGCCGCGAATGTCCACTACCTTCCCAACCTTACCCTCCCCGCCTACACACACAAAAATGCACACATACAAACACAAGATATGCGAGAAACAATAAAGCATCGCTGTGTGGGAGGAGTGGGAGATAAAAGGCAGTGAAATAAAAATGCATCTCATTAAAGAAGGAAACGTTGTTAGATAGAGATTGGAGCTCGGTGTGTTGTGATCAGGAGAAAAATGTGTGAGCAACAGAGAAGCACATGTAATTATCCACAGCCAAATTTGACAAGCACAATGAGGACATATGAGACAAATGAGATGACAGACACAGAGGTGTGGAAGAAACATTTTCCCTGTAGAGCCATAAAGTGTCAGTCACTTCCATTTTCTAGAGCTAGCCCAGTCCAATCAAACACCTGACAAGACACAATTCCCCATCTTGATTCCAACACATAAACATCATAGTGAAAAACAAGAATCACCGTTAAACAATAAAAAACATTTCACAAGAAGGTCTCAGATCTATAGAACAAGTTTCATGGTGTAAGAAAACTCATGTTGGACCATTAAAGTCATCACGCTGCCTCAGCGCCTATCCACGCCAGCTAAAGCAGAGACCCGTACAACTACACGGTGGGCTGGGGGGGTTTCTGAGCATGCTCGGAGCTTCCTGTATGTGCTAACCGCATACACCATTTAAGCCCGATGAGTGACTTAACCGAAACCCCAGGGCGTTGATTTTGGACTCATTCGCTCTAGCCCATAAAAAGGGAGCGTTGCTATTCTCAGAGACAACGATGACCCCCAGATCAGGAAACATTAAAGACACATTAGCATTCCCTCTTTTTTTCCTAACAGGAACATTAAAGGGCTTTAATTTAGCCCACTTATAAAGGGCTTTCAATTATTATTTAAACTATTTCAAATATTAGCCAGCTGTATCTGAAAGAGGGCCAATTTTTTTTCTAAATAGCAACAATGTTTGTCACATAATGTAAAACTGCATATATTAGTGGAAGCCATAATATCCATTCTCTACTTTCTTAACACCTGAATCATACACTATATTTTAAGTGAAGGGGCTTCTCAGTTTATGCCACTACATAGGGCTGGAAAAAGAAAAACAAAGAATACAAATGTTAAAGAACAAGGACTCTGTAAAGACAGGCACATCTGTGGAACAGACTCAGATGAGTCACTGGCAATATAAATGCACGCAGACACACACACACACACACACACAGACACGACATTTTGTGGGTTAAAAAGAGACGTGAGGTTAGAATGTTATTCTGGGTTGTGGATGGTGAAACACTTTGAAGACGTACAGCTCCATGCTCAAGAAGGTAGGGGGCCTGCTGAGTCGGCAGCACCAAGTTAGCGGTTTGGAACAGGTCCCCCCCCACACCACACACACACACACACACACACACACACACACCACTCACCGTCTTGGTTGCCCCAATCCCAGTCAGGTCCACGAACCACTTTAACCCCCTGGAAGATTCCTTTGAGGATGATCCGTGGGAGGTTCTGCCTCGGTGCCAAGCACACTCTGTGATAAGAGCATGGAGACACAGCTGAACAAACTGCTCTACGGACTGTCCAAGACAATGTTAAGACCTGATATGAACTCCTCAATATCAAACATAGTCCAAGTATGCGTATTAAAAACCCAACGAAACAATGGAACAGCTTTGAATCTGTAGCAAGCCTCGGCAGAAACAAGCCCCAAAAGTCAGTATCAAAGTACTTCCGAGCAAATACATTTCTTCATTAAACACTTAAGCACCTCCAAATCTGAGGCCATGATGCTCTGCCGGAAACCGGTGGATTGCTCCCTCCAGGTGGGGACGGAGTGCCTACCTCAAGCGAAGGAGTTCAAGTATCTCGGGGTCTTGTTCACGAGTGAGGGTAAGATGAAGCGGGAGATCGACAGACGGATCGGTGCGGCTGCAGCAGTAAAGGAGGCGCTGCACCGGACCGTCTTGGTGAAGAGGGAGCTGAGCCGGAAGGCAAAGCTCTCAATTTACCACCCGGTCTACGTTCATACCCTCACCTATGGTCACGAACTCTGGGTCGTGACCGAAAGGACAAGGTCGCGGCTACAAGCGGCCGAAATGAGCTTCCTCCGTAGGGTGGCCGGGCTCAGCCTTAGAGATAGGGTAAGGAGCTCGGTCATCAGGAGGGAGCTTGGAGTCAAGCCGCTACTGCTTCGCGTCAAAAGGAGTCAGCAGAGGTGGTTCGGGCATCTAATTAGGATGCCTCCTGGACGCCTCCCACTGGAGGTTTTCCAGGCACGTCCAACTGGGAAGAGACCACGGGGAAGACCCAGAACACGCTGGAGAGATTACATCTCCCAGCTGGCCTGGGAACGCCTCGGGATCCCCCAGAATGAGCTGGAACATGTTGCAGGTAAGAGGGAAATCTGGGTCAGCCTGCTTGGCCTGCTGCCACCGCGACCCGACCCCAGATAAGCGGAGGAAAATGGATGGATGGATGGATGGCATTAAACACTGGTCATGATTAGGGATTCCAGTTATTAAGGTTTAAATATTAGTCAAGTGACTGATTGATCAGTTAATCATTACAAGCTTATGAAATGCAAATCATCTAGTGAAAAACATCATTGAGGACCAATGGACACGCTACAGAATTTTGAAAAATGCTGTCGCAAAACTCCGATGAACAGATGAACAAAAAGCCCATTAACAGACGGACAGATCAAAACTCAACAGATTCATCCTGTGTAGCTTACAGGCTTTCCTGAAGAACAGACGTATGATAAAACTGAACATGCAGGACATATTAGATAAAACCCAAATGGATACTCTAAACCCAGGTGGAGTTCTCATGTACACATGCATACATTCATCATGCCTCACCATAATACATAACGTGCACAGTGCTACCTGTGGTGAACCGGTAGTTCTTCCACAAGTGGTCAAGAGATAAGCAGGATAAACCCTCCTTAAAATGAGATATTTTTTCTGATAGGATTTCCGCATAAATAAAAACAAAAATCCAGGAAACCTATGCAAAGCTGCTTTGATCAGTGTCAAAACTTGACTATCTAACGCACTGACCAACAGCCTCAACTTCATTCAAAGATTCAGACACTCTGACATACCTGATGGTGAAGATTTGATCAGATCTTGGTGCAAACGAGCTGCCTATTCCCATACTTCCTCGACGAGATCAAACCCCAGCTTCCATTTAAACCGAACAGGTTTTTGGATAGACTCAAAGTCATATAAAATCCAACGGGCTCAAAAGAAGAGGAGAGCCTTGCGAGAGCTGTCGTCCTCAGGGAGCCTCATCGAGGCTTTGCTGCTCCCACGTTTCTCTAGCGCTGGGCTTTTGCTTAAAGTTAGCGTTGGCTGACTTCATCCCCCGTCACTGGCCGGATTTTCCAGGTTCCTGGGTGTGATAGCAGGAAACGGCAGTACATTTGGCTCCTAGAGCCAAGTAACGCTAAATCTCGACGCAGGTCTGGGCTTGGACAGGTCTGTGTGTCTCTGTAAACAGAGCTTTGAGCCTAATCCATGGAAAGCAGAGCTATCAGCAAGCAGGCCAGCAGAGCATGCGCCTGTCATATACGGAGATACAAGAACCTATGTTGCAAATAAAGTATATAGGGTCTGTACAAACTCATTGTAAACTTCCTGAACCTGTAGCATTAAGGGTCATAAGAGAGAATTTGGCAACCTGTGCCAACGTCGCCACGGCACAAAGCTGATTTAGTACAGACCGGAAGGACTGATTGAAAATATATAATACTGGTTTATGACGGGAGACCTGATTAGTGGGAGAAAAGACTATTCCCAAAACTCGACCAAGAATTATTTCAGTCGTAAAGAGGATGGAAACTGACAGATGTCTCTGGAAACATGACCTCAGACTGTGACCTGTTGTTTGCCAGAGTAGCTACTCTGAGAAAGACAACAGCTCTTTCAAGGGATCAAGACTTCTAATCCTGCTCAGGCCAAATGTCACACACACACACACACACACACACACACACACACACACACACACACCCTGCTCCTAGACAGGATCAGACCTACGCCTACTCACACGACGGCTGGGTCAACAGTCAGCCGGAAGCAAGCTTCACTGTTTGAAACCATTTGTTTTGCAGAAATCACCAAAAGAAAGTCACAAGAAAATGAGAATTTGCATAGCAAGTGGTGGCTGTCAGAAAAATACAGGGAGGGTACGAGTTGGTGTAACAATACCAGTTGTGGGTGGCTCAGAGCTTTCCCCTTAAAGTAAGACGGCCCTGGCTTCAAATCTTAAGTTTGCATTTACTGTACTTACTGTAATGTGTCGGTGGACCCTTTACTATAGTGGAAACACAAATCCAAACCCTTTTCTATTACATTGAAAAAGACAGCGGACAGCAGCAATTCTGGCTTGCAGACTGAGAAGGCACAAGAATAACTCTGCAGGCCTGGAGTGGGGTCGGGGTTGGATGGTGCTCCTTAAAACGTTACGACTATAGCTGCAGTGTAGCTTGCTGTGCAAGGGGAGGATTAGGCATTGCGTTGACCGAATATGTCCCCTGGACCTGCGTGTGTGTGTTGTTTGTGTTGAAGAGCCGATTAACCAGCTGCATACCAACCACCTCCTCGTAAACACATGGTACACGCATATGCTGCCCTAAGCACCGTCAGCATGTACACACACACGTGTGTCAAAGCGCCGTAAACGTATTCACTTTGAGCAAAGGCAAGATTCAGAACACTGAGCGGCCATGAGTGGCGTATAGCCTCGCAATGTTTGGATCAAAAAACAATAATAAATAATCTATAATATTCTAATATCCTGAAGATTCACATTAACAAAGAAAAAAGCCCCTAATGAGGGTTGAGAGAACACACATCATGTAATGTAACGCTGGTACACAGCTTGATGCTTCATGAGCAGCACCTCGATTTGCACCTGTTATCTATACACGTCTTTTAGGAAGTTGAAAATGCTAATATGCTAATCCGCACAGCTGAGAGTCTCAGCATGCTAATCTATTTCAATCTGTTGTAATTACGACGGAACACTCATGTACAGCACATTCGGCTCTGGTCTCACACCATGTCTGTGGTGGTGTTGCAGCTCTAGTGCCAGTGAGTTGCAGCAGTTCGTCGCGGTGACAACTTCCCATTGTCCCCTCAGGACACCGATGAAGTTTCTCCCCACAGTCTGTCAGTGAACTACAAATAGATCTAGCCTTCTTAAATAGTCATTAAACCCTCACACATGTTTGGTCCACATGTCCCTCTTAACTATGTTAAGCCCAAACTCCAGTCTCCTTACATAAATCACTGCTGGCACAACAAGAAGCCCCACTCGTTATAAAACTAAGCTAAATTTGTCTTTCCAGGCAACTATCAAGCGCGTCCCATGACAGCCAGATTATAAATGAGTCTTTTGAAATGCTGTCGGTGAAATATGGGTCAGTGCGGTCCGGAAATAAAGAAGCAGTGTGCGTTTAGCAGCACGTAATGTGGAGTGCTCCTGTTTCACTCATCCGACGAGGAGAGAGATTTATGTTGATCAAAAATCTTTTTCATTTCCTTAAAAAAAGTATTTTAATTTGTTTTTGTTGCACAATCCGCGGACATTCACTAGTTTCCTCAACAAGGGGGCAACAAATAAATTAGATTACACTATGTTACACACTCAGCAAAGCAGCAATCAATGTTTCTTCTAATCTTAAACCTTTGAGTTTGAAAACTTGTACATAGCTAAACAAGATATAGAGAACCAATACAAATGTAATCTTTAATATTTTAAGTTCGGACTCAATTCCATTCAAAGTTTGCGTTTTTACTAAAAGTTGTCTCTGTAGATTAAATTTCAATCCAATTGAATACCACAGTGTCAAACACAATCTGTTCACGAATATGTAGTACTTCAAAATGTGTTTGCTGAAAGCTGAAATATGATTTAATGTCACCTCCAGGGGGTGTATGATGGCAAACCGAACACAGATTGGAGAATTTAGAGAAACTATTAGAACACCGAGAGAAGTAAAAGAAGTCTCTCTAAAGGGCACTGCTGTCATTACGTTGTATATTTAGAGCGGCCAATGATTCACACCAAACCAACATCCTAAGCGCTGTCTACAAATGTATAAATACACACAATACTATACAGAAGCCAGGACCAGTGACGTTTGAAGTCATTTACATCACGGCTGGTTGACTGACCTCGGCTGAGTCACATTCTTTTCTGCCACTTATGGAGAATTCATGCCTCAGAATCAATAAGAATAATCTCCCCCAGAGCTATAACTGAGACAGGCCCCGGCTGTTATCAGCGACGTCGATCCATTAAAGCGTATATTCATCCATTTAAGAAATGTAGTACAGAAGGAAATCCTATAATATTCTTGCTATAATAATCTTAAAATGACCAAACAGCTAATTCTGACAGTAGGATTGAGTATTCAAAACACTTTTGTCTGTGGTTTTAACATACGCCTTAATATTACACAACTCAATGATATCACTGAATCGTAATCTCGTGACTAATTTCAAGTATTCTAAGTTTAGCTTTGTCTAAATCAAATGTTACGCATCACAGCTGCTTTGGATTCCTGTACAACCTTTAAATGACTCAGATTAAAGATGCGGAAAGTAGCACTATCTGACACATTTATTCATGAAGGCGGGTTGCTTTACTCATCATCTTTTCTAACCCACGTCAACGATGATCAAACACATCAGATCCTCATCTGTCCGTGTATTGAAAACTTAATTAAAAAGGTCTCCTTGAACTAACTTGAAAAGAAAAATGGCTGGTCAGAATGTGAATGGGCGAGTATTTGTGCAGCGTCCACAGATGGAAGGCAGTGACCTGTTTTGACCTGTTCGGAGGGTTACATAAAGCAGTTTGTTCCACCAATAAAAAACAACCCCACAATGAAGGACACTGCTGAGCCAAACATTTGGGCTTCAATGACAAATCAATACTTCTGAAGAGAAACTGTGGTGGGAGACGAAATGAGATTCCAGCTACTGTCAGAACGCTAAATAATTACTGCAGGCCGGGTTTCACTTAAAGCCAAAATCTGTAACTGGTGTGCAGCTCAATTTCCACCTTAACCATCAGAGTCAAAATGGTTGGATGTGGACCCAATATGACTTGAATTAAGACACTTCTCATATCTAGTCAGGATGTGATCACAGAAAACACAACAGCAGGAAGTGAACCAGCAGAGAGATTGCAAGAATACTGGATTCAAGTCATGACCAGGTCAAGATCTGTAGCGAGGGGTGTAACGATTCATTTGCTGCACTGCTGTTTTAATTAAACCATTTCACTGACATTTAAAAATAGTGAACGTCTGTGACAGTAATGTTTTTAATACAAGGTCAAAGTCAGAAAATCCCAAATCCTACACAGAGGCTTTAATGCAAATACACTTTTGTACCCAATAGCTAACTAGGGATCTATTATTATTATTATCTATCTTTGATCTAATCAAATAAGCTAAAGAGTAACAAGTCTTGATTACCCCCCCCCCCCCCCTCCCTGTTTGCACCTTTCATTGGACAGCAGGCACAGGAAAATACATGGAGTTGAGTTAGACCTGGACCAGGCTAAACTCTAAAAGAAATCTGGGTCGTACATATCACCTCGTTAAAACGAGAACAGGCCATCCAGCTGACATTCAGACAGCGCCGGAAGCCATTTGGAGCTTTACTGTGAACTGATGCAGAAGAGTGGATTCTGAAGGGAGAACTCCGGTAATCTGGATACGTAGGCTACTCGGAAGCAGCTCGCTAAACATTCATCCCAAACAAGGCCACGTGTGGTTTGCCGAAGCTGACTTAAGGCTAGATGTTAATTTAAAAAACTGTCTTTTGGAAATAAATGATATTATCTGGACGGCCACTGATAAAAGATCCTAAACACAACCAGGCAATATATCAAGTTTACCATTATAAACGTAGTAAAACAAGCAGACATGTACAAAAGTGGAAAACCTGACGACATTGCTGAAGCCCTGCCTTGACCTGCTGTCCTGTGTAAACAGAGGGCAGACTAACGATAATTAATTGGAGGAAACGACACTAATAAGATCTTACATCCTGTGAGAAACGGAGACCTTGTGACGGACGACAACATGATTAGAATTTAAACAAGGATCAACTGTGCTGGGGAAGTGGCGGCGCAGTACTCACGGCTGGGAGTGCGCTGTCTCGTAGCGCTCGAAAGCGTGGCCGAGGTCGTGCTTGTTGTTCATGTAACACTGGGTGCACAGGTCATAGTCGAAGCACACCTTGCACTTCCATCGCATTCCCATGATGCCGTGCTTCTTGCAGCTGTCACAGATGATGTTGGAGTGACGCACGCCTGGAAAGGGGAAGGAGAGGTGGGGGAAGAAAGGTGAGTGTGGTTATGACTTGTTACTTATCACAGCGGCTCGTATCATGCGATGTGGAAGAACTGAGGCACAAGCACCATGACACAAATACCCCCCACCCCCTTCGCTCATCATCTCTTCTCCTCTTCCTCTTCTTCTTTCACTCCATTAAAGGGCGAGCTTCTGAGGCAGAAAAGTGTTGCTTTAAAATAGAGCACAATGCTAATGAGTCCTGCATTATTGTATGTGTCATTCAAGTCCAGAATAGAGCTGGATGGCTGATGTGAGAGATAGTCTTTAGTACCATAAATTGGGCTTAAAATGAACCCCTGTATTTTAATCGTAGGGCTGTAAAACTCTACAGAAACCCAGGATGATGACGATGTCTGATGAGGTTAAAGGCAGCATTGGATTGCAGCCGCTGATAGCGCCGTGAATTACACATCACTTGCAACCGTTCTCTGCACCGTATCACGGTCTGAATTACAGCTTAAACGTGGCCAGAGCGCTTTGCCCCTTTCTTTTGTGTCTGATTGCAACTATCCACGTGGCAAAGTATGAATGTGCTTGAGGCCAATGCGTCGCTTGTGAGGGGTGAGAGTCAGCCTGAGGCAGAGGTCTTGTCAGGAGGGGCTCGTCAGAGCGTCTCTTCCATCCAAACCTCCTGAGGGCATTTAAGAAATAATGTATGCCCAGGATTTGGTAAAGGAGAGAGGGGGAAGGAATAATTGGTTTATTCGTTTATATAATAACCATTTTTCAATCTTGTTTTTTTTTTCTCATGTATTTTTCAGTATTGACACTTATGGGAGCTTTATTATTTTTCTTGTCATTGCATCCCAAAATAAATGAGTTTGAGTGGAGACCATTTATAAATGAGCATCAGTAACCACAAAGTCTCTGAAGACGCCAATAATTTCACTGTAACTGCGTGTGGCTAATAGCGCTAGTCTTTGTGAATTGGACTGTTTGAGGCTAATTTGCATCGAAAGTGGGAAGTTTTGCACCAAATGTTGCACCGAATATCAACTAATTTAAATATGTGCAAATAGCACAGGAGCGCTGAGATGCTATTTGCTTGGCAGCGCAGTTAGGGGTCCATTTCCCCGTTTGTGGGTGCTTTAATATGGTTTCCTTTTGTCTCATTTCTGCATGTTTAGCGGCATTAAATGCTTGGTCCCATTCAAAGATAAAGTAATAATAGAAGATCTTTGTAAAGAATCTAAATCATTTTGGAATACTACAAGTACATTCCAACCTAGAATCAGTTCTAGTTGGCTCTGGTGTTGTAGTACAACCCCAGTCATGAGTGCTTACCGATTTGAGCGTTATCATAAAGCAGCAGGTCAAAGGAACCCTGGTAGCCAGTGCGGTAGTTGGTTCGTGTGCCGCTGTCCCACTGCACCACCACGGTCTTGTCTGGCGTCGTAGTGCTGCCCTGCCGCCCGATCTCCACCACGGTGCCCACGTGGCCCTCGCCGTCATCCTGGTTCCCCCATTTCCAGTCCAGGCCACGCACCGCGCGCATGCCCACCTCCATGCTGCCTCTGCCGGGGCCCGGCCCGGGGGCCGAGCGCGACGGCCGAGGCCTGGCGGCGCTCTCGCTCCCGCTGCTGCTGCGCCTCCGGGGCTTCCGAGCGTGGCTGGCTCGTGCCGCCGATATCGCGGGCAGGGACGGCACCAGGGGTGTTTCAGGGAACAGGTCGGGGGTGACTAGAGGAGAGAGAAGAGAACGGCCCAATGAAACCTAGAAGCAGCAGCAAAGTCACAGCAGGACACTGCAGGTACAAAAGACGTAGATACATTGGTCAAACAACAATATAAAATATAATGCACTAAATACTGGCATCTTCTTTTACATATTCAATACTTAACATAACAGCTGATCCTCACCAACTGGTCTAAAATCCACAGCAAAGCTTTACTCAGCCCACAGAACATTTTGGGTTCGTTTCCACCGCTTTCAAACCACACAACCTGTGTGTTGCCTCACTACAAGTCTGTCAGTGGCAGCTGAGGGACTCATAAAGCAACATACCATATGTCTCATTAATTTCAGAGCAATGCTTTTTCTCTTTGCTGGTGGATCATTCACTGAAGGCCTTGCTGTGTGTCATGGCACATTTCTGGAGAGAGCAGCTGGACACGACTGCTATGCCCTGCTGCGCTAATCAGACCCTGACCTGACCCACACACACACACACACACACACACACACACACACACACACACACAC
>NW_022280074.1:1486928-1556658 GCF_004355925.1 Anarrhichthys ocellatus
ACACACACACACACACACACACACACACACACACACACACACACACAAACAAACATCTAAAGCGGAAGCCATTAACACGCAGCAAAACGATATGAAAAGTTAGAAAGTGCTCCTGTGTAGGGATGGAACGATATAGGATTATATCACGGATCACAATACGCACTCACAATAAGTTGATCGTGGTGAATTTCCATTATCGGGACAATCGAGAGTGTCGTCACAAGAGTGACTTGAAAAAGCTGTCGAGCTCGCTGTCATGGCAGAGAAGTGCAAAATAGAGCCTGATTTCAAAATGTACCGGAATAAGCATGTAAGAAAAATCCTCTATCTACACAGGGTGATGTTATGACTTGTGATGCTCTTATTTTAGATTGTTTGTCTTTCACTAAAAAAAGACATGTGTCCTAACTGTGATGCAATGACAACAATAGTTTCTGATGGTAACATGATTCCAGTATGTTGGTTTTGCAGCCATTTTAACCGCTTTAAGCATATTTAGATTTTTGGGATAATATCGTGAATCACCCATTTTTTGGCCAGAATAATCGTGACTTGAATTTTTCATATCGTCCAATGTCTACTCATGTAGCTTTGTACACATCCCACACATTTGTACGGGCATGGCTGAACTGAAATCCCAGAGTATTCTAAAGAAGACATAAAAATAGTCAAAATCTTGTCACAAGGACAGACGTACAAGAAACTCCTTCACATTCACACCCGTGACGGATGACTTCAGTGTTTTCATGAATGCCGCTGGGTGCTAGAAACTAACACAGGAAGGAAGCCGCATTCATGTGGCAGCTTGAGTCAGCGATACAGAGAGGAACTTCTGCCGAGGAGCAGCGACCATCAGCGACTTCCAATCACGTCCGCTAATCACATGGGGTTCAAAATATTCTTTTTATACACTGACGCAGTGTTCCATCTCCACCATTAACAAGACACACATATAAAGCATTCCTTGTTGATGCTGCAGTGCTATTTCTGTGTCCACAATGAAATGTTTGTGAGGTTGCAGAAAAGGGAAAACTGCAGGCTTGTAAAACTGAAGGACAGTGCACAACATTTGTCCACACAACAGCTACAGCTTTGACATTGGGATCATCTGCCCATGTTCATGCTTCTTTCATAAAAGAGATTTTTAAAGAGAAGATGTAAGTCTGCTGAGGAGAGGAACTTTTCACTGTTCACATCCAGGTCCTGCTGTGTATCAACACCCCATCCGAAAGCACTACCTGGGAGGCCTCGCTTGTTGAGTTGTAGAGGAGGAAAATTGAGTGATGAACCTTTCACAAACATGCACAACGATGTCTGCTTTCTAGAAAGATTAAGAAGAAGCCGACAGGCCCGGCATTACCATTAGTGAGAAAATATCGATACGCTTGAGCTTCGCAACATTATGTTTCTTGATATTGTATTGATTTTTTTATTTCACAGTTTACGTGCAGAGACGCGTGGCTCAGACTGCACAGAAAGCAGTGCTATGATGTTGGATGTTACAGGGACTTCCTTAGCAGATGGTGGTGTTAATCCGCCATTTCCCTGTTTACAACCACCATTGATCTAAATCACAAGGACGAGGGAGGGACTTGAGTTTTTTCTGTGGACAGCAAAAATGTAGTAAATGATCTATAAATGCTGCTGTAGACAGGAAACTTTCAATAAGTAACGTTTTCAAATCTATCCAAATTTGTGTGAAAAAAAAAGCCTCCATTTATCTGGTAATTTATAAGTTGTATAGCCCGATAGTTCATTCCCAGGGTTTGTGTAAAAAAAATAAGGAAAAAAATCAATAATAGGGCAGACAGATGTCTGTAATACGGCTGAGATTACACTTGCACGCTTATCAAGATTACAATGTCATTTTGGTATTAAAGGCATCTGCTTAAGCATGAAAACATATGGGCTGTAGGGGATCAAAGGAGGGAAAGCAGGCTGCTTACACTCCATTTTCTGTCCAAAAAATGACAGCTTAGCCTCTTTTATGCACTGAAATAATATCCCAACCAATCATCAAACCCGTCAGCATGAAAACACGGGAGCTTTTTTTTTTTTCAGAGCTCCCACCATTCTGGGTGTGGATGGACGTAAGAAACGCCAAGTCGATGTACCAGTAACCGAGAATGCACTCATGATGACACTCAGCACACTTAAACCACACGAGGGAGGAGAATCTATCGAGATGTCAACATTTGCGGTAAAGCAGTTCCCCTATCTAGCATTCTGGATTGAGGAACACAGACCGAAAAATAACTTAACCTACCACCTACATTCAAAACACATATACCCACCGCCTCCCACGTCACCAACTCTGCTGCCCCCACACTGTGTGTTCCCAGAGAGGATTCAGGCGGAACACACTGATATCTAATCATTATGATTTTAGACCAGGGCTGGACAAGTAGATGCAGCACAGGGCATTCAGTGGAGGACTCCATCTACACAACAAGCTCCTATCCAACACCGACAGGGAGAGCATTTCTTACTGTGTGAGCTTCATCTTCTGCCTCTACAATAAGAGTGAACACACGCTCCAAGCTGCACTTTATGACCCTCATCTTCTTAAATCCCGATGCACGTTATTGTTCGGTGCTGACAGATGGTCGCTGCTAGAAAATTGCATCCTCAACAGCAGTGGGTACGATTACTACACACCAGCCAAGATATTACCGCTTGTTGAAATGAAGGACCGCCAATGTATAAAGTGAAGCAGCCTCAGCAGCTGTTTGCACAAACACACTTCTGGCCCGAACAGTGAGGACTCCAGCTTCCATTTTTGTTTACTTATGCGTTTCTGTATCTTGTGTGTTGTGTAATGTTGTCTGCAGCAGCAGCAAAAGTCTAGTGGCTTTATAAGGGTAAACCACTAACTTTAAAGACAGTTTGGCAAGAGATTTAGTTATTAATAACCTCACCAAAGTCAAAGTTGGCCTAGTTTAACAATAATAGAAAGTTAAGAGAATCAAAATGTTAAAATTGTAAAGATTCGACAAAGGCAGGCAGGATTAGAGCTCTCTGCCTGCAATAACAGATGGGCTGGCTTCCGTCATAAACACTGCTGAGGGCCAATCTGGGAGTCGACCTCCTTCACACAAACAACCAGCCAGGCGTTGGGCCACAACCACAAATAAACACACGCCATCATCAAATGCTTGAATATCGCTCAGGAATATTATTGGTTTCCATAAAGTAGGTGTTTATATGAAGGTTGGACTTGGTTTGTTTTAACTGCTACACGTGGTGTTTCAAAACATCAATATAAAATTGACAATTGTATAAAATATAAAATTTTTGTAAAAATATTATGCTTGTGTTTTCAGTAAAGATGAGGAATCAAAAAAGTGATGTATTGTACCATTTGTGGTAACTGGATTGGGTCAATTTCCTGAATGCTACAAATACAAAAAAATGAACTAAAAATCTGCACGCAGTCACTACATCGACCAACAGATGATGGTTTCACTACGCAGATATACAGCACATTTAAGATTCTTAACCAGCATGCAGGCAGACCTACTGATGAAAGTCACTGAAAAGGAAAATGAGTCAGGAGGAGTATTATTACTGGCGGACGCGGCGCCATCAGATACGTGCTACTGTTTGAAACAGCGAAGGCCTACTTGTGCTGTGTGTCTTGCCTGGCTCATATCCTCACTCTCATGTCTCATAAGAAGAGGCTGCTTGCATGCGCTGGACCTAAATGCTTAAGCAAAGAGCGATCAACACACAAGCTCTATGGCTTCAGCCTCATCAACATCAATATCAGAGAAAAAGCCTGCTGGAACTGGTTCATGTCAGAAACATCTGGTGGCCGGAGGACTTTCAAGAAAATCAATAAGGACCGCTAGTAAATAACACATTTACAAAGATTTCTTCAGAGTGGGCGACGGGCCTAAAATTAGACTCTCCATTTTCCCATTTCAGGCTTCTGCTCGGCCTACCTTCCTTTTCACAAATCTCACTCAAACAGGCGCTGCGGAGTGTGGAAAATAATTATATAACACATAATCAACTATTGGAACTAATCCAAAATGTAGTACATGGACATCTTCAAATCTGTGTCGGCGGACTTATTCCTATCAGCAGACTTTATCCCTGGAGCCTTTCCCAACAACCACAGCAAAGCAAGACATAGGAAACACCTGATGTACGTTTGATGACACCGTGCTAAGATTGTCGTATCACATTATCGTGGATTGCCATACTCACGCCCCATGATCTTCAGCCCACTTTTGAACATGTTGGAAGCTGTATGGTTCCAGTGTGCCAGGACACCAAAAGCCTCGCTCTGCTATTATCCAGGGTCAACCAGCGGGACCATCTGAGATCCTGAGCGCTATGAAGTCGTCATCCTACTGACGGGGGAGTGAACCTTTTCTGGCAGAGTCCTAGTTATTTGGTGAGCTTTGCCCTCTGTTTTTGGAACATGCAGTTCTTTTCTCCTCGGTTTGGTTGGTTGTTGTTTTTTTTTGACAGATGTTGCTCAAGAACTGGACAAGCCTGACGCCTTATCTGAGAAAAAACAACATACTGGCTGCGTAAGGTAAAGAAATAACTTCCAAAAAAAGCAGTGCTGACCCTACAAGAGGACTGCGTTTCAGGTAAATACATTAGTTTGAATAATAACGGGGTATTGTCGCGTTGATCATTGCTTTTGTTTGCTAAGGCTAGTCTCTTGCAAAATGGGCTTAACTCAAACAACTGTAAACCCAAAGTGCTGTGCTCTATCAGTCCAGGCCTAGACCTCACGTCAAACGTCATTTCAAAAGTCAGTATTCAGTCACATGTTGCTAAATGCGCATCACAAGCTCTCAACCCCAATTTGTATTCACTCAACCCGAAATAAACAAATCATTCAATCTTTTCGAGCAACGCATTCTTACCAGCAACGTAATCATCCAATCAGCCATTGTCTATGTGATATAGTTAAGTATGAAGTACCTAATGTGGTAATAGCTACTCAAGTAAGTCTAACCGAGGCTCTAACCATGCTGTAATTAGGCTACCGGCAATCAATGATCTACAGGCTAAAACCCAAAAACTGCTTGCACCACTTTGACATGACCATACTTACACGTTCACTGAAATGTTTTGCCTGTTTGATGGTCACCCGTCTGTAAACAGTGAGAGAGTGCTAGTCAGATGTCTGCCTGCTTATCACGTCTGCTAGCTTAACTACAGATTGCAATGACATGTGGCACAATTGTAGTAGCATGGCCATGGACGTACACCGACTGCGCGATGTTGTCTTTGCGCGTGATTATTTTACCTTCCTGGGGAGGGAAACAGTGAAATCAGCTAATTTGTCCCCTATGACAGTCTAAGACAGGGAGAACAGAAGCAGCCATGTATCATTTAAGACACATGAGACTGTCTTATTTCCAGAACCCCAATCTCAGCCATTTTCAAACTGATGAGAAGAATATATATATCTTAAAATAAGAACAGCATCATCGCATGGACCTCACTGTCTTCCAAGAAAGACGTGCTAGCATTACCCAAATAGTCTGCATCACTTGATAAGTAAAGCATGTCCTGTTTAGCTGGTTTACCTGTTGGTGTAGTGATTTACAGTAAGGTAAACAGAGATAGGGAAGGAGAGGAAGCAGCTCCTACCTCCTGCTACATAAACGCATCAGATGGTGAAGGGAAGAAAAAAAAGCTGCCGGTGGTCCTACCGGTTTCCAGCGAGATTAAAAAAGAAAAAGAAAAAAACGCCTGCTCGGGGCTGAAGTCCTGTTCGGATGCGCTCCCTGAATGAACTGGCCCAGGAGGAGGAGGAGGAGGAGGAGGAGGAGGAGGAGGGGGGATACAGTGGGTGGAGGACGAGGGCATCCAGGCCGGTATTCCAGAGATGTGATATACAGTCGCAAACCCGTCTTGCAGAAGCAGCGTTCGGCCGTACAGGTGTACAGCCCGGCTCTAATGGATCAGAGCTGGAGGAGGAAGAAGAGGCGAGAGCCCTGCTGCTGGAGGATGCGGCCAGCATTTAGTCCTTTGTGCGTTGTGTCAGCAAGGATTACCACCGAGGAGGAGGAGGAGGAGAGGAGAGGGAAGAGGATAGCCAGGGACAGCAGCTGCCCGACCAGCACTGCATTCAGGTCGACGTACCCTTGCTCTCGCAATAAAAAAAAACAGGCCAGTGGGCTTTGCTCCGCGTAGGACTCCTCTGATGCTATATTCCGAGACAAAGGATGCGAGCGGCAGTGGCACACATGTGAAGCCGACACACTGTGTTTACTGATTCAGTATGTACAAACACATGCGCATCGAGCTCCACACAAGGATCTGCTGCCAATGAGCAGACAAGCAGAGGACAGAGGGGAGGGGGAGGGGGGAGGGGCAATATGTTTCGGGGGGGGGGGTCTGTGTGTTGTTATTTTTTTGGTGCGAGTGTGTGCGTATGCGTGTGCTCGGGGAAAAGAAAAGGGGTGGGGCTGAAGGAGATTTTGATGAATGGGCACCTGCCACGATCCTCATTTTTAGTCGCAAACTGGCTTGTGCAACCGCTGCTGGGGAGCTCGCAATACCAGCCCAGAGTCTCCTGCAGGCTCACACAGGAAAAAGGGATGTGTATGTATGTGTGTGTGCGTGCGTGCGTGCGTGCGTGCGTGCGTGCGTGCGTGCGTGTGTGTGTATGATTGCGCATGTTTCCCCGTGCTCTCCTCGCCTTGAACAATACTCTTTAATGTGTCCACAGCTGTGAGAGACCTCGCCAATATGGCTCCAAGAACCAGCCAAAAACAGCATTCTGTTGATTCTGGCGCGCGCACACACACACACACACACACACACACACACACACACACTACAGTTGCTATTGCCAGGACATAAGCAGCCAATGAATGACCGGGGGGCTTAGGAAGCGGTCGAGACATGGGCTTATAATGAAGTTTATTACACCACTCTCCCATCTTGTAAACAAAGCTGCTGCTGTCTGTGTAATAGGCTTGTCGGTCCACATCACACAAAAGGGGGCATTCATTCTTTCATACAGCTCCTCTTCAAATAGACGGTGACACACACACATGACGGCAGTCATCAGACCGGAAACACTGTTGAAATTTTGGTGTCAGCCTAGGAAACACACAAGGCTTAGACACTGGGATATATAGCGGCAAGGTGTGTCTGATCAGCCAATCATTCTGGTAACCAAACATTGCTTGGAACCTCTAGTAAATTACAAGAGTCCAGGAGACAGGAAACATGTTTGGGACTGCAAAAGCCGAGTCAAATACTGCTTGCGCAAGCCATCATTACTGCTCAGGCTACCAACTCTGCCTTGTGAATTCAAACCTGACTATCACCATGACAGCATGTCACCCTATTCCGCCCTTATAACATTAAACCAACCTGGACTTGCCGCTTCAACGCTAGGTATTCCTACGAGATCCTATCATCTAACACACGGCCACCAAACAGTCTCACGGAGATCAAACTGGATGACTCTAGAGGTGCTGACTTTCTCAAGGAAACCTGTCATCTTTGTAACTATTACAGGACTGGCTTGTGGCCAGAGGGCTGTTGGTCTTAAGCCTCCGCAGTCCAGCTGGGACGATCCTGTTAGGGAAACAGTAAACAAGCCGCATTCTCTCTTACTGGTGCATGTATGGCCCATGACAGGGATACACACATCAACGTCGAAGAGGGAAGCGTGGGGATCGGAAAAAGTGCAGCAGACCGTGAGACAATCACCACCCACGCATCTTCCGAGCCGGACCAGCCGGCCCAAACGCCACCGAAAGCGGAGTCGACCACCCGAGGAGGAGAGGGAGGAGAGCGGCTAGGACCAAAGGTTACTCCACTACCCAGCCCACTCCAGGCTAATGTCCGGTCACAGGAAACTGAGATAGATGGACTTCAGGCTACTTGCTCCATCGTGTCATCCCAGATCAAGCTGCACTTGACTTGACCTTAAACAACAGCTGAATTTTTGCGATTTAAGAGATCAGAGGAGGATCACATATCATAAAAAACATCCATACGCAAGTTATGCGTTTGTGTTCGTTAAACCAGAGCATGGACCAAAATGCGTCCCGTGAGGAGCTACTGGCAGCTACCAGTGTGGTCTAGTTAGCTACGGGTGTGGTCTAGTTAGCTACGGGTGTGGTTTAGTTAGCTACCGGTGTGGTTTAGTTAGCGACGTGTGTGGTTTAGTTAGCTACGGCTGTGGTTTAGCTAGCTACGGCTGTGGTTTAGCTAGCTACGGCTGTGGTTTAGCTAGCTACGGCTGTGGTTTAGTTAGCTACGGGTGTGGTTTAGTTAGATACGGGTGTGGTTTAGTTAGCTACAGCTGTGGTTTAGTTAGCTACGGGTGTGCTTTAGTTGTGTGCGAGACGACATCGAGAGGAGACTGCTTGTTCAAAACAACTTAGGCGGATCCTGCGGAGGTTAGCGTAGACGCTGCGATAGCATCCGTTATATCAGAACTGGAGAATATTTCTTCATTGAAAGGAGAGGTTTTCGCTCTTCTCCCCACTCGCTTTGGCAAGTGCCTGCCCTTTTCCAAACAGTGACGGCTTTCTCAGATGGTTCTGTGTAACAAATCATCTGGCGGGTCAGGGTAGCACTTGCCAGGCGGACCACAGGACAGAGCACAGGATTCTGTGTTGATGAACAACGTTTTCTTGAGTTTTTGATGATGAGATGCCATGTTGTCTGTCCTGATGCAAATTCAAAAAATGCACTACAAGAACGCACTACTGTTTTTGTTTTGTCATGTTTTCCTTGTGTAGCAAATGGGATACAGCTGCATTTATTTGTGAAAGCCTTTGTTGCATAATGACAAATATTTATCCCTGAATCCCACAACTTGAGTCACCTAAGCAAAGCTCAGGGTGGCTGATACAGATATAATTTGATTTTTATAATGTGATATCAATACTGATTATTGTAATATGGTGCCTTTTCTGGAAATTAAAATCAAAACCATAAGCACAGTGTCATCTAGTAGAGATAGAATGGACATGAGGGGGTGATTTACTGATGATTATTATGATTATTATTATTATTATTATTATTATTATTATATTACAAAAGCATGCACATCCAGACGATAAATACTAGACAGAAGAACATATAAAAGACAGAAGGAATAATGTGCACACTAGATTATGCACCTGAATGTTTTGTGTCACACAAGTGCGTCAAGACGACGACCTTGAAACAGTTTCAGAGGCTCTCTCCTCAAAGAAGAACTTCATTCCACTGGAAAGCGAACGGCACAACTGCACAAAACGATCAAATTTAAAGCCGGTGGCTAATTGGCACAAATTCTGCTTTCTGCAACCTCAGTGAATAAATAGTGGTTTTGGTCGGCGGCTAAGCTTAACGGTTACTGTGAAAACTGTCACTCTATTGTGGTGACAGCTACTGTCAAGCTCCACTTAGGAATACCATGCCAGTCTGTCAGCCAGGAATGGCTTTTTTATTTTTATTTTTCTCTTTATTTAATTCAAATAAAGTATGCCCTATACACAGAGTCTGGAAGAATTCAGTAAAAGTGATCTGCCTTTCAGTCTTAAACTGCCGAAACAAAACATGTGCAGAGACAAATGCATGCATACAGAATGTATCTATTCAGAGACCAAGCACTAAAATACACACAGACAAAAAACAGGCCCCATACCACTGAATGCTAGTTTGGCATGATAAGTCCCATCCTAACGTTAGCCCAAGTGTTTAAAACTCTTACCTTGACAATTCCCACCCAACAGTTTCCCCATTTCTTCTCAATCACAATCAACTGATCACTACTTGTGTCTCTAGCAATGTCCGTGATATAAGCCAGTGAGCGCTCCACGCTTGATTATTGTGATTTGGTTTTTGGGGGGAGCCAAACAGGGATAAAGAAACAGCAGATGAGTGAAACTTTGCTTCCAAGTAGGTGTGGCTGAGAGCAATGCTGACTATGTCCAGCTGCAGCTCCAGTGTGGCAGCTGCTGCAGCTTCATCACTACCAAATGACCAGCAAGAAGAAAGCAGTAAAGGGTTAGGTCTTGTGTAACAGCTACATACTGTCATAGTCATCACACATCAGTTCAGCAGGTTGCCAATAGATAGTGCTCATATGGTTGATTTAATTGATTTGGAAAGTGTGCTCCTTATACCTCTGCTTTTTTTTTTTGCTTAGCTTAAACCAGTTAACAACAACTGTTCCTACCATGTGACACAATGTAAAGTACAGACTGACAAATTGACAGGTACAGTAAACCAGCCATGACACCCCACTAGTCAGCTAGTTAGTTTACTAGTCAACTCAAAGCCCAGAGACACTGTCCGTCCTCTAATGAGGAGACGTCAAACCAAACGTCGTGCAAAATGTGCCCGTTTTCATTACTCCGGTTACTTTGAGAGGCACTTAAAGAGGGCAGCTTTGTAAACAATTGTTGACGCAAACATAAGACATATAACCAGCAGCATGTCTTCTCATAGCTCAGGTGTCCGTTTCTAAAATTAACAGGCAGCGCTAAAACTCAGCTCAAGCAGCTTCCTATCGCCCCTTGAAGTATAACGCCTTTTTGAATCAGATGTTTGTTTTGACAGGCAAATTATCTGGACGTTTCATATATTCAAAGACGTGAAGCGCTGAAAATGTTTCATCATAGAGTAATATGTTGTAACATATAACGATACTCGGAATAACAATAACATGGCAATGTGAGGACGGTGGGATTATGCGTACTAACGTTCCTAGCTTGTCTAACGTTGACGCTAGCTAGCTAACTCATGTTTGGCCATCATTTATTGGTATGAAAACAACTTCTAGCTACTTACCGGGTCTTTGTCAACAATGTTTACTTTGAGGTCAAGTATGATTCCATGTCGCTGTCCACCACCAACGCTGAGAGGGCTGGTTTTAGGACAAATAAGTGTTATATTGGAAGGTTTTGCAGCACACAGCCATGACAGCACGCCCATGCATTACGTCACTACAAATGCTGCCTTCACGTGCTCCTCGTAATAAACACAACAACTCCTGAATTCAAGGTTTGGTTTGATTTCAACTAACCGGCTCAGAAAGAAAACAACCTCAGGTAGACGTGCTTACTGCTTTGCTGCATTTCTCTTTATTGGTTGAACAAAGATTGCTGTAGAGTTAAATAGAAGTGGGTTATTGTGTTGCTTATGCATCAGTGCAATACAAACACGAAATGGGAGCGTTTTCTTCCTGAGAATATTTTCAAAATATGTCCATAACATGACTTTAATACTGCTATAGTGGCCTTCCTTCTACTCCTCCCTGCTGATGACTGCTCTCATCTGTACGGTTCACTCCTCAGTCTGCAGCACACTCAGATTCAGAAGCCTACAAACAGAGGCAGCAATAGGAATTATTACAGTAATAAAAGATAAAAAAACAACCACTGTATATCTCCCACAAAACAGTTGCTTAACACACTGGACTCCATATGGATAGGATATAACTTGTATAACTCTATAAGAATATAGTAGGGTATACGTTTTAACTTGGCATTGTGCAAATGTCTAAAACAACAATCTACAAAGATCATTTTAAATTAAGTGAAATCGAACAAAAGGGCAAACACATGTCCAACAATTGCCCAATCATCACTTATAATTAGGTCTTTGTCGGGCCCCTTGTGGCCCCGGGGACAGTCGGACATATTGACTCATGCCTCAGACCTGATATAAGTCCTTCTCTCTCTCATTTCTCAAATTATACATTGTCTGCAAGGAGTCACGGGGTTAAACCACTAAACGACTCAATTTCATAACAGCCATAGCAGTAATTTAATTTCCGATATGATCATAATCATATTATATATTCATATTCTGAAACACAGACAAAGGCTGATGTGAACTTCTTTATTAGAATTTTAACGAGCTATTAACAACATGGGAGTGGCCATTCTTAATTTCCACTTCATTTCCCCCGGGTGTCTTGGGGCTGTGGGCGGAAACTTGAGCAGCCACAGACAACCCATACGATGCAGCGAGGAGCAGTTGGTTATTAAAACGAAGCTCGGGGTGAGCCTCTCAATGACACCCTGTGGAAGTGTTTTGGGTTTAAATGTACTCAAACACTAACTAATGGGAACATGTTTTCTGAAAGCAGTCATAGCAGACATAAACAATAATAGGCTGTTTGTTACAGGAGACTAACAAAACAAAAACAGGTTAAGAACAGATTAAATGCTCTAATGAAAAGTTGTGGTATATAGCCTGATAAAATGAATACAAATGACACAGAATGTACAAAATAATTAGACCTACCAGCTAAACTAATAGTTCTGACCCCACACATAAGCCATTTAACAGAATGTACACAGAGCCTGTGAATGTTTGTGGTATGTTGGCTTAATGTTGTCCAATACTGCCCCCTGCTGACAAATACCGGGCTTCACAAATCCAGAGTGTTTTGTAAATGTGCCCTTTTTAGATGCAGATTGTGACTTTATTCTTTTCAATGACATAATGTACTCGTTATGGGCGACTTCCTCTATATTCTATTCAATTACTTGAGTTATGTTCGTATCAAATGAAACAAGTATACAGTACGTCTTTGATTTAAAACAGACTCAGGTTACCTGTCAAGTCACAGGGATTGTGCCACAAAGAAATAAAATCATATTCCTGTGGCGTTTAATATTCGTCTCTTTGCAGATTAAATATTTTGTCTGCTACCAGGAAGTGTCGATATAAGTTGTTTCAACACAAAAGGAAATAATGTAGAACTTTTCATGTAGAAACACTGACAGTATTACATAACCTGCTGCTGACAAATAGTCAAACTTTGTATTTAATTGCCACATTCTGAATGGAATCGAGGTACTGCTTTATCTCTTTATGTACGCTGTTGCATCGCATATAAAACCTAGTCTGATTTTTTTTCCATATTTTGAAATCTGTTTACTTCCATCTTCTTACCATGTAAACAAAAAAATATTTGAATACTATTCATTAATTTATCATTAAACCAATACTTATCAAACTGCACTCAAAGGGAACTTTGATCCAAAATGAACACATGGGACATCAGCATCAGTGAGTTTTATTACAATCAAATGAAATACTATTTGGCTCTCCAAAGGGAAAAAAACAAAACAATTTAAGAGCATGTACCATGCAGAGAGTACAACGTTGAGAATATCAGATTAGGGGCTTATTAATGTTTTCACGTATCAGTGTTGTGCCTTGGGGAACAACAAATATGGCAACTGTAAGTTTATTATCCGATGAAAGTGTTGCCTATCTCTACAAAATGACACCAACATATCAAAACGTTACAGCAGGCTTAATACTGAAAAATACCCCAGATTATGCCGTCAGTGTCACAGAGGTGGACCTAAACTAAATCTCTGTTTAACATATAAATATGACAATAAATTAAAGCCAGCGAAAGCCCTCAAAGAGCTTTGTACAAATACAAAGCGGTACATAAACTATTCTGCATTAAAACAAGAAAATGAGGAATTCTCAAATCCTATTAATCACAGTGACGGCAAGCTTCCAGGGGGGGCCAGAATGATCCCGAACACGTAGAAAAGTCCCATGAGGAGGTTGAGCTTGGCCGTCTTCTGGGGGATCTTGGCATAGCATCGGCTGCGGAACAGCTTCTCCAAAGGGAAGGCCATGGGCAGCGTGAGCAGAGGCAGCGCCATGCTGATGGTGTACCGGGTGGCGAGGATGCAGAAGAGCACGTAGGGGACGAAAAGCAGCAGGTTGTAGAGGACGTAGGACAGCGTGGGGCCTATCAGGATGGCCAGGGTGACGATGCCCGCCTGCTTGTCAGAGTCCATGTCTCTGGTGTTGTTGCTGTGGAGGATGGCCTCCGTGTTGAGGGCCAGCGGCACGGCGTACACCAGCGGCAGCACCGACAGATAGCCGACCTGCACCGCGTGGGAAAACATGACCGCCAGCGGGCCGAAGGTGATGAGGATCACCACGTCTCCCAGGGCCACATACTTGAGGCCGATGCCTGGGGGGAAACACAGTTCACAGAGGGCCTCTTTAAGGTGCTGAGTGTGTGTGTGTAATTAATAGTATGCAAGCAACTTAGTTAAAAAAATGATCAAAATCAATGCTGCAGAGACTGTGGTACCCTTAATTGTAGTCCTTGGTCCTTTTTAAACGAAATCCTTTACATCCCATAATGAATTAAATATTTTTTCATTCTGCTTGGTAAATGCAGTCTGTCAAACTCCCCCCTCCCTCCCAGGTTGGAATTTGTAGTCTAAAAGCCCAAACTGAGATAACCCGGATTACATAATCAGCGTTATTTACTCAGACTGGACAACACTCCTCCAGAGAACAGTTTTCACAGGATGAGCAGCACTCACCATGAGGAGTCAAACTGACCTCTACATGTGTGTCGGTGACAGTAGAGTCCTATCTATTATTATTATTTACTTTTAACATTTTTAGGTTAAAAAAAAAAAAAAACACACCAAAACAATAATTGCCCCAAATCTGAAATTGAGGTTTGCATCCAATCATTACAACAAACTGCAAGATGTATGACATCGTGATGGACTTTGTGCATAGTTGTACACGTTTCCAGTCTAGAGAGTGAGAAAGCAACAGTCATTCAGAAACACACTCCGCTTCATGAAGAAATGTAACACATCGGTGTCGTGTTGGAAAAATACACCAACTGCCTTAAAAGGGCCGTTTCACCCAAAATACAGGCGACTGTGGCTCAGTTGGTGATTAAACATGAGGGGAACAGCTGATGCTGACAAAGGCATCTGCCAAATGTAGAGTAATAACATTTTCTCAATTATAGGGCTCGGAGACAATTCAATATGATAATATATCGTCTTTCAATGGAATCATATCCTGATGAAATCACAAAAATATCGTGATGAATATTAATGTAGTCTAAATTGATTATTAAAAAGTACATACTGACTAAAATTTCTCAGAAAATGTATGGGAATACCCCAGTGTAGTTAAATCAAACTATTGTGTTTGTGTGTATATATATATATATATATATATATATATATATATATATAGTTAATATTGTTAATATTTCACTCACCTCCAGTGTATAAAAAAGAGCTGGACAGTCCCCCGAAGTAAATGAGGGCTAGGTGCTCCAGTCTAAGGGTAGACAGGAAGTAGAGCAGAGTGGCACACAAGCACCCCAAAGAATACAACAGCGCTCCGAACATAACGACGTCCTGCGGAGCCAAGATTTCATCCACTAGAGTCCTGTCGTCGCTCTTCTTGTGGTCAATTCCTTTGGAGAAGTCATAGTAGGTGTTCACAAGGTTTCCCGCCCCGTGGACCATCAGGACGGTCACCGCGCACACCATCAGGATGACCAAGTCCACAGAACCCCCCAGTTTGTACGCCAAGGCGCTGCCGAGGGCCACCGGCGTGAGCGAGGCGCTGAAGCTCCACGGCCTCAGTGCGAGCACGTAGGCCGCACACTTGAGCCTCACGTCTGAAGCGACGCGGGCCATCCTCGACATGTGGCTCGTGCCTGGAGGATGATGGGCCATGTTACTCAGGCCAGTCTGCCATTCTTGGCCATTGTGACCATTTGATCCAGCCAGTACAAAAGTTTCCACCCTGCTTTGTTTCTGCTCTTTGGCCATTCTTCTGCAAAAGGGGGTCGGACTGTACCAGCAATGTTTCCAAATGTCAAGAGTCTGGGGTTCCTGTAGCAGTGAAAACAGACAAAGTTACAAGTCTAGATAGGTATTGTACCGGTTCTATAATAAAGGGCTGAGTAACACATTTCAGAACTCTGAGGTCTAAAGAAATGTGTAGCAGCACCGTGTAAGCACAAACATCAATTATTATTGTAGGTTGGCATGATCAATTGGTGAGATTGTAAAGATTTCCTGATATTTAAGTCAAGACTATGGACTAATATAAATATATATACACTATATTTTGTATTTTAATGCATCCCTCTAGAGCGTTCTGAAGTAAACAAATGCATTGATGAGTTCGTTAAATTATAACAGGGCTGCATGAAGTCTAAATTTCCCACACTAAAGTTGCAATAACGATATTGTGCCACACCCAACTCTTTTTCCATATGTTAGCAATTTATTGTTGCCTTCCTTACAGATCACAGTATAATTTATATGTTCATCAAGTTTAATTAAGCATTCACTTTTACATAATCCGACAATTTAAGACGTTTTCCATATGTTACATTTTTACGTCGTACATTTAGTTTTAAGTAGGAGCATTAATTGCATGATAAATATTGTTGCAGCAGATCTGTAAGAGACCAAAGCAGGCCCATTGGGTAGAGGGTCTGGTATTAGCTATCTGCTGTGTAATAAAGTGAGCCACGTTACAGTAACGTTAGTTGCTAATTGTTTGGCTTGCCAACACACGTGGCATTTCGTTTAAAACCACCCACACTCAGATACTGGAGAGACTTTGTTACTACCAAACACGCTTGCGTCTTCGATAAAGACACCGTGTCCAGGAGGGGCAAACAACCTCGGGCTAACTCCTGAGATTATGGGATTAAAGCTAACCGGTCAGCCACGGAGCTAATGTCTCTCTGCAGGGACAGAGGGGAGGAAATGTCTGACAGCGGCTCTCACCTGTTATGTCTTCACCGTCCGACACAAACTGGCTTTCTCTCCACTTGCAAACATATTTCTGTGCCCACTGACCCCGATACGGCGAGAGACAGTTACATGTCTAATGCGTCAACTTCGAAGGTACTTGACTGGTTGGCAACTATAAACCGTTCTACACCTGATGGCCGCCATTTCCTCCGCGAGTTGTGCAACTTCGTACAGGGGTCGAAGAAACAGCTTCTCGTACAATGGTTCCGACTAGCATTTTATTCCTACAAACAATTACAAATACAAAATGTATATATATATTTAGTTTATAGAGAGGAGTTAAATACTAAACATAAATGAATTATAAAGGTTATTCCTCAGATTATTAACAATAAGGACTTGCTGTAATTTGTACAGAGTCAAATAAAATAAAAAAAGTAAAGTACATACTTTACATGCACATGCACATGCACTGTGTTCACATGAATTTGCTGGAGGAAAAATCCTGTGATAGAAGAGGTATATTATTTTTAACCATGAGTTACAATGTTGTGTTCACAGAGTTTAAACAAATCCAGGTCAACCCTTGAAGCTAACATGTACATGGATTTTAGAACAAAGACTGCAGCAATACGCATTGGCTTTAAAACATGTTAACTAACACCCCTTCATCATTTATGCTGAAGTTGAGGGTCGCTGGAATTTTGACTCACATGTAGGAAAAGCACAGGTGGAAGTAATATTGTCAAAGACATATCTATTCCGCTTACGTGTCCCATAAACCAAGCCAATGAGCCAAATTGCACAACCACTATAACTGTAAGCACCAGTTGTGTTAGATCCCAGAGGCCTGATTTGATCTTGTATTCTTAATCATGGGATTAAAAAGGGAAACTCAAACTCACGGTGTTCTCCCCTGTCTGCCCTGAAAGTGTCTGTGCATGATACAAAATTGGGATAAGGAGAAGCCTCAACTACTGTTTTTTACCCCAGCAGCATTACATAAATCTCAGAAAAACTTGTTCAAAATAAGCCATCTGATTCTGCTTCCACGGAGCTCCAACGAGTGGTTTGATGGGCAGAGCGCGTTTGGTTTTCATTAGATCGTCTCGACGCTGAACCAATGCCCCATCTACAGTAATATGAAACCAGAGCTCTGGCAGACGTACTGTGCGGAAGAGAGCCGAACAGATGCAGTCTGCACCGCTTTTACTACCCGGTCCGCAGGTTTAACTGCGCTGCCGCACACAGCACCAGAAGCTACCCACGTAGTAACAACACACTGCCGGACGGTGCAATGGCCAAGGAGTAATGTTCGCGGGCACAGATGATAAACCTGCGTAGTCTTCTCTGAAGGATTATTTGTTTTCCCCCTGGAGGTGTGATATCGCAGCCATGGCGTGCTGTCAGACTCCCAGAAGTTTGCGAAGAGGCGAATGGGGCTTCGCTCCTCTGCTGGCTGCCGCGCTTCTCAGTATTCTGGTCGCAGGGATGCAACAAACCACCGCGTTTCCTTCCTGGAGGTTAGAGGTATGCTGTGACCACTTCATGATATGTAAGAACTGCGACTGTGAGGTCCAATATAGTGTCTAGTTTGTAATTTTCTAATTATATAAGTAAGTTGTGTCCTTAATCATTTTTTAAAAAACGCAACCCTAAACTCCATCAAAATTCTGTGACTTAGCATTTGCCATACGTTTCTGTGAAGCTATATACTAAGAATGGTGTTGCTTGACCTTATTTTATTGTTTTTTTTATTTTATTGAGTATTGTTATTACACGAGGCAGAACTTATTTTAAACAGTGTAGGCTAACTCATTTTTCTAAGTAGCCTCAATGATTAAACACCTACTCACTGTCTTGCAACAATACAGTAGTAGCCTAGGTGTGAAGCAATTATAATGAAATAAAGTGATACTTAATGGATACCCCATTTCCCCAAAAGTACATAAAGATTGTGTACATTTGACAGTGAGTAAAATAAAATTCTAATATTCAGGTCTTCAGCAGATAACGACGGGTATCAGGATGAGGTCCGAGAACAGAATCAATGATTTTTCAAATGATTTTTTTAGCCGCATCATTCACACTATTTTCTTTAACAGTTATTATGCAGAAGTTCTGCATAATAACTGTCCATGTAATTAAAACGTATAATTAGTTGGACATCATCACGTGAAATCACTCAGTTACAGCCCAGTGCATTTCAGACTTAATTAATGTTCGGTTATAAAGGCACACACGTTGGATGAAAACCATAATTAGATTAGGCAATGGAATGGATCCCTGTACAGTAAAAGGGTCAGTCAATTGGATAAATGTGTTCCTGCAGACTGCCTCCCACCCACTGTGATACAGAGCCTGATGGATCGCTTTATGTCATTTCCTTTGCCACACACTCTCATAATGTGTCAATCAAGAAGACTGCTGCTGAGGATTACATAACTGCCTAGCTTCTACCAGAATGAATTGCAGCATAAGTTAAATAGTTATGAGAGTCCAAATTGATCGCTTAGTTCATAAAGTTAGGTCAAAAATGCAGTCAAAGAGCATTTGGACGTGTTTTCTTTTATGTATACTGAAATACAATACACTATTTCTATCATTTAAAATCTAGAGATGTATCAGAAATGCATGAAAACACAATATTTTTCTATATTACGATATCCCATTAATTATCACTGTCAATGTTGACAATCAATTTGTGTATAACTGTAATCTGTGACAGATTCAGAACGTTTGAATTTGTTGAATTATAAACAGGAAATAGCCTTTGTTTCTCTGAAGGATGCAAATCATAATTCCTGTCTTACGGATTGAGGTTAAACTCTTCCAGACTCTCCCCCCAGGATCCTTTGGGATCCGTCCTCAGATCTTTTGCCCTCAGAGTCTGCGCTCACCGCTGGCTTCAAGGTTTAGCCTAGAGAGTTTGTTTCGGCCCTCGTGGTTTATGGTTCATCTCTATTTGTGCCAAAGTCTGACATTAGATTTGCACTGAAAACAACGAGACGCAACACTGAAAGAACTGCACTGGCCTCGCTACATTAAACACTTCATAAATCACAGGACGCAAGCCTCTGGTGTGTTAGGGTAAGGCCAGGAAAGCAACTGTTGTTTAAAACAATGACCAGTACGTATAATGCAATACAGAAACATCAAATTGAATGTGTGAGCAAGAGAGGCTATCAAGTTCAGCAGCAGTGTGGGACAGTCTGCCAGACTGCCTGCCCCCACGTTTCACTAGGAAATGAAGGAAGTACTGCTTCCATTTGTCTTGACTGGGCGAAGCAGGAACAGGAACCAGAGCATAAGGAGTAGAATGCAAAGTGAAGGGAGTGTCTGGGATGTTTTTGCTCTCCATCTTCAGTACTTTTCCCAAGTAAGACAACATGCACTGGAGCGTTTGTTGCATACGTCTACCGGTTGTGATCAAAGGCAGATTTTCCTTGCTACATGTATATACCGTATATGAATTATGCTTGGATTCTGAAGAAGTCAAATTATGAAAGATTGATAAAAAGTCACCAAAATTTGTATGATTTTGTGGAGCAGAATTATGTTTTTCTTGCTCATTTAATGCCACTGCGGTGATTTTCCTCCCAGTGTATTAATCATAGTATGGTATTATCGTATACACCATAAAGGCCTCGGTATGCTTTAAACTAACCAGATATTATTAGGTGTCGTCTGACCATGTTCACAGCTGTCATGGAGACGTTGTGCAACGCGATGAATCACACAGATGGGGACATTTGACAACCGCACATCCTTTCTGTTAGTGTTGCACACGGTTGTTGATTGAAAGCGATGGCAGTCAGGGGCGGCCTGGGCATGGGGAGGTTTGGGAGGTCCGATTCCACTCCAGTTCACCTGGGCTTGTCTGGCCGGTCTTGCTTTGATTCAGTGCAGTGGTGACGTGCTTATACGAACTGACGAGGCAGGTGTTGGTGAGACATCCTAAAGCGTCTTGAAAGGTCCTCAACATCCTCAGATTCTCTTAATACCACAACAACTGTATTAGTATCACAATCACTGCCAAAAAAATGTTTGGCTCACACTCTCTGACCGCTCACATAAAAGGCCTCTGCATCTTAAAGTCCCAGAACTTCAGTCCCAGTACGTCCCTAATGGCAGTAGTTTGTGTGAGAGAAGAGAAGAGAAGCTTGAAACGGACTACTTTCACACCTCCACACACTTGGCCAAACGCTGTGTAAAGTGAGCGTTTTTGTTTGGTCGTCTGCTTTGAAAGAACTTCAGATTCCAAAAGGTAGTTTCCGACGCTGTTAGACAATCGAACAACAAGTCAATTTGAAGCATATTGAGGCCTTTACACTTCTCATTGCAACCCGTTTGTGGTTGGCATGCCCTCTTTTTATCCCCTCACATCTCACTCCGGATTTCCGCTTGTCAGTCTGCAAAGCACATAGTTATGGTTGAAGTATGGAGTGGCCCATTGTAACTAAATCAAGATTTTGTGGTATATGAGCAGTGGTATGTAGCTTCAGCAGTTTTTCAGTATCAATGCGTGTCCCCTTAAATCCCTCTTAAATGTATCAGTGAGGACAGGAAGTCTTCCTGCTCTCAAGCACAGAATGGGCTCCTTGGGTCAGAGTGACTTCAAGTGTTGGAAAGTGGATTTATTACTTAGCTTTCTCCTCGAAAAGTGATAGATTTGATCAACTGATGTGATCGCTATTATGGAATATCGCAGCCAAGGAAAACTACAGCTTCAGTCACAGAATATTAATGAAAGCAATAAAATGCAAAGTACACATGGACGGCCTTTCAAAGCTATAAAAATATTGTAGAGTCCAGGCGTGATGATTTGGAATAGACATTGTCCATCTTCAAAGGGACATCAGACACAGCTTATCTGTGAAAAGCCTCATTCTTTATGCTTGGAAAGCACTTGAACTGCTGACCACTTCCTGTTTCCATGAGATGGAATGCCCTTGCATGATAAATGTGACGCGTAACATTCAGACGCAAGGCCCTTGAAATAACAGCAACTGAGCGCAGCTGTATCTGTCAAGATCGCAAATGGAGTTCACTTCAGTGCGAGGTGATTAATTAAAGGTTTTTCTTTGTCCAAGGAAGAAGCTTACACCACTGTGTTGCTCATCGGGATCCGCAAAGAGGCCCAGTCACAAGTGCTTCACCTCTCCAGGAACAAGCGCTACACCCTCACCCCGGAGCAGCTCAAATGGGACAAGTTGAAGCTAACATACAAGTATTCCTTTGCACAATTCTTCCTCTAGTCAACACAACAGCAGCTTTTGGTGAACAAACATTTGGACAGTAGACAAGATTAATGTAACTGCTTGAGGAAAACAGTGACTTCATCTCTTTCATATTGACATATATTCAAATTAAAAGTATCCATGTCAGTCTAAGCCTAGCTGAGATACAAGAGAATATCAAGTAATGGAGCTGTACTTGCAGTGCTTGTGGGAATTCAGTCTGAACAGTAGCCATTGTGTTTTGGCAGATCCCCCTTGCTGCAGAAGAATGTGTGTAGAGACCAGTAATAACCACATATCGCTGTTGTTTCTGAGCAGGTTGCTCTCCTTCCCCACAAACCTGATAAATGCCAGCGACACGCGCCGAGGCATCGCCAAGGCTTTTGGCATGTGGAGCGACGTCTCGCCGTTCAGCTTCAGAGAGGTGCCAGCTGACCAAGAAGCAGACATGAAGATCGGTGGGTACTCTGCATGTGGCTGCTTCAATCCTTAACAGATGTTCCTTGGCCCCGAGCTCCAGACTTCTGCTCTGTCGGTACTGTTTTTCTCTCCGCGCTGTCAACGCAGAGATGACTTCGCCTCCAAACCTATTAAATCAAACTGGCCGCGACTATATTACCGAGCTTATATTCGGCATGATTCATAATTCTGAGTGAAAAAAAGAACCGCTTAACCTACATACATGTCAGCCTATGGCGGAGCAGCCCAAATTATGCTTTATCTGTCCCTTTGGGTGCAAAGTCCAGGGTCCTGCATAAATTGTCAGGGACAGTGAGAGGAATGGTTGTCATCCTGCGAGGTGAAGGCTGAAGAAAAAGCTTTCACTTTTGTCATTTATCATCCCCCTGCTGTTGTCTACACAGAGCAGAAATAATGAAGTGAGGGTTTCCCTCCTCGTGTCTGAGGTCTCTCTCTCCGTCTTGGCAGGCTTCTACCCCATCAACCACACCGACTGTCTGCAGTCCTACTTGCACCATTGTTTCGACGGCATCACAGGAGAATTGGCTCATGCGTTCTTCCCGCCAACTGGCGAGATCCACTTTGACGACCACGAATACTGGATTCTGGGAAACATGCGCTTTAGCTGGAAGAAAGGCATGTGTCTTTAAGCATGTTTGTTGAAACTGCAAATATTGAAACCATAAGGGGATGGATGCTGGTCAGCTCGTGGCGTGCAGGGCAACTGAAAGAGAAAACAATCAAACGGTATCTGTGTTGCAGGGGTTTGGCTGACGGATCTCGTCCATGTGGCAACTCATGAAATTGGCCACGTCCTGGGACTCATGCATTCCTTGAACCCGAAGGCTATAATGCACCTGAATTCAACTCTGACAGGGCGCAAGCTAATCACGCAGGATGAAGTGTGGGGCTTGCACCGTCTCTACGGTATGTTGACGATCCTTCTTACCTTTCCACCAGAACACAAATGGGAAAGCTCTTCTTTTGACTTTGACAATTATGAATGCATCTGACGACGTCAGTCATCCAGGACACAGGATGTCTACAAGTAGTAAGTCGAAGGCAAAAGGACTTATTGGGTCTTGAAGACATTTTGCAATTCCTCCCAAAAAGTGAACCACTAAGGCCTCTTAAAGGAATGGAAAATGTCCTCAAGACCTAAAGAAGCAAATCCAGTTCTAATGCTGGGATCAGACTACATAATAGGCCTGATCGCCCGACGAAAAGGGGCTGTGTGTCATAGGGGAAGACAACTGAAACGCCTCACAGCAACTTTCACAACAGGTTCCCTGATGTTGGCTGAAACATGCCAAAGCAAAAGAGGAATGATGCTGTTGATGCTTTCAGGTGGAACAGTGAAGTCGGTGCTTGGCACCACCTTCCTGATCACCTGAACGCCATGAAAGTCATAAAAGACGGCAAGCTACAATTGTCTCTCAGCCTAGTCAGGGCTAGAATTTAAGTGATGGCTTCATCTGACACATCTCCAAAAGGTTAAAGATATTGTGTGGTCTGATCCCAGTGTGAGAAGAATTACGTCTTGAAAAGAAGCAGCTGTACAAAACCTCTAAAAATCCAGTCCAAAATGTTGGCCACAATCGATCAGAACGTAGACCACAGTTTGTCTTTGACGACTAACTCTAATGAATGTTGTATAAACTACTCATGAGTCATCATTAGCGTGTATTAAGATGAGTCATTTTCATTGGAACCAAAAGTAGATCAGAGATCCTAATACTTTTGCTGCCAACTTGTCTGATCCTCTTCCTACTTGCTCCATCTGCCCCTCTCCTCCAGGATGTTTGGACCGCTTATTTATCTGTCCGGCCTGGGCTCGGAAAGGCTATTGCAACAGCAAGCGGAAGCTGATGCAGAAGCACTGCCCCTCCAGCTGTGATTTCTGTTATGGTAAGATGCAGGGGGGGGGGGGGGGGCAGAGAGAAGAGTTTTCTCTCAATTGAGCAGCGCAAGGAGCTGCTGTGAACCGTTTGCCAATGGAGCAATGGGAGCACACAGGTCCAGCCATGCAGAGCGGCGATGAGGGTTTTGAAGAATCAGATTTAAAGGGAGGTAACACTTGCCACTGGAGGAGTTTGTCTGTAGTTCTGGAGAATACCAGCGTCCACAGGGAGGAAATGTGCGTTTTAGCCCAGAACACTGACAGAGCAGAGCAGGTGCAGGTTGATCGATGTCTCCACACCAAGTATTGACAACACACCAGCAGTCTGACAGCCTAAGCCACTTCAGCGTTACTGCGGAGCGCGCTGGTGATCAGGTCTCCTGTTGCACAACAGGAAACGGCTCCTCTTACCCATCGCAGCCCATAGATAGACTTTTGAGGAGTTTTGTCAGCAACAAGGGTCAGCGTGGAGAGAGGAAAAGAGGATATGATTCCTGGCTCGCTGTAATCTGTTCCTCATTGTTGATTGGGAGACGTTGTACGGCTGTGGAAAATTCCTGAGCGACTCCAAACCGTTGGAATTTCAGACTGTGGCTTGAGGGTTAGAGACACACAAGGTCAATTTGGATTTTTGCGGCATTAACGAGAGCGACTGTTTTATAAGCAGACTTTGAGTTGATCACAAGGCAGGCCTGTTGTGTTTGTGTTTGTCATAAACCAGATGGGAGAGATTATACTGGTAGGACAGCCGCGGCGCCGGCAGCTCAGGGGGTTGTGAAAAGCCCATTAAGTGACGCGATGAGGGTCTGTATCCAAAAGGTTCACAATAATCAGAGTTTCAGCGAGGGAAAGTTGGAACGCCTCCAGACTATTAAAGACACAGGTGTAGGATCATCTTTTTTCTTTGTCTTCGTTGCTGTCAGACGATTGTTTCAGTCAGGATCATTTTAAGACCACAAAAGGTCTGATCTTTGTTTGTCTCATATTGGAGCATCAGCTTCAGGTTTAAGTGTTTCCCTTCCAATCCTCTTCAGAATTTCCTTTCCCCACTGTGGCTCCCACCATGACACCCCCGAGGACCAAACACAAGCTGGTCGTCGAGGGCAAGAAGCTCACTTTTCGCTGCGGGAAGAAAATAGCATCGAAGAAAGGCAAAGTATAGTGAGTATCTCTCTCTCTCTTTCTCACAGTCCCGCTAACCGCAGTGGGTTTCACCGAGCGGCATCTAACGTATGACTCCCGTTTCAGCTGGTACAAGGACGGGGAGCTGCTGGAGTTCTCTCACCCCAACTACATCTCCTTGAAAGACGACCACATTACCATCGTGGCCAACGCCATCAACGAAGGCACATACACCTGCGTTGTGAAGAAAAAAGACAAAGTCCTCACGAACTACTCGTGGAGAGTGCGCGTGCGCTTCTGAGGGCCTCCGCACACTGAACGGGACGCATCCACACACGCGGTCACATGGGGACCTCGTTCACAACGGGCACATATTTCTTTTTAGAAAGAAAAAAAAAAAAAAAAAATAACGGTTCTTCCTGTATCTTCCACGTCTAATCGACGATTGTCATTGTGTAAATGCGTGTTAATATGTGCAAATAATAAATGATCCGTGACAAGTAGCACTCTAGTGGAAATACCACCTGACTGTGAAAAGATGTTTATGACAGACGCTGCGGTTTTTCATTTTATTTGGTGATGAAAGATCCGTGCGTTGTTTTTGGACAGTAACGTCTACTCTGGGTTCATAGAGTCTGGATTTGTTCAAAGCTCTTTCTACTGCTCGGGCAGTAATGGTTCAAGGCCACCCAGGGGTTCTTGAGGGGCGCCTACCTAAGATGTGAACTAATTAGATATTACTTCTCATATACAGTGAACACAAAATCTTCCTGGGTAGGACCCTGAGAGAAAGTGTCATCCAAAATACATCCATGAGCCCAAAGTATGTTTGTTTAGGGGTCTGAACAACTTCCAGGAGCCATTGCTTTGATGCATGCCTTTTGGATAATTTACACACTGACCAAATTAAACGACTTAAGCCAGAGGAAGCAATGCCGTCTGCATCCTTTGGAACTATTTGGACCGTAAGCCACACATGGAACACCTCAGACGTCTAGCTTACTTTACTAGCCTCACAGTGAAGCCAACGGTCTGCCTCCAGAGACCGAGCAGTCAGTTCCACTAGCAGCTCATTCCGTCCCAGTTTATTCAACACATCAGGTGTAATAATCTGCATTAGGGCTCCGGTGGGGGGGGGCCGGGGATGTATAAAAGTGATAAATGAACATTTCCATTTTAGCGCCGGCTTTAGACATCCCAAGACGAGGGATTTTCGGTACTATAATGTTTGTTTGTCTTCGGCTGAAAATCAAAAGAATTTATAGCTTTGATTCTGAAGTCGCAGAGCCATTTAAAACCAACAGCAGAGCAAAGTCTGGGCCTCTTTCCCCCTGAAAGAACAAAGTACTGAGACAAAGTGTGCAGTGCAAAGAATGACATCACTTTTGGACAGCGACTACCAAGTTGGGTTCAAGGCTGGATTTTTGTTTTTTTTTAGGCTCGACTTCCCTTCATTTTTCTCTCTCCTCTGGCAGTGTGCGGTTGTGTTTGCATAACTTGGACAGAGTTTATAAATATAGTGAAAACGGTAGACAAAACAAAGTTTCAAACTTTATTTCTTGCAAAAACATCATCCCGCTGCCATCAAGTGACACCGACAGTCCTAAGTAAATTTCGAGCATAATGCTGGATGGAAAACACAGCCAACGCTGCATCATTATACAGTAGCTCAGGCAGCCAGGAAATACCAACCGTTTAGAAAATCTGCTCCTCTCTCATGAAATATAAAAAGGGAAAATAAAACAAAAGTCAAAGATGAGAGCTAAACGTCTAACAGATGTACGGTCGCGTCTCCTCTTAAGAGCTACAATGGACACATTTAAAAATGGTTTGAGAAGCCGAAAAAAGTCGAGCGACAAATTCGGAAGATTCGACATGCTTGAGCCACCAGTCTTTGCTGTGAGACAGTCCTGACTATTTGGTAACAGTTGCAAATGTTCAGATATTTATCTGGTTCATAGCTGTGTACCAGTGACACTGTCCCAACTCCGAAAGAACGAGTCCCAGATCTCTTCGCTCTCGCTTCCTCAGCTGGACAGCCAGGTATCCTGCAGAGTTTTGGGCTCAGAACTTGAGGCTGAATCCTGGACCGACTGCAGACACTCCCTGGTTGCTGGTTGTCAAGTGGAAGCCCGTGTCTTTGAGGTCGTCATCGCCGGCCTGAGGAGATTATGGAAACAAAGTTAACTCACGGTTAATGACCGCAGCCAGTTTCATTACTCTTCTGATGTCCTGCCGTTTCATTTCTTACATATTTATTAGAGAACTGATCAACACAACACTGGTTACCTTTGAAAAAAAAAAAAACCTTAAACTGAATGATTCTGAGACCTATTGATTGTATTCCATACAAGTATGCATTAACATGTTTATAATTCATATTTTTATAGGTATTTTATAGAGTTTTAATGTACCAAAGTTTGTTTTCACAAGCTTTTCCAAAAGAATAAAGCAGAGATAAACAACTTAAAACTTCTGGCATGAAACGGTCTAATTTATTGTGCAAATATTCATCTTATATTGAAACGCATCAGTATCAGCCTGAAGCTTATGGGTGGGTAGGACCACTGCTGAAGAAATTATGGCCTAAAGGGCGCTCATCATGGAAAACACGAGGAGGAAATACCCGGACACAAAGCAGAAGCCTGTAGGTCTGTAATCTATTTAACATGGACGGCGTTCGGAAAGACTGGTAGCCGTGTGTAATGGAGAAAGTGGAGCCTAATGTCCTTACCAGTTGACTGTAGCCCAGTCCTCCCTCGGGTGGACGAGGACTGGTGCCTCTCTTCACCCTCTGTTGCTCACTTTTGGCCGGCCAGGTGGGGAACATGGACGGGTCGATGGGCAGCGGCGTCTCGCGGAAGTACTCGTGCTTGAGCCCCTCGTCCGATAGAATCCTCTTACTGGGGCAGTAGGTGAGGAATCTGGCAAAACAGTGGACGCTCGCGTTACTATGGAGAAGCTAATTTCACTTCAGACACGTTTCAATACAGAAGCACAGGTAGCAGGCAGCTGACATTGTTGTGTGGACTTTTATTCCTTACACAGAAAAGTCTGTGTGTAGCGTAATCATTCAAAACGGTAAAACTTTATTTGTGCCATGTGTAGGAATCCCCACTCTAAAATAGTGTTTTTTTTTTTAGAACATTTAATATCGTCTGTATTAACTAAACTAAGTCTAGACAGACAATCTGGACACACGGTGCCGGTCGGACACGAGGGACCACTGGGTTTGTGCGAGGAGTCCTAATTGGTTATGACAGGATCAACACAGCACAATGGGGAGCTGCTCAATTGTGATAATTGGCCTTCTACAAAAAAGTGCCAGATCGGAATCTTCCCTGTGTGAGTGGGAACACCAGCGTGAAAAGGTTTTACTGAGCACATTGTCTTTGTATTTTATGTGGAAGGAATCTCTGACTCTCGCTTCCTACAGTTTGAAGTAGTAAATAAAGCAAACTCAGGACACCAAAGGCCCCCGTTCCTCAAACACGTACCCACACAGGGAGGTGTGATATTTCAAACCGCACTGTGATGTCTACCTGCCCAACGACACCTCTTAACTTCCTTTCAAACAGCACTCCTCTACGTGTTGACCCCCTGAGGTATGAATCTGTCCCTGTGTAAACGCCTCATGAGTCTTCTGACAGCTGGAGGTTTTGCAGCTGCGCTGGATGCGCGCCAACCTTCCACTGAACCGTGATCCCTCCACGCTGGACACGCTGTTGGCCGTCCACTGCAGCTGTTTGGTAACCGGGCGGTTCGGTTTTCATTTACAGGTGTGGGCAGAAGTCTCTCTGAGTGGGTGAAGGTCTTACAGGAGAGCTGAAAAGCTTGTCTCTGTTCTTTGCTAAACAATGCTGCTCTACGGAATGTGCAAAATAGAATCATGAACCCATTACTCTGTAGCGTGGAGCCTCGCCATGGTGAGTGTGTGCGTGTGGAACGGGACTGTTGTTTAGCCAAGTTGATGAATTACTCGTCCGCTACCGTTGTCATGTTTTAAGGCAGCTTGCCAGAAATGTGCTGACTGACTCATAACAGCTGGAAAGAGTAACAGCACTTGACCGGGCAACAATGGGTTCATCCAAGTGTCCACTGTAGGATTCATTCTGATTGTTCGGGATATGAGTGGTTGATATTTGCTTTTTTATTGATATTGGTCTGCGTTATAACCATAATGGATGGAAAATAACACAATACGCTATTGTGTACTCATCAGGCCGCAAGAGCTGTGGTGGTTAGTCGCCGGACTGACTGCAGTGAAGCGAGGACCCGGTGCAGCGTGTGTGTGTGTGTGTGTGTGTGAGTGAGAGAGAGAGAGGTGCAATGTGGTGTCTTGTGTGTGGAATGAGGCAGCCCTCAAGAATCCTACTTGTTCATGAGGTCAAAGCCTTGATCTGAGAGCAGCGCTCCGAAGCGTTTTCGCAGGTGGTTGTAGGGATACTCTGTGAAAGTCATCTTCTTCACAGCGGGCAGCTCGCCGTAGCCGGGCCAGATCTTCTCGCTGGGTGACCCCAGATCCTGCAGACAACACACACAAGTCAGCAGACGGCATATTGTTAGTGCAAGGAGAGATGGATATGAGATATTTCCACTTTGGCAAGAGTATTCATCGACCACAGACATGGCAATAAACCAGTCCTAAGTGCATTTCAATACTTCAATTCAGAACTGGTAAAGAGTGTAGGATGACTTGGGAGGCCTGAATGACATCAGTCCCCGAGGCCGTCATGCTGTAAGCAGATCATAAGCAGGGCCGGCCCGTTAGCGTCTCCTCCCCTCAGCTGTGTCCTCAGCGTCTAAACTCGTGCGTCTGTGCTGGAGAACCAGAGAGAAAGTCTCTTTGCTTTCTGATCTCAGTTCCTTTGTTGCTCTTCCCTGAATCTCTGCGCCCGGGAGTTTAATTTCACTCCTGCATTCCTGTTTGTACTTTCACATCAGCCTTTTTTTTTTTTTTTTACTGTTTCCTGATTGCTTTCAAAAAGGTGTCAGAGCATTACTGCTGATGCACACAAATCTCCTGCTGTTGCAGCTTCACAATAAAAGTTTTCCACTTGGTAGCAGGCGGGTTGCTTTTATGGTTATAAAGCAGCGCTGCTCTTAAAGAAAAACAGGTCTAATTAACCATACATGGACATATACCGCTCTATTCGGTGGGTTTATATCATTGCAGGGAGGAAAAGTACAAACAGCAACAGCCACAAAGAGCAGAAAATGTCAGAAAATTGTGACACCTCCAATATGTCACCAAGGTAAACAGCTTTACCTTGTTCCAGAGCAGCGTGACTGCTCGCTGCCGTTCACAGCATGGTTCGGAAGGACTCCCTCCCCTACTATAAAAAACAACTCTATATCTTCTCAGTTTGATACGAACTTCATGAGCTGGGTTAACGTCTACCAACAGCTCCACCCTGTGGTGCACTACACGTCTGACCTCCACGCTGACCTCCTCTGCACACTCAAAAGATTTACAGCCTCTAAACCAAAGGGATTTACTTCGTTTTACAAGGGAAAATGAGGGCATTTACCTTAAAAACCTTGTTAATTTGGTCGATTTCAGATTTTCCAGGGAAAAGAGGTTTCTGGGTGAGGAGCTCGCCAAATATGCAGCCCACTGACCACATGTCCACAGCTGTGGAGTACTCCTGTGGAGAGAAGAGCAAACACGGTGGCAGTCCGCAGAAACACAAAGTAGACAGTCTGCCTGGCACGTTTCTACGTTGGAGCCCGACGTGTGTGTGAAAGTGGATTAGCTCTGATGGGTCGTGTTGCAGTGGTATTTGGTATCTTAAAAAACTACACTTCACTTGGAAATACATCTTTTGGTAAACCAAATCAATCAAGATGGCGTAACCGAAGTACATGGCCTTAATATTTGTACTTGTGTGTTTTTACGTGGGAGTAGGGTGAAGGGTAATTCTCACCTTGGCTCCGAGCAGCAGCTCTGGTGATCGGTACCACAGGGTCACCACTACAGGGGTGTAGGGCTTCAGGGGGGAACCGTACTCCCGGGCCAAGCCAAAGTCGCCAATCTACAGTACGGGACAGTGAGCTCACATCAACACCGGTAAAATTCACTTTGGGTAAAAGACCGATGCCTCAGTATGAATAAGATTCATCCATTAGTGTTCATTTCATTTCGGGGTATCACACTACTCAGCCTCCCGGGGAAGGCTTATGCCAGGGTGCTGGAAAGGAGGCTCCGACCGCTTGTCCAACCTCGGATTCAAGAGGAGCAATGCGGATTCCGTCCCAGCCGTGGAACAGTGGACCAGCTCTTTACCCTCGCAAGACTACTGGAGGAGTTCTGGGAGTTTGCCCAACCAGTCTACATGTGCTTTGTGGACTTGGAGAAGGTTTTCGACCGGGTCCCTCGGGGGTTCTTGTGGGGGGTGCTGCGGGAGTATGGGGTGCCGGACCCGTTACAACGGGCGATCCGGTCTCTGTACGACTGCAGTAGGAGCTGTGTCCGCATTCTCGGTAATAAGTCAGACACGTTCCCGGTGGGTGTTGGCCTCCGCCAGGGCTGCCCTTTGTCTCCGGTCCTGTTCGTGACTTTCATGGACAGGATATCTAGGCGCAGCCTGGGGGCGGAGAACGTCAGGTCCGGGGGTCTCGGGATCGCCTCTCTGCTGTTTGCAGATGATGTGGTCCTGTTAGCCTCCTCGGATCGTGACCTCCAGCATTCACTGGGGCGGTTTGCAGCCGAGTGTGAAGCGGCGGGGATGAGAGTTAGCACCTCCAAATCTGAGGCCATGGTTCTCTGCCGGAAACCGGTGGATTGCTCCCTCCGGGTGGGGACGGAGTGCCTACCTCAAGCGAAGGAGTATCTCGGGGTGGCCGGGCTCAGCCTTAGAGATAGGGTAAGGAGCTCAGTCATCAGGAGGGAGCTTGGAGTCGAGTCGCTACTCCTTCGCGTCGAAAGGAGTCAGCTGAGGTGGTTCGGGCATCTAATTAGGATGCCTCCTGGACGCCTCCCACTGGAGGTTTTCCAGGCACGTCAAACTGGGAAGAGACCCAGGGGAAGACCCAGAACACGCTGAAGAGATTACATCTCCCAGCTGTCCTGGGAACGCCTCGGGATCCCCCAGAATGAGCTGGAACATGTTGCCGGTGAGAGGGAGGTCTGGGTCAGCCTGCTTGGCCTGCTGCCACCGCGACCCGACCCCGGATAAGCAGAGGAAAATGGATGGATGGATGGATGGATGTTCATTTCATGATCCTCTGATGTCTCATAGGAGATCAAATGACCATAAACCCTGGTGCATTATGGTACTGCAATGTCTCATTGGATTTGAAAAACTACAAGATGCAGTATGATTCATATTTTCTATTGTCAGCTTCCATAAAACTCAACCTGACAAAAGTCTGTATAAACCTTGTTTATTTACACATGGACTCTCCGTTCATTTTGCCAAAAATTCATGCTCCAATTGACTTACAGTAATCATGAGCAGTTTGTGTAACTGTTGTATTGCTGCTAGCTCGGGAGAAAGATGGATTAAAAGAGGCTTTTTCAAGAGTTTCTGTATAAAATAAAGATGGATTTTGAATTAGAAAATATAAATTTCATTAATGTAAGGGTTAGGCTTTTTTCTTTCCATACATTTTTGGGATATTTAATGAAGTCACATTCTAGGGGTGGAAGACTATTACGGTGCCCTTGAGTGTTTACACCGTCTCAATTTACAGGTGACATACTCCTGATACTCTGACTGGAAATCCATTTTCAGTCATGGCCTGTCACACCAAAGGCAAAACTTGTGTTTGCCATTCGTGTGAAAACGCTTATATTAAATAATCATACTTTCACTTTGAGTTTAACATCAATCTGACACTGCTGGACTAAGAACACCAGTTAGCAGCTACTATAGCAGATAATGGCAACAATTGTGAACTTCCTCATTTATAAATTCAACTCGTCTCAATCACAAAGATCCCTGAAAGTGAAAAAATCTGACAGAGGTTACACCACATTGTTCACACTATCTGCTATGTTCTAAATCTCCTGTAATAAAAATGGGACAACTGTATTCATGAGTGGTACGTAATGGTAGAGTCTGTGAGGGCCCGAGTGAGAACCACAGTGCGATGCTGTACCTTGAGGATACCCTTGTGGCTCAGCAGCAGATTGGATGTCTTTAAGTCGCGATGGAGGATCCAGTTGTCGTGGAGATGTCGGACACCTCGCAGCAGCTGAATCATCAGAGTCTTCACTTCGCCTGAAAGAGAGAGAGGCGTCGCGCTTTAACAGAGCTGCTGTGAGGCAGAGGATTTAAAGCCCGAGCTGTGCACAAAGGAAAACAACATAAAAAGGTAGTGGACCATTTTTTAACCCCACACACAGAAATGGACCCAGAGCTCAACACGGTGTCACTTTACCTGGCAGGAAGGGCTGCTTCATGGTTTCCATCAGACTCTTCAGGTCATGTTCCACGTAGTTCATCACGATGTAGATCTTGTCCATATTACTTCCAACAACTATTTCCTAATATTAGAGTAAAAGCAAAGGTTAGACTTCGCTGCAACACATAACAATAAAAGAGTTAATACCTAAATTAGTAACGTTCGAGTTCTCTCACCCTCACTGTGACGATGTTTGGGTGCTGAGCTTTCAGGATCGTGTTGATTTCTCTTAAAGACGTGATGGGGAAGCCCTCCTTCTCCTTCTCCATCTTCAACCTTTTCAAGGCCACAATTTCATCTGCAAACAGGAGGCAGTATTCATTGTTTCACCAATAAACATGTGTGAGAATGCAGAGAGCGAATGGACCGACGCGGTTTCTTTTCATACCCGTCTTTTTGTCCTTGGCCCTGTACACCACGCCGTAGGTTCCCTCTTCTATCCGGTTCAGGCACTGGAACTCCTCAACACTGCGACAACCCTGAACAAAACAACACACAATGTAATTGAAGACCTCAACATATGTATGACCTGCATTACACGATTACATGTAACATTTGCGTGCATGTTGGTACCGACCTGTAACGCAGGCAGATACTTGGGAAGCTCCTTCTTCAGCTCCACGGGGGAGATTGGAGGGGAATCTGGGATGTAGTTCTCTTCGGGGGTGGGGGAGCGAGAGTGAGTTTGAGAGTGAGGCGTGGGGTCACCCTCTCCTGTGTCGTCGTCATCCTCCTCTTCCTCCTCCTCCTCCTCCTGCTGCTCCTCCTCCTCCTCCATGTCCTCACCGCTCTCCTCGGAGTCGTGATCGAAACGGGACTCCGGCACTGTGAGGCCAAGTGGGAAATCTGTCAAAACTGCAGCAACACGTATAGCATGAAAAATAAACAATTTTATAGGATCTATACTTAGATTGCGCCTTTAAGAACCCTGCAGAGATGAATCCTGGGAAAGCATTTTATTAACTTCCAAAAGAAGAATTATAAATGAACTTCCAAATATTTAGCAGACGAAGCCAAGCTGTAACTATCTCTCCCCACTGCCCACACAACTCTTCCTTCTAAAAAGGTTTCCAGACATAAACTGTTTACATAAAAAGCTTTTAACAACACTCAAAGCAAATAATTACAATTTAGTCGCGCTGCACGTCATGAGAATAACTTTGCAAACATGCCTTTAAAAGGTTCAGTATCATCTTAGAATTAGAAACAGTCCCTTCACAGAAATCACAGGTGACATGTTTACCTACCGGCAGGTATGTGATTCCCATTTTCTCTCTCGTCTTCAAAGTCTTCCGCTGACTGCTCGTCCTCGCTCACGTCCTCTGAAAGGGTGGAAGCCACCGTGTTAAACCCGTGACGCTGTGTAACCGGACCTGACTCAGCAGCATTAGTCAGTTGGTTTTGTTTGACAGTTTTACCTGCACTCTGCTCGGACCGTCCCGAGCCCGAAACAGACTCCCCTTCCTCTTCTTCACCCTCAGTCTGGCTGCTGGACTCCTCTTCATCGTCGTCATCTTCATCATCTGACCCTGATCCTGATCCCGATGCTAGACAAGGTGAATAAGATACAAGAGAAAAAATATTTGGAAGCGATTTAACTAACACTGAAAATGTCCTACAACAGAAGTCAGGCCTTCCCATTTACAATGACAGAGTGATTGGACAACCCGAGTACTGCGACTCCATTCCATAACGGTCATGTATTGTTATAATATAGTTATTATAAGCCTTTACCGATGGAGGATCCTCCTGAGCTGGTCTTCCTCTCGCTGTCACTGATGTCCTGGAGGTCTGCGAGCAGGTCTTTGCCCTCTGGCTTCTCCTCCTTCGACGCTGCTGACAAAACGCAGTGGGAGTTATGCTGAAACTCGGAGGTTTGCAACACACAGATATTGACGATAACTATATTTAAAAAGGAAATATTGATATCATGTTAATACACAAATAATCCTGCGCCATTATGCTTACAGACTCTCTCCACCTGCCAACAATCGTATTTTGTTTAATAAACAAAAGGTTAAGATTAATTTAACTGATAGCATTATTTATTTATTTTTCAAATTTTCTCTAGATATCACGGGAATATTGTTAGAACTAATTAGTTTGGCCACTATAATAATGTAGTAAAAATCTGATATGAAGACAGTGCTAGCTGAAACAGTTGAGCAAAAACATAATAAACTCAAATAAAACATTTTTTAGAAACTGTGAAATTCCAATCAATAAATGTATAAACTCACGTGCACTTTTCCGTGGTTCGCCGAGTTCAGATCTGTCCCGGGGAATGCGTGTGGGACTCCGGCTGTGGCTGTGACTTTGTTTTGGCTTGTCACCGTACTCATCCGGTAGCATCCGATGGTGAGATGGCACTGTGGACAGGAAAGTCTCTTATTCATCAATGCTGCCGTTTAACCTAGCTTAGCATAAAGGCTGACGGTGCTAGCCTGGCTCCATCCGAGATGAAAAGACGTGCCTCTTGTCCAGCGGGGCGTTCATGTTGACTCACTGACCTTCTCGCCGACTGTCTCTCTCTTTGCGTCGCTCCTCGGCCCTCCTCTCCCGCTCCTTCAGCTCGCGTTGCTCTTTCTGCTGTTCGCGCAGCTTTCTGTCGCGCTCGCGCTGGCGCTCCTGCTGTTCCAGGCGGTCCCTGTGGTCCAAAAAAAACCCAGGAGAATCCAATCGGGGTCTGTCCAGACAACCAAAAGCCCAATCTCGTCAATGTTTGTTAATTTTGAGTCTGGGTTGATAAAGCGCATCTTACTCAAACATACAGTTAGTTTGTGGCTGCAGCATTGCTTTGTCATCGTCACAGCTGTACTCAATGATTAATATAATGCAATAACATAACCCAAACTGTTGTTGAGTTCCACTTGAGGCTGCATTGTTTACATAGACTCGACTTAAATTGCTTAAAAAGAAAACATACCTACAATCCTACCACCTGAACGTGAGAGAAAAGTCTAAATAAACTATGTTGATTTTTTTTAAACAGTTGCTGTTGTGTCACTTCAGATACTTTAGTACATCACATTTACAACTAGAGCACAGAAGCTATAGATTTGAAAGAAAAAGACATTTCGATCGATTGTCGATCATGTTGCTCAAAGACCTTAACATACTGGCAAGTTGAATACTTACTCCAACAAAACAGGCATTTAAAAACATGTATGCTGATTGAACTCCAGTGGAAAGCATAAACACTTCTGTGCATTAGATAATCTGATATGTGGTACTTTTCCAGGGCTGCCGCTCACCTTTCTCTGCGTGAATGAGCTCTGGCCTGCTCTCTCCGTTTCTGCCTCTCCCAGTCTCTCCGGGCTTTGTCCTCCTCCCACTGACGCTTCCTGCGTTCGTTCTCTCGCTCTTTTTCTTTGTCTTTGGGTCGTACTTGTTTCCCTGCTGTACAAGTAAAAAGTCATAAGTGGAAGCAGATCCTTAAAAAAAATCCTTAATAAAACATGCTTGTGTTTATGTTATTTAGCAGCACTTCCACACCTCCTTCTGCAGAGGTACTGCGATGGCGTCTTTTGTCTTTTCTCTTCTCCTCCTTTCTGTGGTGAGACTTGTCTTTTCTTGCTATTTGCTGTGGAGGCTTGATAGCCAATGATTCGTCTTCCTCGCCCCTGTAGAAATGTGAAGGAAACATTGTGAGTCTCTAAAGAGTCAGCAGCACTGTGTTGTTGCACATCATTTTTAAACCATGACATACATACTTTGGTGTTTTTTGTTTTGTTGTCATGTTTTTCTTGTGTTGCAAATGGGCTACAACTGCATTTCTTTGTACATCCCTGCGTTGCATAATGACAATAAATGATCCTTGAATCCTTAAGTATTACATGTACACTACTGCCACCATAGAAATACACTCATGTTAGTTTCTTACAGTTGCAAATACCTGTCCTCTGTCGAATCCTCCCGTGCGTACGGGGAATTACGAATTGTTATTTCCATCTTTTGATCCCGTAGTTCTCCTTCCTCCGGAGTATCTCGTTTGGCTTCACGATCATCCGCCTGTGGAACAGGGCCCTGTGTGGACTGTGCAAGACAAGAAGAGCAGAATATGTGGTTAAAGCGTGGGAGGCATTATTAAAATGTCCTCAGCTAATTCAGAGTAATAAATGAGGCATACTACTGGTTTCAATTGTGTTGTGGGATAAAAGACCTAAGAGGGGCTAAAGGTGGGCAATGAGACTGTTTACTTTACTTTTGAAAATAGAAAATAAATACGTGTATATTTTATTTCTTGTAACTGCTTTTTCCTCCAACTGCCCAATAAACACATTTATTAAAAAATGAGAAATAAGAAAGTGAATACAACTACAAGCCTATTTGGAATGTAGCCAACACTATTCAATTTCTTTAAAAAATATATATTGATACATAAAAAATATGCATCATTCCCACTGGAACCGTTTCAATGTGCTGGAAAAAAGCTTCTGAAACAGCATCTAGAGAATGGATTATCCAACTCTTATATAAACGCACTCAATAATAATGAAGATAAACACATATTTATAGATATTATACCATTACCAAGAATAAAATCTATATGTAGTAATTTATTACACAATTGCCATTTCCAATCATTTCTTTTTAAACTTACCATGGTAGGTTTTAATGGAAAATTCTACAACAAATAAAAATGAGGCTAGGATTAGACACTTAACACTTTATCAACGTGTAGGGGTCACATGGGCTTTACATTAAATGTGGGATACTTTACATTTTTCTGGCGCTTGGGATCTGTTTTCTCTTCTAATTCTCTTCTGCGTTTTTTCTCCTGTAGAATTTCGTCAAGAGTTTTTACTTTCCAGGTCTCCTTTTCGTCCCCCATCAGCGTCCACTCTCCACCGCCTGCTCCACATCACACACACACACACACAAAGGATACATGTGTTTATTAGATGTCATTTCAGTTCAGCTTGGACCAATACAGTTGTAATAGAGACATGACAGAGAAGCGTCCCACTGTTACTCCCTTGGCCAATACAGGAACAATTAAAACTTTGCGGATTTAAGGTAAGATGTGAGATTTTGAGGCATCGTTGGAAATCAGCAGTTGTTAAATAACCACATAGTGACATTAAGGACTTCAAATAAAAGTTGACATTTGTTGCAATGGTTTTAATCCAACGTTAACTCTATTACTGGTTATTCGCCTGTTGTTCCCCGGGCTGTCCGACCACAATGCATTGCGCGGACCAATTCCAAACACTTCTATTGCAAACGTAAAGCTGGTCATGCTTACGACATATACATGTGTGAATAATTATGATACCATTATTTAGACACAAGTTTAGCACGAGGCATTCCGTTATTTATGTTAAGCTAAAGTGTACTAGCTAAAGGTTGCAGCACACCAGTTAGCTAGCAGGTAGCCAACGTCAACAGGCCAGATGTCAGGACACGTAGCTACATAACGTCAGCCCGCTAGTTCAGAGTTATGGCTGAATAAAGTCATGATTGATTTACAAAAAGGTACCATTAAGGTCGCACATTCAGCGAAATGGAAGATGAGTTAATTCCTTATAACGTTAAACCCGCTGAGTGAGTCCAGCGGTTGGTGCCAGCACATTAGCTAGTCGACGTTAGCTAGGTCAAACTAGCATGGTCGACTGTTGCTAAACAACTTCTGGAGCTAATTACGTGTTTTTAAAGGGAGTAGATAGTACAGCTGGTAGAGCTGTAAACTAAAGAACCTATGACTCTGTCCGTAGCTGTACTTAAAGGCCTGAGTACATAGAATTATGATATTAACCAGCGAGCAGGTGAAATGGTTAAACAAACCTGATGTATGCGCAGCGGTATTATGGCACACCGGAAGTCTTGAGGCCTGAGTAACGTCTGTAAAACGTCCGACGTGAAACAATGGCCAAATCCCAATGTCCCCCCTAAACCCTCAAACCCTGAACCCTCAAGGACTTACTGACGTCACCTGGTGAGTGTGAGAGACTGTGAGGGCTTGAGATGGTGTAAATAGGAACGGGACAGCACTTTGCTGCAACATATCACGTTACCATGAAAACGACAACAAATATGATGTATAATTGTAGGTATTTATTTTATATTTTGCACTCCCTGATTTGAAAGTATTCCAGGCTCTTTCCTCACAAGATGATAGATAATTTTATATAATCTATTTACTCGTTTTTGTCAAAACAGCTTCAATGACAAAATCAAATATTTGATGAATAAATAAATAAATAGCTTCTGATTTCATGTTTATTTTTTGTTCCATTTTGAACTCTTGATGTTTCTGAGTAAATTTAAGAAGACAGGCTGAACACACATGAGCCGTTTTCTTTGTTTACCTTTTTTTTTAACCTCTCCATGCGTCCACTGGTTACCCTGTGTTTAATGTCACATTGCAATGATTTGTGGGTAATTCCCTTAGGCTAAGTCAGCATACCATGCTGACTTACGGAAAGGGTTCATAAAGGGCTCAAAATGTCCGTGAGTCCGTAAGGGGGACATTGGGATTTAGCCAATGACTTCGTTCAATGTAATATAATTATATATGATATGATGTAACATAACAATATGTTTTAATATATAAAAATCAGTTTTTCTGCAGTCTATAATAAAAACATAAAGCAAAGGTATCCTTGTGATACTGTGATGTGTACTTTCCACTTTGTTTTAAAGAACAGTTTGTTGTGGATTAAGAAAAAATCTCTTCATCAAATTTATGGGTGTTATTGAGGGATAGTTCAAGATAACATTGCTCCTTGTCAGCTTCATATACTGTATATGATTAAAGGAACTTCCAAGGCCTCTTCTGTGGCTTTGAAGACTCAAATTGTTCAAGGAAAGATCGTAAACCTTCTTTTGTCACGTAATTAAATAGTTTTATAGAAATACAAAAACATTGCTAACTCAAAAATGTTTTAATTTCCTAATGCCTGTGAATGAATTCACAAATGGCAGCACTACATATTTTTTGTATGTATTCCAGCATATTCTGAATCCCATTACAAAGTGATATTATATTCACCCAAAACACATTTTCATATAGGGGAGGGAGTATAATAAAAATCTACAACACAAAGGTGTTTTTGCATTGCAGTCTATTACATGATGTGATGAAACCGGAGATAAACAAACCACACAGAACATACATTGCCCTTTATCACTGAGAAAGAGTCAGATAAGAAAAGCTGGAGTGCAACCAATGGATTTATGACAGGTTGACCCCAGTGAACACATTAACCATGACCAAGGTCTCATACCAACCATGGCTTCCTCATTCTCAGTCGTGGCTTTAAAAGGGAACAGCAAAGCTTTCCTGGCAGGTTGACTGTTTCCGACTCATACAGGTGAGCCCTAATTAAGTGTATTTGAATGTAGGGATGTAATGGGATTAGTTATTTGGGTGACAAACATCAAATCATTGTTTTTGAGTCTGATTATTTCAGTCATGTGGTCTGATTTAGCTCCGGACTGATTAAACGCTGTGAATACTTGTCTGACATGATACATTGACACCTAAAGTAATTTAGAATGTCATATTGTGTAAAACATGTTTATATTTTATTTAAAGCCAATTGTGCAATGCATGCAGATTTTTTATGGTCTTTTGACAACAGTTGACAGCAATTGACAGCAATTGACAGCAGTAAGTTACCTTTGATTCTCATCATTACTACACATAATGATACCATATTCAATTCAACATTTTCTGTCCATGTATACTCAAAAGACCTTAATGGACAGTTTGTGTGTCCAGGCTGAGCAGTGACACGTTGAGTGACCGGTTGATTCCAGGCAGCAGATAAACCTCTGAGGAGAGGAAGGACTTCCGTCATGGACTCCAACAGTGCCGGCAGCGTGCAATATGATCGCTGGAACGAGAACAACATCAACATGAATGTAGAGGCAACGCAGTCTGCTGGGATGAGGTGAGACAAAAAGACGGCAACCATCAAACAGAACATTTTCATATTGTTGAGGATTTTCTGATGCTACTGAAGAAGAAACCTATAGAGACATAGGAAGATGTAGATGATAAAACCATATACTGGGACATGAATGGACTCAACTAATGTATATGTTTGACAGGGTTAAAAAATATGAATCTCAAGTCACAAAATACAAAATGAGCTTTTAAACCTGACACCGTTTGTATGCTAAATAAGAAATTAAGCTTTATAAAATATTCATAGTCAGAATAAAGTGACAATGTGGTGAAACCAGGTCATGAAATAACGTTAGAATGAACACAGTTGACCTGACTCTTTCTCTGTCTCGCTCTCTGTTACATTCACAGGATCTACAACAGAGTGTGTCATGGCAGCTTGGGAGTCGCAGTGAAGGCAGCAGGAGCTTTGGCTGCACTGGTGTCCGTTTACATCATAGGATACGTGACAGGATACTACGTCCACAAGTGCTCATGATGGAGACTGTCAGAAGAGACAAGAGCTCGGACATTTTGAATGAATGTTTAGTAAATATGAATCACTAAAAAGGGTCTCATCATCATCATCTCTGTCCTTTCTTAGCCTCTTTGTCATCAGAGCCCTGATTTTCTATTTCAATATCTGAGTGTCCAGAGCAGAGGTCTCTTTGTTGCTTTTCTTCACAGAGACTTGCATCATGTTAAACCCTGACTGCCATCACCACGCATTGGCTTTAGGATCACTAGTGTGATTATTCTTTTGTCTCATTAGAGCGCTCACTGCTGTAGGGGTCAATGTTGCAGCTGGTTGAGCATTAAAAGTCCTTTTAATTATGATGATCTGCAAGGAACGATTTTCCGTTTCAGTAGCCATTCAGCAGCCAACATACAACTTCAAAGTCTTTTGTGTCTTTAAGTATTAATGCAATGCATGATATTAATCCTTCAGCTAAAACTCTGTTTGGTTACCAGTTTATAAAACAGCATTACAAACAGAAATCCTGACTTCATTAACAGGAAATCTTGAGCTTAACACTTAATATGGAAACCAGTTTTTACAACAAAAAGAACAAAACAATTGATTTTGACTTGTTGAAATGCATTTGCTCTGCAATGAAAAATCACTCCTGCATTTAAAATAAACACCATACCACTTCATTTCACAGTCTGTGTATTATTTACATTTCCTTTGCAAACAAAAAGTTAACATTTTAAGTCACGTCTAAGAGTTTGTTGTTTGGCTCGTGGCCTTCATCTGGGTCTTCCTACAACATATTACAGAGAACATTTAATATGATTTTTCAAATAAGACTTTTGAACCAACAAAGTGTGGTCCTGGTCATCAAAGGATAGGTTCAAGGATAGATCTCTTCATAACAGGCTCCCACTGGATCTAAATCCAGAGTCCTCGACTTGTGCAAAAATGCATTCCAAAGTTTATCTGAAGATAAAATGAGTCACGAGTCGGAGTTAGACATATCCTCCAATGTTGAAATCTCTTCAATGCCAAATTCCATCTTTTTGTTACATGTCCATCTTCCACCGCGGCTCAATGGTAAAACGCTGTCTGTGGAAATACAAACAAGATATTTCATTCAAAAAAGGCTGTACATTTGGAAGATATCGGCTTGATTTGATTCACTCAGACTGCTAAAGCTTCAATTAAACATTAGATTTTTTTGTAGCATCAAACAAAGATTTTGAGTTACACTGGACGAGCAAGAGAAAGGGACTTTTTTTAATGGCTGCTTTGGAAACAAGGACTGAATTCATTGTACATACGGGCACCTGACTATTGTTTTAGGACAGACTTGAGCAATCAGAGCGTCGATGACACATTTACAGGTCTGCAGGCTGGTTCAACTCGTGACCTACAAAAACAAATCTTGAGTCCTCTGTGCAGTGCAATTGGCTGGTAATGTAAACATTTATATTATGGCATATGTATAACCAAATACTTAGATCATACCATAAAGCAGAAAAAACTCAGACTATAAGAGAATGTGACGCATAAGAACAGCTGACATAAACATCAGTTGGGTAATTAAGTTAATTTCTTTTTTTGTCATATCAGCTCCACTATATCTGCTCCAATTCCCTGTTACAGGGTTTGATTCCTCTGTTATCAGAAGACACAAATTTGATAATGAGAAAGCAAATATAACTCCGGTAGCAATAAAACAACATTTATGTGTGTAACCAGTACCGGCCTAGTCAGCCAATGTACAGAGTCCAGTAAATAAAAAATATGCACTTTGTTGCCAGTCACTTTTTATTTTTCTTACAATACCATATAAACCAAATATGTGTATGATGCTACAGAAGGTCTACCTTACTTCATTAGATCCTTGAGAAGTGAACAGATTCATTCATTCAACCTGCACTGACACTGTGTTGTTTGAAATAAATCTGAAGGACACATCAGCGGTGGTCCAACAAACCCACACCGCCCCCATGTGTCCAAACTGAGGGCACAAAACTGAGGGAATGCTTGATGAAACAATGTTAATTTGACCTGACTTTTTAAAAGGAGATTTACAGTCACAAAATCATAACTGCAGTGTGTCGTTCGTTAATATGCTCACATTTACACATGAGGTTTGTCTTTTTCCAAAAATATTGCCATTTTATTGTTTTTCATAAAACGTAACCTGTATTAGGGAGCATAATTCAATATCAAAATGAAATAATTTAATCTGCTCGATTTTAATTTTGTAATTTTCTATTCGTGTGAATGTAATGTATGACAAAAAAAATTAAATTTTAAAAAGGAAATGCAACAGTATTGTAGTTTAGAATCCGTCTGTCACATCTAAAAGTTAGAATAGCAAAGGTATCTGGGAGGATGGGCTATAACATGAAAGGCTACTATGAATAATCTAACGATGCATTATAATTATAGAAATAAGCAGACATGCAAAACTTTTTTTTCAAACTATAATTATTTTACTCTTTTATACTGTTACGCAACCAATTTATTTCGATATTCACGTTTGTCTTTTCGAAATAGGGACGAGGGCCGCAGCCAATAAGGAATCAGTCGCTGGTTTAAACATAGTTCACATATCACATGTTCAGAGCCAACAATAAAAGGCATCTTTTACTTTTTCTTACAAAATAACGTCACAAAATTTGTTCTTTGTTGACTTGCCACTTTTGGCCCCACTCCTAACCAGCTGTGCAGAGGGGGGTATCAGGCGGTAAACCCGTCAGTGTGATGTCAAAGACGGTCGAGAGGCGGGTCTGAAGCGGCCCAGGACGTCCAGCTCCAGCGTGCCTGAGCAACATGAAACATGGATGAGGAGGTCGCCGAAAGTTGGGAGGAAGCTGCTGATAGTGGGGTAAATAACGAATGGCACAATATACCATAAACTATAGGTGAATATTGTATCGGTAGCGTCTTTATATGTGCAGGGTTACTTTTAGAAGTTATCATAACGAACCACCAATGTGGCTAAAGCTAGCGTTAGCTTTAAGAAACTTGGCGAGCTAACGTCAAGTAACGCTAGCTAGCTAGCTCGCGAGCGAGACGGGCTTAACGTGGAGTTAGCCAACTAACGCTAACGAGCCAAAGTGAATGAAGCGAATGAAATAACGTCAATGTGCCTGATTATTAGCCAACGGCGACAAGGTAACGAACCAGTTGTAGTAACATGATGCGAGCTAAACCCACGAAATAAGACTTCCCTGTTGAAATGCTTAGGTTGACGTTAGCTAATGCTAAGCTAGCGATTTATTTCATGGCTAACGTGAACAATTTATTTGTTCACTGTTGGTTTACGTTTTGGCAAATGTACAAACACTTAACAAGTCTCACGGCGCTTCCACGACACACTCTCGTCTGACATTAAATTCGGCATCATTTTAAAACGTTAATATTAAACATTGATTCACGAACCGAACCATTCTGTGATCGAAGACTAGCAGCGTTGTGAACGGTTTAGTAGGTCGACATTTTACCGTGAAAGTCGAGATAAGTAACTTTGCAAAATGTGCACGACAGCGGTTAGGCTACCGTTAGATTGTTTTCATTTGGCACATTTTAATGGAGCCTGGCTTATATTCTACATACTACTGTAAAGTGTCAGCTTGGTGTTAACTTGGTGATTTCCTGTACCAAGTTGCTGTGGGGCAATCATTTCGGCCATGTTGCCAACTAACTTGCCGGGGACGAGCTAGTTTTGACGCCACACTTGCTATTTGGTAACATTTAGCTAAAATTAGCTATCGTCGATGTAGTTTTGTCAGACTGTTGCTAGCTCGTGACGCCAAGAACGTGGCTCTAAGAAACGAGTGTGAACGTCAGGCGCTCGTCAGTTTGAAGTTACAGATTTAAAAAAAACATCTTCATGTTGTAAGTCCGTATAAAATGCTCCTCATCAAACCTTAAATTAACACTTTTTGCCGGCTACATCATCCGGCTAATGTCGCTATATGAGCACTTTCTGTTACACCTTGGCAGCTGTGCTACACATTATAAATAGCTTGTAACTGAATCCTGCTTTCCAGCCACTCTCAGACTTGCTTACTAACCTACTTGCCGCACTTTTCTCTCTACCCAAAACCAGTCGGACCATGTTTGTTTCTTTTCATGAATACATGTCTGCGCTATGTCTCACTCAACAGGAAATGGAAAGACGGCTAGAAGAGAAGCTAAGGATCAGCCAGAAAGAAAAGTAAGGCATTTAAAGGTAGAAGAAACGTGGCCCAAATATGTGACACTTTTTTTAAATGATTGCATCCATTTCCATTCAAAACTATGCTGTTTTGTTCAAAAATACACACCTGGACAAAATACTTTTGTTTTACCAGTGACTTAAAGCCACTCTCCATCTTACCATACAGGTGATCTACCTAGAGCCAATGTGTTTTTTTAGGGAAGCACAATCCACTTAAATTATTACAGTAATTATTTCATTCATTGATAAATTTTTCAAGTGACCTCAATGGTAGTGTGTATCCTAATAATTAAGACAATAATATTTCAAATTTTCTTCAGAAATGCTGTACCGTGTATGTATTTGGATTTCTGTCGCAAGTCTTTTGGCCATCGAAGCCTCCCTCGGTTCACCGGTCTCTTCCTGTCTGTCACGTCACTAATTTTTGTTGTACTGGGTCCTGTTGGGTTTGCTTCTAGGGAGTCCAGTGATAATTCCCCACGATCTCCATTGAATACCACCGTGATGATACAGGACGACTCTCTACCAGCAGCACCCCCACCTCAGATACGCATTTTGAAGCGGCCTGCAAGCAACGGGTCATTGGGATCACCCTCGAATCCGAACAGGCCCACACCACAGGTCAAGTCTCTGGCTCAGCGCGAGGCCGAGTACGCCGAGGCCAGGAAGAGAATACTAGGCAGCGCCTGCCCGGATGAGACGCCTCAGGACAAACCCAACACTGACAGGTAATAATCCACAAATATTCACTTTTTTTAGCGGTTTTACTCGCAGCCTGATAACACCTTGCCAAAGTGCATTTGCATTTGGTGTATTTGCCGCTGCTGAAAACTTACTTTTTACTTTTTGTGATCCAAGTATCCAATAAGAGAGAGAGGGGCAGCAAATGAGTAGGCATTATTTGAGTCTTTCCATCCACCTTGATTCCAGTAATTAATATTCTTTGGTTGATGATTAATGAAATGTGTTTATCACCAAGGCACAGTGTCGTATATTACTCTTATTTCAAAATCAAAAAAGTGTTTATTTTCTAATTGACCTGTGATTCAGAATGTGTTCACTCCCAACATCTGTACTACTTTTAGACTACAATCTTGAATTAGATGGAAACTACATCAGTTTCTACAAACAGTATGTGAACACTATAAATAAGCTTCAGACTTGACTTGGTTTTGATTGACAGGAGGTGGAGCCTAACAATATTCATAGAAAGCTGTTTGATGCAGCGTTGCAGAAATTGATTGCATGTTTCTCGATAATCGTACATAATTTAACTGAATAAGAGGATGTTATGTTATTTTTTGTTTGTCCTCGGTTGGATTTGAATATTGGTGAATTGTGCCAAAATTTACATTAAAAAAGAACAATGAAAATCACTGTCTTGAAGCTAACTCCCTAAAACCAAGAGGGAACACTATAATTAGAATCACGTTAGAATACAGGGATCTTGTAATTAGGATACTTCAGGAGAAAGACATCCATTGGAAACAAAAATGGTGGAAACTTGCCAACAGCTGGCGCGTTTAAAAGGCTGCTGTTGCTAATGAATTCCCGTTTCATCCTATTTTCTGCCAGGGCAGGGCGCAATAACTCGACATTGCCTTCAGATGACACCCGATCAAACAATCACACTGTCCGGCAGCCAGCCGGCCCCGACGGCACCCAAGGGTTCCGACAGCACAGATAAGGGGGCCCTGGGGCCGCCCAGCCATTGTGGGGGGAGAGAGAGAGATCAAGGGCCACCAGAAAGCAACGACAGCACTGTATTCTTAAAAACGTCCTTCCTTCAGTTCCATTATATCGAATGGGCCGCGAGTACAGCCGCACTTGCTGCCTGACTCTTCCCACTGTGAGATCGTGTGGAACCGACGGGAAGCGAGAAACTCGAGGAGGAATTCAAATGGAAATGTGCTCTCTCCTCACTCCAGCCCGGTTGACACTGTGATAATGGACATCTTCTGGACCCACTGTGATGATCCCTTTAAGAGACGGCCCTCGCCTCCATCGCTCTCCTCCCTCAGTGCCCAGCGGCTCCGCCTCAGGACGGCCGCAAGGCAGAAGCAAAGACTTGGACAAAGGATGGCAGAGAGAGGAGTGACGGGCCATAGCAAAATGAGATGAGCTGCCTCTCCCCAGTAATAATACCAGACATCACCCGTCACATCTTTTACATACATGTTTTTAATTTTCAGATGTTGGCTCACAAAATTATTTAGTTTTTCTTGCTTGTCTTTAATTATCTATACTAGGGATGCTCTGATATCTACAGATACACCACCAAGAACCTGTTCTTTTAAACGGTATTCATTTTTTTGAGATTTAAAAAAAAATAAACAGCATCTGCATGTTAATGAAATAGGAATCATTCATATTTTGGTTCATATAAATGACTGTTTTGGTTTGACATCCTGGGCTGCTGCTTGTGGTGTCAGATGTGCAGTAAACACACCACCAAAGCCGAGTACTGAGCCGGTACCGGCCCTTTAACTGAGCCGGTACCGGCCCTTTAACTGAGCCGGTAGCATTATCAGTGCACCCCTAATATGTAAATTACCATTTTGTTTTTAAAAACTGAGGCTAAGGATCATGTGTGTCAAGTTGTATATCTGATAAGTTCTGTTTACGGTTCGTCTTTTTTTTTAAATAAGCTTTTCAGCTGTCTTCCTTGGACTGTCGCTTCATTATTTCTATCTAAAAGAAAGATTGTGGATTTAAGTCTGTTTTTAAGTAGCTTTTCTGCCTTTTTCTATGAGATGGTAGCAATGTCAGAGCAGTATTTTAATCGAAATGAACCAAAATCCCATTTTTAAAATCAACCTGTATATATCGGTTAATTCAGATGTCATTATTTGAAGGTGGTGTCGGCAGCAGCTCGATGGAGGGTCAGTTGGGTGAATGAATTCACTGCTGTGCTTCACAAGCCCCTCCGTCATGTCTCCACCAGCAGGAGAACTCAGGTGCAAGTGAACGAGACGGAATGAAATAAACTAAGATTGTATTTTTCCAGCGGGTTTCGATTGCTCAAACAACAAATGGCTGTATTTTGGCACTTTGTTAGAAACAGTGCTATACAGTGAGATGTAACTGAAACGATGTCCACGTCCCAAGATGAATGAATGCTGGTTGTTTTTGTTTGGCTGACTGTTGGAAACGGTAACATCGCCCTGTGTGATTGTTGGGTAACTGATGGTCCTCTGCTGGAATGGAACGTGGAGAGACAGCTGTATGTGAACCAGAGAGGTAGCGACGGCCCGTATGACCAGGACCATTGTGCCCAATAGATGAGATCTCAAAGCCGTATTCGGTGGTGCACATCAATAGAACAGTTCTTACAAATGGTTGAATTCAGCTCGTGCCTCCTGTGTCACATCTTTACTTCCTGGTTGTTTTTGTTCCTGTAGTTAAATGAAGCTGAATATATCCAGTGGGAGAATTCACAATACTGTCTGAGATTTTACTTCAGGAAATAAAGCAGCAGAGCAGGAGACGGATGCATTTAGCTGAGCTCAGAGTGAGAACTCCAACTGCCTGTAAATACTGATTTAATAAAATGATTTGCAAAAAAAAGTATTTCATTTTTTGGATGCATGTTCAGTACTTTAAGTTGGCAGGCTCGTGATGTTCATCTGAACTCAAGAGGAACTTGATCGCAGTAAGAGCTGCAAATTCTTGAGCACTGCAAATTAAATTCTATTCACAATGTTTTGCACAGGTGTATGAACTCTCAAACCCAACCCAAACTGTCATGTATGTATGGTCAGATGAGAGGGAAACTGTTTTGGTAATTTGGCTGAAACATGCAAACCCACCAGTGCTATATGGTCCTTCAACACCCCCAGGACTCCACTATTACATCACACTGAAAATACAAACAGCTTTCAAAACACACACACGGAAGTTTACAGAAAATACTTTTTATTAATGAAGGTAAACATAACTTGTTTGTTGACGAAGGGGATGTAGCTCAAACATCCACAGCACTTTTTTTTTGGCTTAAATGACTGACTGTCCAACAGAGGGCCGAGCAGACGCTAGCTGCACTGGATGACTGTCTGTTCTGTGGGGGACAGGGTTTGATTAAGGGGCGGCCATGACGGGGATTCACACAGAAGCGTGTTCAGACGTTTGTACTGTTTCTTGGACTGACGTTTCCCACGCAGCGCCCGAAGACAGTTCAGGATACCATTGTCTACTAGCACCTGGGGGGGGGGGGGAGAAATGTGTTCAGGGTTTTTAGGAATATACCACACTGCAAGAGATGACGAATCTTTTTTTTTTTAGTGCAGACATTTTGATCGTCACAGCAGAACATTAACGGTGGCTCTGTTCTATTCAACGTCCCACTGAGCAAAAGCAATATAATGCATACTCATTGTTTTACAGCATACATTGACACACCTGATACACATATGCATTCTGTTAGCATATGTTTGGTAGGAATATATTTTGCTCTTCGAAGGAGCTCTCAAAGAATGTGAGGATTCTGCTGGGAGAAATAATCCCCACGAACACATAAAACGGTACAGATGGCTGTTACTTGTATCCACACACTGTCACGCGTCTCATCCGGTTGGTGTCAGAGCTCATGACAGAGCCAGCTGTTTTTCATGTAAACATAAATCAACACTTGTCCTATGAGGGAGTTAAAAGTATCATATCGTCACTCACCTCCACAACAAAACAAATGAGGAAGTTGAGAGCAGCCACGGCGACGAGCACCATTTTAAAATCCATATCAATGAAGTTGTGCAGTTTAAATAGAGGACCGACGGGCCCGGGATACAACACCAGCCAAGTCGTCACAGCAAAGAGGACAAGCAGCAGAGAGAGGAACATCCCTGGAAAGATGAGAAGAAGAAAAAGCAATTCAAGGTCCTTAATCTTCAATAGGTTTCACTTGTAATATTATATTTAATAAAGCTGAACGATGGACAGCATCCCCTGCTTTGACCCCAAGTCGCCATCCTCGGATATTTCTGCTGACTCACAGTTGAAGAAGAGAGGTTTCTTGTGAGGGTAGCCCTTGGTGACCACCACAGCCATGATGATGTACTGGAAAGCTGACAAGGAAAACACACTGGTGTTCTCCATGTTGGGCAGATTGGCCACGCCAAACAATGTTGAATTGAGCGGAACGAACCTAAAAGACAAAAAATACCGGGGAATGGAGTTTTACAGCAAGTGTAGCTGGGATGCTGTTTTTTTTTTTCTTCTACATCTGAGCTATTGTAGAAACAAATACAAAATGCTTGTTCAGGATATCCTGACTCGAAATAAAAGCTCTTTGTGGCTGCGCGTGGCCTTTTCACTGACCAGTCCTGTGAGGTGGTGATGAACAGCGCGGCCAGCTGGCCCAGGACAATCATGCAGGTGTGGACGAGGAGGCTGCCCAGGACAGGCAGGGCCAGCAGACTGGCTGAGGGTCTGTAGGGGTGCAGCTCCTCACCGGGGCCTCCTCTCCCCATCACGATGGCCAGCGGAGTCACCACGAATAAGTCACAGAACAGGAACTGCCAGTCAGCCAGGGTCGTCCTCACCTAGAGACACACACACAGACAACATGTGATCAGGATGCCGGTCGTTGACAGCCGATGAGAGGTGCAAACAGATGGCTTTGGATTCAAACGCATCAAGTCAAATCAATAGTAATTGAATCCTGTATTGACATAGTTTCTTATGCGTAAAGCTTTGCCTGTATACACTGCGGTCATCTCCAATATGAGTTTCTGCACTAATGTAACACATCTGGCTTATGTCCAGTGTCATGCGTATTGCCCCGTACTGGAATATGTGTCACGTTAGCTCGCCAGAGCCGATGTCTATCAGAGTATTAGTGTGTGGTCATATGACTGGCTTCCAGCAAGTTGCTTTGTTTGCAAATAATGAAAATATCTGTAGTTAAGCTAACATGACATCTTCTTGACACCAACAAGCCGGCTTTTGAAAGTTTTTTTTGTCTTCAATAACATGTCCATAATGAAATAAAATGATTTATTTAAATAAAAATGTCTCCACTGCTACTCACGGTGTAGAGGACGAGGACGGAGCAGAACTGGATGAGACTGTAGAGGGCCATGTATCTAAAGAGACTGAAGGAGGTGACCAGAGAACACCGGCCCTCTCTGCACAGTCAAGGAGAAAAACAAGTGTTGTTATTATTTATTCCGCTCACTGTACTACAAACATGTCCGGTTCAGTTGCTTTTCAAAAACTTTGTCCACATTTACTTAATGCTTCCTGCTTCCTCACCTGATGAGCAGCGGCACACAGCTGATGTTTTCAGTCTTGGAGGTAAAAGGTGACGCGACTGAGGCCTCGGCTTCGGACAGGGAAACCCCGACATCAGCGGCTCTCAGGGCCCCGCAGTCATTGGCCCCGTCCCCACACATGCCCACCCGGTAGCTGTAGTAATAGAAGTCAAGTAGTAGCATGTGTTAAATTATACAAATTACTACACGTGATTATACATTAAAATTAACAAATAGATAAACTGGTATTGAGAGGCAGTATCTCACAATACTTCATAGACTTTCTGATGAGAATGAAATTAAGTCTTTTGTTTAGCAAAATGTAGACTGTTTCCCCTTAAATTGAATAGTATTGGTATTAGCTTCTTCTTGGGTGTTGAAGCCAACATGGATGTGCTCTAAAATGCAGTTCCTCTAATGGCCACTAGACGGCAAAAAACTATTCAAAAAATTATACACTTTTTATATTTTGTATTTAAGTTGAAGTAGTATTTTAAGTAAGTTTTGGGACTGCAGGTTAATAAGGGTTTGATTTCCCAGACGTTTTCTTTTCTTTCTGTTCTTCCCGTGTGTTTCCCATCCTTCCCCTTTTTTGTGTCTGAACTCACTTCAGTTTCTGCAGCTCCTTCATCAGCTGGGTTTTCTGGTCGGGAGCCATGCGCGCAAATACGGTGGCTCGCAACAAAACCTGCAAAGACAGCAATGTCAAGGAAAGTTGACAAACAATTGATCACATCCTGATTTGAAATACAGTCCATTAGTCTAATGCCTCAGTATAATCCAATTCAATCATTGTCCCCCGTCACCACTCCCCTAATTGTTGTGTGCTAGCATCATTTTGTTGTCGGAATAGCATGGCCCATTGTCGTAATATCCCTGCTGGGACGACATAGCATACATTACCTTTGGCAAATACTCCGGGAAGTGATTACAGAGAGCAGCAAAGGACTTTCCGTTAATAGCCAAGTGGAGGTCAAAACCACTCTGGTACAGGCTCTGAGAGGAGAAAAGAAAAGCATTACCAACAGCAGCCAAAACCCTCCCAGTTTACACATGTAGGCCATGAATGCCTATTGTGTGTGCTATAGAGAGAGCTACTTAATCATTAAATATGTTTGAAATCAGTTCGAATGATCTTCTTGCCACACCACTCAAACTGTACGAGAGATAATAGAGCACAAAGACTTGGGACAAATATTTAGGTTTGACTTCAAATCAAACCAAATCACTGTTCTCTTTCAAGTTCCAGAGCATGACAGCTTGGGAAAAGACTTGTGACATATGATGACGGTCATCTCCTTTTATGTTTTGTCTAACAGAGTAGAACAAGTATCGCTACAATCCAAAATGCCACGATTGACTGATTTATTGACACGGGTGAAAGTTGCTACAAGATACACGATTCCTCTCTTCCCAGATATTGACAATAGAGTACCCCTGAGACTTAAAAAGACTAAGCAGGACCAACCCGAGTGACAATAGAGGTTTGGGCGTCAGGGGCCCCTCCTTCTTCCAGGCTGAAGTTTAGGGTGGGCATGGACTGGGCAGTGTGGGGGGTCGCATTGACGAATATCACCTTCTCATCGACTCCCACCATGCCACAGCTTTTTGCTACATTGACTGCTGTTAAAATGTTGTCCCCTATGTGAAGAAGGACAAAAACAAGATTGGACGCGAAGTTGATGGCATTAAAGTTGACGCCTGAAAATGAATGCTTTATCATAAAAAAAAGAAAAAAAAAAAAAAAAAGAAAAAAAAGAAGAGGAAGTGAAAAATATCTCTCACCAGTGACCATGACACTGCGGAGGTTTGCCAGTCTCAGGACGTCAATAACTTTGGCACTTTCTGGCTTCACCAGATTCTTCATCATCAGCAAGCCCAGGAACCGCATGTCTTTCTCTACTTCCCCTCTGCGGACAGACAAACAGCTGCATTTCAGCATGACCAGAAGCGTTGGAGCCCCAAAGCAGCCAGAAGCACAGACAGGGTTCCCACCGTTCAATGGTCCTCAGGTCAGTGTTCCCGTCTACTGGTTTATAGGCGAGCGCAAGGACTCTGAGGCCTTCACTGGAGAAGCTGCTCAGTTCACTGGAGAACTGCGCCGGCACTGTAAACATGAAGCAGCCCGTTTTGTATGAATGTGATGTATAAGAGCCGACACTAGACATTCATATATATTTTTATATTAAAAGGAGTCTCCTCGTTATAGTACTAATATGAAGTTACTGACCGGTTTCTGGTCGGCAGAGGCTTGCCACCATCTCTGGGGATCCTTTGATGAAAGCGAGTGGCGAGTGTCCCCCACGGGCCACCGTCACCACGCTCATCCTCTGCAGGGCCGAGGAGAAGGGAAACCTCCGAACAATGGCCATCGCCTCGCTTGTGGTCTGACGGCAAAATGAAAGACAAGGATGTCAGTTTTGCAAAGACAGATATATATAGACAGATATTGGCACAGTAGGGAGGGACACAGTAATAAAAAAAAAAAAAAAAAAAAAAAGAGGTACCACTACCTAACTGCTGACATAGCAACTTTTCTTCATCCATTTCTAATTTAGTTTCAGTAAATGAAGTTTGTAATTTCATACATTTACCACAATGTCAAAACCTAACGCTAAAGGTTAAGAAAAGGAGAGATCAATACCTGTGCAGCAGTTTTAACTGGAGTTAAGGGGATTTGACGTTTACAACAAAGAAGCCCTACTCATCGGTCAATAGGAGGGTGAAGGTAGGGACACTCACAGTCCCTCTAGACGGAGGTTTCAGAACAGCCAAAACTCTGTGGCCTCCAAACTCTGCATCCAGCTCCTTTCCATCTCCCTCTGGCTCCTGGAGGGTCTGGAAAATAAAATGTGATTTAGATTAACATGTTTTAGCAGAAGTAAGATGAAATGTTATGAGCGGGAGAAGAGATCGCTGTGGTCGCGCAAAAACAAATGTCTCAGAAGTGCGAACAAGCTTTTTCAAGTAACAATACTTGCAATATTTGTTCATATTGATAGGTAATAATGTCAAAAATTAAAGGTCATGTTTTACAATTTTTTGTGTACCTGATACTAACAGAATATTTCAAATAAACTGTCCACATTGGCATTTACTTACAAATTATTTTGAAGTCTAACTGAGTCCTGCATGGGGCTTGGTATATCCAACCTCAATACAGTTATATAATGTGTTTATTACTGGTAGTCAGTCACCGATTTAAATCTTTTTTTCCCCAATTCTAGACTATCATAGTTCTTGAAGGGCTTCTTATGTTTAGGCATTTCACATCGGAGAACTTTGGCTTCTTTCGTTAAAGAACAAAAGGGTTTTGTAAGTATGCCAGTACTGTTAGTACTTTTACTAACAGTACTGCTGGTACTGATACTTTTAGTATCAGTACCAACTTTGGTGATCTATCAATACTAATATTAAAAAATGTGCAATAAACACCCAGTTCTAGTCAAGAACCTCGAGTTAAATAAAACACGCTTTAGAGTGTTATACCCAACCAGTGGACTCGACCATCTTGAGCTCCAGGGGGTCTCCGAGGGGCTTTCCTTGCAACAGCGTCACAGTGTGACAGCAGGCCAGGCCTGACAGCATGGGCCCTGGGGGCAGGAGCCTGGGATCTGGAACCAGCTCTGAGAAACCGGCAGTTCCCCCCTCCATCACCCCCCACACATCCAGACCGTCCTCCGTAAGAGTCCCTGTCTGGAGACACAACAGCGCTCCGATGAAAGGCAACTTCAACAGGTCAAACGGCCGCGATGAGTTCTCCACCTACAGACGTCAGCTCGTGGAATTCCCCCTCACCTTGTCAAAGCAGAAGAGGGAGACCTTGCCGCAGATGTTGATGCGTGGCGGACTGATGCAGAAGATTCCCTGCCTCTTCAGCCTGCCCTGGGCGTAGATGGTGCCCGTGGTGATGGCAGCGGGCAGGGCAGGAGGCACTGCGATGGTCACCAGATCCAGGCTCCTGATCACCAATTCCAACCAAGTCACCTGGACACACGTCAGTGCGGTCACTTTCTTTATTGTTGGCATGCCAAATAAAGACAAAAAAAGATCTGGTCCTTGCACTTACATCAGTCCTGAAGAGGACCACAAAACTGTAAATGGAGCCAAAAAAAGCTGAAAAAGGAAGGACAAATAGTGGGAAGAGTTTATTAATGTTCAATTGTTGAATTAAAGTAATCTGAGTAAATTAAATGTAAATACAGATAACATTAGCTTCTTTATACGCTCTTGAAACTAAATCTGGAAGGTCACTGTTGAACGTGCTTACCGACAAAACCCAGGAGGAACAGGAACTTGAAAGAGTCTTGGTAGAAGTGGAAGTCGGTTGGCTGAGGATGCATAATGGAGCTTACCAGGCTACCTTTGGCTGTGAAAAACCCTGAGGATGAGATGAAAGCAGACCAACTGGCTTGACTTGGAGAGCAAACGAAAGCTCTTAAAGGAATGCTTCACAGTGCAAGCCTTACTAGTTTAAGCATTGCAGACTCGCAGGCGTGAGACAGCTTATGCAAAGTGTTTAGAAAGGTAAGGTTTCAGCGAAGATGCATCCTTAAAGACTAAAACGTATCGACTGCATTTCCCCCCCCTCATAAAACATTTCATTCATTCATTTATTTCCACTTATCCGGGTTCGGGTCGCAGGGAAAGCAGCCTTAAGAGGGAATTCCAGATGCCCCTCTCCCGAGAAACGCTTTGCAGCTCCTCCTGGGGAACTCCGAGGTGTTCCCAGACCAAACCAGATATGTAACTTACCAGTTGGATGTGCCCGGAAAACCTCTAAAAAGTGTCCAGGAGGCATCCTGATTAGATGTCCGAATCACCTCAGCTGACCCCTTTCGACGCGAAGGACCAGCGACTCAGAGATCCCCTTGGATGTCTGAGCTCCTCACCCCATCTCTAAGGCTGAGCCCAAACACCCTACGAAGGGAGCTCGTTTCGGCCGATTGTATCCGCGATCTCATCCTTTCTGTCACTCCCCAAAGCTCATGACCATGGGCGAGGGTGGGAACGTATAGATGGACTGGTAAATTGAGAGCTTTGCCTTCCGGCTCAGCTCCCTCTTCACCACAACGGTCTGGTACAACGCCCGCAGCACTGCTGACGCCGCACCGAACTGCCGGTCCATCCGACGCTCCTTTTCACCCTCACTCGTGAACAAGACCCTGATGAACTTGAACTCTCTCTAAAACGGACACTCTCCTCCACCCGGCTGCTGAAATCCTGTCCATGTAACAGGTGACGAGGGATGTGCGCGCCCTCATGCGCGAGACCTGCTATATTATATAGCAGGTCAGTATATAGGTTATTCAGCAGTTATATATAATATATAACTGCTGAATAACTGCTTCAAAGCAACACCAGAGGTCAAGAACTCCACGGATTGAAATGTTACAGAATCACGTCAGTGTTTCTACTCACCGGTGCTCGTGACCACAGCAACAGCATCGCTGCCCCCCCCTTTGGCCTGAATGAGCTGGGTGCCACAGAAGAGGGTGTGTCTGCGCTCCGTCTCTGAGCTGTACCTCCCCTCACCAGTCGGCAGTGGTGTTTTCAGCATTGGGACACTTTCACCTGGACACAGGAGCAACGAGGACAGGTGAATACAGTGACTCCTCACGGGGCCGATGGACAGCAAGCCGTCACAAATGCTGAATCATGCAACTAGACAATGCGTAGCCGAGTGTTTTTTCTTTCTTGGGGGAAATTAAATTGAATTGCAATTTTCATTTCAGATTTGAGTAGTTTGCCAAATCAAAATGGTTCAGATTTAGGATGTAAAAAGGATGTAAGTCAGAAGTCTCATGCACCATCTTTAACAAGGGACAATGAAGCAAAAGCTTGAACCCTCACATGTGTGCAGTGATCTTGAATATCACTTTTGACAGCTAACTTCTGACTCTAATCAGCCTCAAGGCTGATATAAATGGCCTTTTCTAAGCTAAGGAAAACACAACAATTCTTAGTTTTGGGTGGTCATACACTGATTAAAACATATTTAGGAATATTGTATTCAATATTTGTCTATAGATCCCCCCAAATGTTAACCACTGTTCCTTTAGAGGGCTTTTTAAAAATCAAATCCTATATAATAAGTGTGAAACGGTTAGCCTACTGCCTGGTGTTGGCGTTGAGGTTTTGTTGATCACCTGTGAGCATGCTCTCGTTGACCAGACACTCCCCGGCCAGCAGGGCAGCATCACAGGGCAGCAGCAGACCTTCCTGAGGGATGATGAGACAGTCGCCGGGGACCAGCTCCTCCGAGCTCACACACTCCTCCACTGAGAAAACACACACACACACACAACTAGGAATGAATGTCCCCATGGGGAGATGGCTTCACTCACACTAGCATACAGCAATTTCTCAAAATAAACTAGACCTGCAAGCTACCGAAACAGAATATAATCTTCTTAGCATGTAGTCATCTCGTTTGCTTATTAACAGATGTTTGCCCCTTATGACCACAATTTGCCATCCATGCCATATGTTCAATATGGACACTCATGTATTCCATTGTGATCTAGGACTGGGACACTTTTCATAGTTCAATATTTATTTGATCAATACATTTGTAAATTAACAGTTTTAAACATTTTTTGACCCACTTCATATGATGGTGATTTATCACTAAATGAAACCATGGCCACACATTAATGCAGGACTCATGTTAACGCCAAGAGAACAATCCATCGCTTAACACACATCATTTTCTGAAACTACAAGAAATCCCCATTAGAAGAGGAGTACGTTTGCAGAAGCTCACCTCCCGAGTTTCTCCGTACTGTGACATTTGTGACAAACTGGGCCATGTTGCGGAGAGTGATGCTTTGCTGTGGAGTAAGGTTTGTATAATATTAGTTTATCCATATCCAGAGCTAAACCCACAACAGTGTACCGTCAGATTAAGTACCCCGCCACAAACTCACCTTGCGGATCTCATAAAGTGAGAAAACGATGGAGCAAACGGAGATAACAAATATACATATGGCGTATAAATAGTATCGATCGACCATCCACAGGATGATGCTGAACACTTGGAAGACGTAGAATGGGTTGAGGACCTAAAGGAGCAGATAAAGAGAGATACGGAGGGAAAGAGCGAGTTCAATTTGATACTTCACCTGGTCGTTGAATAAAATATGTCACTTCAAACGTTCCGAACATCTCATAAAAAATAAAACAGACAATCTGAGGCAGACAGTACAAAGGACAGACTTTCCATCTCACCTCCTCAAACAGCAGTCGTATGTAAGGCTTCACAGGCACATCGATGAGGTTGGGCCCATACATGCGTCTCCTGAAACAATTCATGTCATGAATAACTCTAAAGAATAATAAATAACCAAAGAATCAGATTAATTTTCCATTCGTGCATCTTTTCCGACCTCGAGCTCTGCTCCAGGTGACTCAGGCCCTTTTGGAAATCATACAGGTCCTTGCGGGTCCAGTTCTCATTGAGGACGCTACAGACATAAAGATGGAAGAATTCAACATTATGGTTAAATATTTGACTTTCTAGCTATATATTGAAAATATAACTGAGGAAAAGCTGCTCAGGACTGTGTGCACTGCTGTGTTTTCCCCGTTTCAGTACCTGACACGACAGAAAGCTCCTTTCTGGGCCATCCAGATGTAGCGCAGTCCTTCAAACAGGTAGTAGCGCAGCAGCGTTTTCTGCAACACAATAACGGTCACTTTCAGCCCGCGAGAGAAGATCCCCTCGGGCACACTGTTCTGCCAAACGTTCACTTCTTCCTCACCTCCTCCTTGTGCAGCTGAACCTTATCTCTACATTCATTGTCCTCCAGCTCTCCCAATAGCTCCACACTGAAAGGGACAAACCCAGTGAGTAGAGCCTACACACAGCTTTCACAGACACGCTCATACTAGTGTTAAAAAAGCCTAAAAAGGTGACGCTGACAGAGGACTTGAAGCTGACCTGCCGTCCTCCATCTCTACTGTGAGGACCTCCACCACATGACGCTGGTCAAAGCTGTCCTGAAGGTAAAAATGACACAGATACATTAGTGATTGTTGGAAACTAGGCACGACCAAGATCCTTATTCTTGCTGGCTGACGAGAATGTCATGGGACAGAACCAACAAATATAAAGCTAAGTAATCAAGGTACAAATCTACTTATTATAACATATCAATGTAACGTTCCACCCAGTAAGATGTGAATCCAACAGAGGGCTTGGGTGATGAATACTGGTCAGAAATTGGTGAAGCAAGATGAGGTATTTACTGCAACCTGACTGATTTTTTGAAGGCCAATATTTTGTAAATTAAGCTGGTAATTGCTAAGAACTTTGTGCCGATGTGTGCAGAATTTATTCAGGAAAAGACAGCTTTTCGGACATCAACCTTTCAAACTAACATTTCAGCGCAGGTTCTATTAAAGAACAGGGAAAAACGTGGGACAAAGTGACAGTTCATTTTCTCACTCTTATCAGCAGAATATCTGCCAATGCCAGAGGGCAGGAGCAGCAGCGGGCAAGGACAGCGAGGCGTGGGCGCCAGTGAAACACGACCAGGAGGAGACCCAAGGACAGCACGGCAGCCAGACGACACAGCCACACCCGCCAGCGCACCCACTTATAGCCCTGGACATCCTGGTGTGGGGGGGGGGGGGGCGAAAGAGTCAGACAGTCCATTCAGATTCAAAACAAAAGTCAATTTGCATAACGCTGGTTAGCTTATCAGCAACCACACCAGACGATTAAAAGCCGCATTCAAAAGCCAGATTGTGACAGAGATACCTAAAACCAAACGTGAGTAAATATTCAAAGCCACTCATTCCTCTGCATCTGTAAGGGCAGCACGGTTATAGAGGCCGGTGCACATCTGTAAGTTCTACATCTACAGGGGTCATCAGGACACTACCGCTCCCACCTGTCCACTCGGTCATCAGAGACTGAAAATGTACTTGTATTGCTGTATTTTCCCAGACATCATTTGCCACACTTGGGTTAAGCAGGAAAAACTGTGGACGCTCTTACCATGTCTGAGTCAGGGCTGAGCAGGCGGTCGCGTGGACAGGGTGAGGGGAGTCTGCTCTGCGACTGGACCGCACTACCTACAGAACAGGTGCAGTGTTTCATGTGAACTGAGCAGGACAACACACACCCTCAAAGACAACACAATACAAAGCACACACTGCAAAGCTCTAGTCGAGGTCAATGATCCACACTGTGAGAACCTGTTTTTTAGTAGGCTTGTTTTAAGGGGGGGGGGAAGGAAACAATACAAACAGTTAAACTTTAGGAAAACATGTCAGATAGCGGGAGGCTTTCATAAAGGGAAATAAACACACCTGAGTTTGGCGGAAACACTGCGCTCCTCTAGAAACAATAACTTTTAATGGATACAGAGGAGAGTAAAATAGCCCATAAAGTATCATAACAATTGTTTGCTACAATCTCATAGTGAAGTCGCTACATATTAACAGCTCACAATACCAGAGGAGCTTAGGAAAAACACCATAAAGTGGAGTAAGCTGTTTGTTTAGCCCAGGGATGTTTGAAGCGGACCCGGATTCTCACTTCCGCTTTCTCAGATGTGGAAGGATCGAAACAAATCCTATTTCATTCACATTTAACACATTAGATAGAGGGGGAGGAATTAGCTTACCGTCAACCCGAGAACGTCAGCATAAAATGTTTATATTTCCCCGCAGATGGAGAGTGAGCAGATTCCAGCGCACTAGCTGTTGTTTCCCACCTTGCTTTTGTTCACCTGCATACGTGTCTCGAGCGAGCGACACCTGACTACGAGCGAACCGACTTCTGCCCCTCCCGACTATTTATGTTGAGTAAACTAAGCATTGTCTTGTTAAAAAAAAGGCCACGTTTATTCCACACTGTTGACTGTGGCGGCACCGAGAAACGGACGCTACAGGATACATACAAAAACAAACAAAGATGAAGTATATATTGTAGGATATTATCAGTTTGTGGTTTGTTCATAAATAGAAGGACACCAACCACCTGACAGAGAGGGCAGACAAACTCAATTAATATTTCATAGTTTTACTCTCCTTGGCATTAACATAGATGTCAGCGCATCAAAATACATTTAATTAGTTTAAAGTAGCAGTGTGTAGAATATAGTGCCATCTAGCTGTGAGGTTGCAGATTGCATCCAACTGAATACCCCCTCTGCTGACCCCGGCCTGTCCAAGCGTGTTGGGATGACTACGGTGGCCTTCTGGTAACGCAAAAGCCAAACAAGCTCTCGCTAGAGCCAGTGTTTGGTTTGTCCCTTCTGGGCTACCGTAGGAACATGAGGTAAAGAAGACCCGCTCCCTATGTAGACATAAATGGCTCATTCGAAGCTAATACAAACACCATGAGCCTTTGTTTTCAGGTGATTAAACACTAATGAAAAGATATTTATGAATATTATATTCCATTTCTGCCAATAGACTCCCCTAAATCCTACACACTGCTCCTTTAAGTCAGGTCTGATGTTGACATACATAAAATAATGATCCAGTCACCGCCACATGAGGCATACAGCTTATTAAGTAAAAACTGGTGTCAGATCTTTAGTAGAGTGGTATTGTGAAGAAGTTGGATCAGTGCATCCCTAACTTTAATGTTAAAGGAATGTTCAGTTGGATGCCATATGCAGAAAGACACCAGAACAGATGTTCATCTTATTTGTGTCCCATTGTTGCTCTTGTGTTGGCTTTCATGGACACAAGCATCACAATATACACACTGCACAAGAAACCAAAGAAGTGAGTCATTTGTTTGGTCATAATACACAACACATGATCGTGATAAAAGCTAGTCATGTGAAAGCTAATCAAGGCGTATGTAACGGAATGTGAGATATTTTGCCAAATCACATGCTTGCTTGCTTTGCTGTAACTAGGCCAATCTCTACCAAGAAGGTGATCCGTCATGGTTTGCTGTGTGTCAGACTGTTTGGAAAGATCTCTTTAAAGAAATCTCTGACACAAAAGGCTACACCGTAGCAGCCTGTCTTTTTATAATCTTTAAAGTGGTATTTCATTCCAGCTGGTTTCCTCACCTACATAGACTGTCTCAGCACTCACAGGAATTCCAGGCTTCTAAAGTCATGATTATGCCCCTTTTAAATTACCGTTATCTCAGGCAGCAATCAATAACTCCCTGTTCAAAGGGCCGCCTACATTAGGTGGAGGGAGGCCACAATGGATAATATATCCCTACAAATATGACTTCATAAATCCTGCTGTGGCCAATGAGCTGTGGACTACCCGAAGAAAGTCAAGTCTTTCAGTTTCATATTCAACCGGACCATTACGCAGGACAAAACTTCTGTGATGTCAAAAAAAAGGGAAACGACTATCCACAAAGGACTAGACAAGACACAAGACTAATATAATCTGCGCTGATTATGCAAAAATCCAACCTTTAACCTCAAATAGCACCAGCTTCATCGACAGGCTACGCCAACAGCCTGTACACTCAATTGATGGTGGGCCAACCTGACACTTATAGTACCGGGCTCTGTTAAAGTTAGCCATCTCTGTACATCCATTGTTGGTTACTTAACGGCCTACATATATACGCCAATCCTGAAGCTAAAGATGTATCGGTCCAGCTCTAATTGAGACACTTAGTAGAAGTTACTGTAGTAGTGTTTGTATTAGTACCTGTGTTAGGAATTAGTAAGGCAGTAGGGAGGTTTGTGGTGCTTCTGAAAAGACATGTTAGTGGTGAACTTAAATGTGCAAGATCCGAGATAGGGAGTGTTTTGATTGCCTCTGAACATGTCAACTAACTACGCCAACAGTGGTAACTATTGTGAAAGTGCTGACAGATAACACACACAGAGGGACTTCATGCTCTGCTCAGGTAGACATTACTCCACTAGACTGTTCATAGACAACAGTTGTTTGATGCCATAGAAATGTTCAGAATGTTAAATAAAGCTCCTTTAAATGTCTCAAATGTAATGCCGCCCACCTCCATTGTAATGGAGAGAAAGCAGACAAACAAAAGATCTGCTTGGCTCTATTCTCCTAGAGGTAAGAAGGGTGATAACATGTTTTTCTTTTTGTAATTTAGGGGGAAATTGCCCTTTAAACTCCACCAGAGAACGTTTATATTTGAAGCACACTCTTTAATTAATTACACAACGATAGGAAAGTCCAATACTTATTTATTGATTTGATCAAAACAACTTATTTTCTTCATTGATTGCCTAATGGTGATGGTTACATTAAAGTCTTGGCTAAACTACAACACTAGTTAGCTACGAGCCACATTATTGATTAGTATACTTAGCTGCTGGTGAAGTGGAGTTTGTTTTTCTGAATAACGCGAGTTGACAGCAGAACATTGTCGGTTATTGCCACCTTAATTAAAACCTGAAGCTAATCAACATTTGCACAGACGAAAACTGAACCGGTTTGCAGGTCTTAGCTAACTAACCTTGTTCGTTAACAGCATTCAAACACACTCACCATTTATATCCATCCTCAGGTCACGATGACTGGCTCTGCATTAGCATCGTAACCTAAATGACAAAATGTCTTCTGACCAGAACAACCACACAAACAAGCTTCCTTGATCAACATCCAGCTAGCCCATCTACAAACTATACCCTTCTACGGCAAGTCGCGAAGTCCAAAATAGTCACACGCGTGCAAAAGTGTAGATAGAAACCCCGCTAAAGCCAGCCTGCTGCATTGGTATCGCTTACTGTAAAACCGCATTGCTTACAACAGTCTTAGCCTCTATATAGCGGAACATTTTCTCTATACGACAAGAGATTTGATAATTAAAATTGTTCCCGATGAATAATTAAAAATCCCTACATAAATTTGATTACAGTAGTTTCATTTGGATGTTTTTGCCAGTCCTACAATTTTCCAATAGGACTGTAAATATTCACAGAAACGCACTCTATTTGCTTTCCTAGGGTATCATTTGCAAATAGCTGATAACACTAAACCTAATGCTTTAACTCATTTACTGAAGCTTTGAATCTTTATTATAAGCCATTTAAAAGAACAACTTCTGGGTTGCCAAATAGTATGGGAATCTCTTCGGCAGGTGTTTATACTCCCTCTGCACTGCACTTGCTTTTTATTAAAGATAGCAGTGATTTACATGTTATGTTTTATTAACCTTGTTGTTGTAGAGTCCCTGTTTGGATGCAGCTTGACAGTAATTTCTCCACAGACCAATAAATACAAATAGAGACCACATTCCAATGAAACGTCCCCCCAGCAGACATTTTGACCTGTGCAGGAAATGCACAGGTTCAAATAACAGCATTAACAATGGCTTCATTCCGTTAAGTCTCCCAGTTAGCCATATCAATGAACTAATATGGACTACACAAGAGCCCTGGATCTGGCTCATCTAAATGGAATGCAGCCATCTTTAATGTCACTAATTCCACCTGTCTTTTACCTAGTAAAAAAAAAATGAATTGTATATATAATATACAATTAATTTTTATAATATTTTTTACTCTGATATTTTTATTGTATATATTGTGCATTTTTATACTCAATATGTTTTATTTTTACTATAATGCTGCTGTAGCGAACAAATTTCCCCTTGCGGGATTAATAAAGTATCTATCTATCTATAAGTGTCGGCTGTGAAAAGGGCCTTTCTGGCAATTAACAATGTCTCATTAGATTCTTCAATATTGTTTATTGCAATGTAAGTCGCAAAGGCAATCAACAAAAGAGTAATTTCTTCTTTTCTGAACCAAAAACATTCACTTTCCATCATGAGCCCAGCACATCTTTAATTAACACATATCTAAATATTTACAGTCCACAAGCTCCATGAGCTTTTCCTAAAGAGTAAATACAACAGAGCCAAGTATTTAAATTTTTCAAACAAATAGCAGAAATGTGGTCCAACCTGTTGCATCACTCAAAATATTTTTCTTTTACAGTTTTTTTGAGCAGCCTTTTCTCACAATGTTCTGTATTCCTCAACCTCATCAAATCCCGCTCGGCGCACGCCAACACACTCGCATCCCCCAAACTTAATAAAAATGATGAAAAGGTGCTGATGTAGGCAATAGTTTCTTGGTTTGCTCTTCTCTTCCTCTTCACTTTGTTCAAGGTCAGTGGATCTCTTGAGCCAGCTGGATTTTCACACGTTCATATAGCTGCTGCTTTCTTCTCTTTGTAAGTCGCCATCATTTTCTTGATCTCTGCGATGGCTTTTCCCGGGTTGAGTCCCTGTGGAGCATTGTGCCGAAAACAGACAGTGAGAAACCAAACCTCTGTTAATTATGTGAGAGAATGTGTGTGAGAACACTTTTGAAGTACCTTGGGACACGTCTTGGTGCAGTTCATGATAGTGTGGCAGCGGTAGAGAGAGAAGGGGTCCTGAAGTTTAGACAGACGTTCCTCTGTGAACTCATCACGGGAGTCAATCATCCACCGGTAGGCCTAAAGAGATAATAACACAGTTGCCATCTGCACCATCATGAATCATTTTTACTATAATTTATTTTTTTCAAAAACAGCCACCAACTGGAGGATAACCTCATTAAATATTAACAACATGGCCTTTGCTCTGGCACCGCCCTCATAACTAAATATGAAAACCCACCTGCATGAGGACAGCAGGTCCCAAGTATTTGTCTCCGTTCCACCAGTAGCTGGGACAGCTGGTGCTGCAGCAAGCACACAGGATGCACTCATACAGGCCATCCTGTCGGGTTAAGAAGAAATAAATCATCACGTGATCATTAAAAGTGTGATTCTGCTACAATACATCGTGGAAATAGACAGGTGGCGTTATCGATCCTGCGGTTGGCTGGCTAAAATCCTTGTGATGAAATGACAACTGTGACCATGTTATGAAGACCTCCAATATGGCTACCCAGCATGTGTTGTATAATTACAAGCGAGACGTTTAATTACCAGTTTCTGCCTGTCTTCCACCGACTGGAAATACTGCTCTTTCCCTTCTTGAGTGTCATCCTTCTTTTTCAGGTAGGGCTCGATGGATTTGTACTGCGCATAGAAGTTGCTCATATCCTGGTGGAAATCACACAACGAGGGGGAACTCATAACAGGCACTCCAACAGACCAATAAATGCACCATATATGATTTTCTTTATGTCATGCTACTTTCACACACTGTTCGCGATCATCTGCTGAAGCACTTTCAAATGTGGCCGTGGAAAGAAACGCTATACACTTGCAGTACTTACAGGCACCAGATCTTTGACCACATACATGTGTGGGAGCGGGTAGATTTTCGTTGGTTTGCTTGTGTTGGTGTCAATTTTGTTAAGGCATGCCAGTGTGTTGCCTCCATTTATGTTCATGGCACATGAGCCGCAGATACCTGAAGAAATTAAGAAACAATTAACGGGTCACTGACATCTGGCACAAAGGTCAACTTAAACAGGCCTGTTAACGTGTTTCATTTCTTTTGATTACTATTATTTTTTTGTATCCAAGTGGAAATCGTTAAAATTATGTGCAATCTAGATTAATTTCTTACCTTCACGGCAGGAGCGTCTGAATGTGAGTGTGGGGTCAATCTCATTCTTGATCTTAATGAGGGCATCCAGAGTCATTGGACCACAACTATAGCAACAGTTACATGTCACTACGTTATGACATCGATTACGTTATTGTGAAAAGAAAAATACAGCTCAGCAACGTTCTGTTCATGGGCTACGACTTACGTGTTGAGATCAATTTCATAGGTCTGCATTCGCGGTTTGTCTCCAGCGGTGTCTGGGTCCCAGCGGTAAATCTGGAACTTCTTGATCCTGGGTTCAGGAGCCGGGGCAGCGGCCGTCTGAGCATGCCGTACCATCTGGATCATAGATAATAACAAACAAATAAGAAAGACCGTATGAATTAATCACACATTTTTTCTTTTTTTTTTGAATCCCTCCAGTGTGTTCTTCTTTCATCCTTTCTACAGAAAGCATTTTATTTTAGGTAAGAGTAAAAGAAAGAGCCATAAAAGCGAAAGGTACTGTATGTACAAAGGAACACACCATGATGTGACCTTGCTGCTGTTTCTGTGAACTCAGGCCAAAATAGGAACCACTTGGTTATTCGATCCTGCAACACCTTAGAATACTACTTGCACTAATACATAACTCATGCAAACAACTTTAGAAAATGAAGCTTTATTTGTATTTCACGAATCTAAAATAATGAACAGTGTATGCTTTGCAGTAGAATGAAGAGACAAACTAACAAAATAAAAGAAAGGTACCATAAGATCACAACAACCACAAATCATTTAAAACAACATCTCAACGAAAGCATTTAAAAACCAGTCTGAATATATTAGGCCTGATATTAATTGTAAGATATAAAAAACTACAGTTAGAAGGTAATAAACAGATAAGCAGATCATATTTCGGATTTGATAAATATCATGTTTTCGCCAGTTATTCAATAGTGTTTACCCTTTTTCATAAGAAGGTATAGAGACGCCCCCTAGTGGTAGTTTGGGTGAACTAACATGAAAGCGTTACATCACTGAGCAGTCTTCAGTTACCTAACTGACTTTCAGGACAATGAAAGAAGGACTTCAGCACAATAACTTAAATTATTCTATATGGTCGTGAGAAGTAAACATATCTTTGTTTGTCCTCACTACTAAAAAAAACCCGTTTTGATTTGATATACAGCCTTTAATGAGAGAGAGAGGGGTTGTATAACAAGCTCAGTTAATTAACAATGGGTAGATTTACTAAGCATTTATCACAAAGGCCTGTATGCATAATGAAGCATTGACTGTTTTGCTAAATGTAAATACTACTATAAGTTAATCTTATTCACACTACAGTCTTCTTCTATAGAATCTTCTTCTTTTATAGGCTTCTTCAATATTCTGTCACATTCACACACACACAGCCTGGGAGCAGGGTGTGTTGTTACATGTCGTTTGATGACCAAACTAATATTACACACTTTTGGGATTATTCACAATAGCCTAAGCATAAACGTTACAGTCAATAAATCAACACAAATGTAAAACATTTCCTAAAAGTAGCCCATGAGGCATGTCTGTTCTTATACTGAGTAAAAAAATGTTTGTACTCACCACCATCATGCTAGAATTCCTCACAGCCAAAACATTTCGACACAAGGCGCCACCGACCACCGACATCTTCCTAAGTTATAGAGTTAGAGACTAGAGACAGTACACTACAGGACAGACAGGGCAGCTCACTTTTGTATCGTCTACTAGAGGGCAGCAGTGTTACATCATTGAATGAATCATAAACATTACACGATTTAACCACTAGAGGGCAG